>NC_065528.1:29782777-29854332 GCF_006386435.1 Epinephelus moara | reverse complement strand
TTTTGGTACCGTGACAACACTAATCTGGAGGGGGTTCATCTGCAAAAACTAATGAAAAACTAAACAACGATATTCGGTACTTGGTATTCGGCCAAGCGTTTAATATTATTCGGCTTCGGCTTCGGCCACAAATTTTCATTTCGGTGCATCCCTAGAATTTAAAGCTCATTGCACTTAATACAATCTAGTTTTTTAGCTTTGTTTGGTATCTAGTGTCACCAAAATTCTGAGCTGTTGTCTCGGAGGGCTAACTTGGCTTTTAAAATATATTGTGTGAATGTAGCTTTAATGCTGAACGTCCCGCCGATACACGTTCAGAAATCTGGCAGTTCAGTAAAGTGCTGCTTGATTGTCTATATGAAAACAAAAATGAGTCTGATAGAGTCCTCGATCTTGTACCATCGTGTGAAGTCAACAGCACTTGTGACAATTTCTAGAACTATTGTGATAATATATTTTCCTTCTCCATACTGATTCCCATGCCTACACTTGTGTATTAGCCTATGGACAAATGCATACAGAGAATAAATGCCATACAACTTTCTTTTATGCATTGTAAAATATTGCCTAATTGCTGATGTTTTGCGAATGGCTAACGTTACGCTATTTACTGGAATTCTTCTTAACCACCGTAAAACAGTAGTTGCCAGTGACTGTACACTGCAACTTGCTGTAAAGGCTACTGTTTAAGAGGAAACAAACTACTTTAGTTTAGTTTATTAATAAATTACGAGGTGTTAGATCGGTGCTAAGACTTGCATACTGACGATAACCTGATCCAGCATTTTAGGCAGTATCGGAGGCATTTCCGATACTGGTAAAGGTATCGGAACAACTAATGATTTAAAAATGCTAAACCAACATTTGTGGCTGTGAGGGAAAGTAAGACATAAGGTCAGTGATAAAACAGTTATAGGAGCAAGTGATGGAATATTTTACACAATCCAATCAACACATTTTGTTCAACATTTTTATTATTCTTGGTTTGATAGAATTTTTGGTTGAAGTTTGGTCTAAATTAGAGTAAGCAGACCTGGTAATTTGGTCTATACTTTTGGATCAGATATAAAGTAAGGGGAGGTTGCATTACAAAAATATGCTGTACTTAAGAAGCATTGATTGTGTAGTTTTACTGTAGGGCAATAACAAGTTTATTTTTAACTTATTACTAAATATCTTGGTGACAAGTCTGTATAAAAAGAAATTTGAGGGATCCTTTTAAAAATGTTAGTGTATGTTGGGTGTTTATATGTACAAATAAATATAAACAGATATTTTGTTAGCAGATTTTTGTAACTATCAAATAATAATTGTTATCTGCCTCAAAAATCTATTATCAGGCAGACACTAAATATTTTTATTTTTGGCACTCAAATCTTAAAATATTTGTTGACCCAAATTGAATGCCTTAACTGTAATAGTTGACAATGGGGGTAGACGGCAAAATCAGTAAACTAGTAGCATAAAATTGGCAGCTTTTGTCCCAGACTATTGGTCTCAGCTTTTCCAAAACACCATACATATAGGAGAGACTACAACACAATATGGCACCCGTTTTGGAAGCAGGAGGTCAGGGTCTTGGTGGCACGAGGGGGCGACGATGAAAAAGAACATTTGGGTCACTGGGCAATTACCAACACTCTCCATCACAATAAATGGACCCGCACATACTTCCCCCTCAATTAATGCATTAGAGGGGTCGGAGGTTATGTAAGCACCATCCTCTCTGCCAGAACTGGGTGGAGTGTCGTAATCCAGGAAGTGCGGTGCTCAAAGCCGATTGGTTGTGTGTGAATGTTTATCTTATATGTCAAAAGAGAGCCGGAGGAGGACGGGGGCAAGGAAAGTGCTGTGCTGGGTGGGTTTTGGTGGTTGTAGTGGTCTTATTGAAAACTTTATATGCTGCAGCTTGGCCAGAAATTTACATCATTCTTTACATTTTGCTCTAAATATAGATGAAGGCACAAGTTCTGACTGGATGAAGTAGCCTTGACACACGGCCAGTTGACACAACCTCCCACTGAGACAAACTTTAAAAGCTTCCCCAGTATTTGTACAGTATAATATGGTATAAAAACTTCTTTTTCATGGTAAATCACTCAAACTTTACTTTGACCATTTCTACAAGCAGAAAAATCGGGGGATGTTTTACATGTCTGACCTGTACATCCAGTAATAATCCCACATGCTTAACTGAAAATTGTAAGTAACTGAAGTTGTGTTTGGATAGAGGCCCACAACAGGAGGAAGGCACCACAACTCACGCACCGCACCACATACAGAAGCTCTCATTGTTTATTTATTCAAATACTGCCATGAATGGTGTATTATGCTGGCTTTCATCTGTCAGGTAAAGGTGTAGCACTCTTCCTCTCTGCCTTTCAGTCCCTCTGTGTTTCTATTAGGGGGGTTGAAAGCGAGCGCTCTGTCAGTCGTTGCACCTCGGGCCAAATTCCACATTCATGCCGAACACACACACAAGCTCACACACCTTACTTGTTAAAGCTTTCTAGGAAATGTGAGTTGACCTCTTCTTTCCTCACTACACCACCCTGTAAAGACACAAAGAGAAGTCAAGCCTGTGGTAATGTGTGTAGTAAAAAGTTCGCAAGGTATGTGGTCACCCGTATTTCTGTCAGCTTCATTAAGTGGCGAATTCAAATAATTATTGTGACAGATTTAAATTTGTTGCTTGTCGTGGAGCATCACAGCTGAATTTGACTTACTGATACTGGCTTTTTAGCAATGATGATTAATAAAACCCTAATTGAAAAATGTAAATCGGCATCTTTATTGTGACTCATTTAGAGTTGGTTCACGAAATTTTTTGGGTGACAGTGTTTCCTCTTGCAAAGGCCAGGCTATGTTTGAACTGACTCACTTGTTCATATGTTACCTATTCTTTCTTTTTTTTTATGATGAAACTTTTGTTATTGCCTTTTCAACACTTGAAAAAATGCTTACAGTTGCATAATTCACAGAGGACAAGCACGAGACACACAAATCAGTTGTCGTGTTAGTCATCTCTATCTATCACTTACAGATAGGGACCCCAGATATTTCTGAAAACCTTTAAACTGTTAACTCTGTGGATAAGCTGCTCAAAGGAAGCAATCCTAGCCAGCTCATCTCCCCATTCTTTGAAGCTAGTTTTCTCTTTTGACGTCCAATGTCAGCGTTATCCTGCATCCTGGTATGAGAGCTAGTTTCATCCAAGAACACACTTATGAGGAAATGTTAGCTTCTAAACACTCATTCACCAGAAAAAACATTGGCATTGAACATTTCTGCAAACCAGGGATATATTGTATTTGTATGTAATTACGTAGCAGATATGTTGAAACTTTACGTTTCAACAATGCTACTGATAATGTGCTGTTAGGTTTAGGCACAAAAACCAGTTGGTTATGGTTATGAAAAAATCATGTTTTATTTGTCTTTTCAAAACCTTTACAGTTTCTTTTTTTTAGTTAAAAGTAATGTTGTAATTTTGCAACTATGAGCTCTACAGAGTCAAAATACCCTGTTTGGGTGGCACAATCTCAGCAGGAAATCAGCAATGTCTTGGTAAAAAGCAGTCGCTTTTTGTGGCGCTATCTCCACTGATGGGTCGTAACAGAACACCCACAATGGAAGTCTAAGAAGCTGATGGAAAAACAAGAGATTGCTGAAAAACACACACATTTGGAGCCTAAAAACTTATTAAAAAAAGGCAACAGATTGTTACAGAACACCCACATCGGGATTCTATAACGCTGAAGGAAACACAGCGACAGGTTGCTACAAAACACCCACAGTTGGACCCTAAAATGCTGATGAAAACAGATGGGTTGCTACAAAATACCTATGTTTGGAGCCTAAAATGCCAAAAACAAACCCCACACTGACGGGTCGCTACGAAACACCCACAATTGGAGCCTAAAATGCCAATTAAAACACTGACTGGTTGCTACAAAACACCCACTTTTGGCGCCTAAAATGGCAATGAAAACACTGACTGGTTGCTACAAAACACCCACTTTTGGAGCCTAAAATGCTGATGAGTACAGATGGTTTGCTATAAAATACCTATGTTTGGGCCTAAAATGTAAAAAAAAAAAAAAAAAAAAAAAAAAAATCCACACCACCTGGTCACTACAAAACACCCACAACACCCACAAAGCCAGTGGTAAAATGCCAAAAAATCAACGTTAACACACTGATGGGTTGCTACAAAATGCCCACGTTTTGAGCCCAAAAAGCCGATGAAAACAAAGCAATGACTCGCTTAAACACAGCCTGTTTTATTGTCTGTTGGTCTCAAACAGTAGTCTGCGGTAGTCTGCAGCTTGGCAGGTGTCTCGCTTAGGTGTCACGCCATCCACCACTCCCTCCACCTCTTGATGACAACCTCAGCTCATATATAATGTCACTGTAGAAACATACATATAAATATTATATTTATGAGACATGCAAATGTAATGTGTCGTGGTTTACATAAACTCAGAATGCCAAGATTTACATCTGGTGACTGAGCTGCTCAGTGAGCTCTGTTTCCAGTATGTTGTTAAAACATTTGACAATAAGTGATCCGAAGCCATGTCCCATTTCACATCATATAGCGTGTGGACAAATGTGCCCCTGGCGTATCATCCTCCCTAACGATAATAAACAGTCAATAGTTTACTCTGTGGTGGGCAAATTAAGATTTCAGACAGCTATGAATCATAATCCATTTTGCACCATCACTTAAAGGTGTGGTGTCACATTTTTAGCAAGAAGTAATATACGTGTCACAGACAGTGCTGTTCTTTTCCATTGTGGTACTTTTTTTGAGGAGACCACATTGTTAAAAGGGTATAATGCAGTGGTGGAGCTATTTTGGAAACAGCATTGGTCTGTCTGGTTTACTTGGCTCAGAGAGATGAGAAAGGAAGCACTGAGGGTAATTTCTCTGTCCTCCTAGAGAAGCTGACCATCCCTTATCGTGGCTGCCATGAAGATACTTATTCAGTGAAACACCTGCCTATTTATGAGACTTTTTAAAGGACTTACTCTTCATCACCTCCCACCAGACCCTAGAAAAAGACGTTCATGTCTTTGACTGTAACCTGATCCATAGGTATTGCAGTCCTTCTAACTGCCAGCTGTGGCCACCAGTGTGTAAACTGTCCTCACACAGCTTTAACCTGGGAACTGAAAGAGTCCTGAATTTCTCATATGACAGGTCTAGTTTATTCATGTGTGCTCTCTAGAGTTGTACTTGCTGCAAACATCTTGCTAGTATACTCAAACCAAGTAGCATAATGAAGGGAATTTAAGTTTCAAACAGACCACTGGGTTGTCCTGTTTTCAGTGGACCTTAAAAAATACTATCAGCTGTAGTTCTATCAGTCAAATCTTGTTGCGCAAACAGAGTATACTTGATCGAAAAGTAAAGTTAACATAGTTCATGAAAGCATGCCGCAAGCTGATACTGACACTGAAATTGTAATAAAGGGAGCAGGGTTGCACTCCATCACCACCAGTCAATCATTCACCAATAATACCAGTTAAAACCCTCCCTTAAGCACTCTTTACATTTCCGCGTATGAGTGTGTGTGCATGCATGTGTGTTTACAAGGGTAGTTGAGGCCATGTTATATTAAGTTTTAAGGGAGTGTGTGTGAGGAGGGGGGTTGCACACACAGGGACAGAGTCTCTTTCTCAGTGGCGAGACTTTGAAGTCGGGGCAGTTCTCTCTTTGAGGTGGTCTATCCCCCGTTCTCAACAGCGTTAATCATGCGTGAAGAGAACATGCTCGCTCTGTGGTCGGCCGGGCATCACTACTGATGGCTTCCCTCAGTCTCCGTGTGGGATGGAGGGGCTGGGCTCAAGGGGGGTGGCAGACCTGATTAACATGGCCAAGGGCTAACGCACTAAAAAGAAAGCGCAACAAATAAATATACGGGGTCAACTCGTTCAGCCGTAGCTACAAAGGTAGAAGGGTTCAAGGCGATTGAATAAAAAAAAAAAACAAGATTTTTTTTTCTTTACTAGCCAGAGAGGAACTCTGCAGCAGATCACTTCTAGGGATAGTAAAATCATGCAAAGTAGTTCACGATATGGCCGAGAGTGTGTGGACACATACACTGTGCTTTTGTGTGCCTTTGGTGAAGGACTGGTTTCATGGTTTTGGCTCAAACCCAGAGTTCCAATCAAGGGAAGTCATATATCCGCAGAATACTGTGGCCCCACATTACACTTATGTCTTTTCCATTTACACATATTCATTTTGCATATCAAATAGTGTGAATGCATCCAAGCAGCATTCAGGACTGATTGAAATCCAATTTTGTATGGATACAAAACACTTGTAATAACGAAAGTAAAAACAGGGCCTTGAAGTATCTTGAATCCAGATGAATTTTTGATGATATTTGCACTTTAATTTAGGCTGGTGACAGTGCACCTGAAGCAGTTGGGTAACTGCCATAAATGCCATAAAAGCAATAACTTACTTTGTAGATAGTTGTTAGCTAAGATAAACCTCTATTGTGGTAACTAAAACTCTAACACAAAAACAAAGATAACTCACATATAGACTACAAGTAGACCTGGGTATCAGTACTTGATACCTTTTAAGGTATCAACCAATGTAACCTATTACCAAGTATGGGGCTGGGTATTGTTTGAAAAAAATATGACTACCCAAACCACCCTTAAAGTGGTACAAATACCAATAGAGTATTTTATTGATAGCCATAATGGTAATGGAGTGGCATGACATACTTTTGAACATTTTGTTGGTGTCTCTGCACACTGAACTCCCAACTCCATCAAATACACCGTGCTCAACTTCACCACACCACAGACTGTAAGGGTTGTAGCCGCTGCTGCAGGAGTGTGACAGGCCTAACTGTTAACATCACATGACTAATGTTACGAAACTGTTATTAATGGGTTTAACGAAAGAGTTGGCGCAAAAAGGAACAAATGCAGGTATCTTTGGTGCAGGGTTATGTCAGTATTAGAGATATATGTTAAGGTATCGTCACCGATGCCTAGCCCTGACCAGGTAGTATAGAAAGGTCTGCGGTCAAAAGGTACCTGCATTCAATACTTTGTGCGCCACGTGTCTGTTCCTGGACCGGATTGGAAAACTTTCTGTTGCTGCCATCTCTGGAAACTGCTCTCTTACTGGCGAATAGTCATTTCAAGGTCTGCCCGATTAGCATGAGCTGACTCAGAAGCAGCAGCTCACAACCAACACCAGGCCGTTAAATGGTCCCAACAAACTCACACTAACACTGAAACGGCTCGACTTTGTTAATAAAAACATTAATAACCACTAGGTAAAGTTAGCCATGCGTTGCTAACAGGTAGCCCCGTTACTTAGTGTGTGTGCAGCTGGGCGAACTCTCCCAAATGTCCCCATGGCAGCAGCAACAGCTAATGTGGTGTGGTAAAAGTCGAACGCAATGTATTTGACGGAGTGACTCTATTCACACATTACCCATATCAAATAATGTATTTGATTGGTATCAGTCTCACTTTAAGGGTACTGGTTTTGATACTCTAGAGACAGTAATTGAATTTCAATCTGTCTTGAATGCTTCTTGGACACGTTTACACTTTGGATTTTATGATAGCATCAAGCTTTCCAGTCTGTCCAAAGCACGTGAGTGGCCCAGTGTAAATGGGATATTTTAGACAACAATGTGCTTCCAACTTTGTGGCAACAATGTGGGGAAGGCCATGTCCTGTTTTAGCACAAGTGTTCAAAGCATAGCCATAAAGTTATAGTTTTTCAAGGTGTTGAAGAACTTTACTGGCTTGCAAAGTGCCTCGACCTTTATTCAATCCAGTTCCTTTGGGAGCGCTTTTATTGCCAGGGTCTTGTGGAAAGATTTCCCGAAAGACTGGAGGCTGTTGTAGCAGCATATTAATGCCCATGGTTTTGGAATAAGACGTTCAACAACCACATGAGAACTATTTATGGGTGCCTACATACTTTGTTTCAGTGTCCACATACCTTTCTCCTGCATACATTTATTAAACTGGGTCGTATTAATAATTTTATTGGGAGAAAGACTGTTGGACAGATCAGGAAAGAAGTGCAAGAGATTGCAAGGCTTAAGGCAAGGATAGCAGAGGGAAAAAGCAAGAGAGAGGAAATGGGGGTGGAGGGGAGGACTTTTAGCAGGGGGAGGCACAGACAGTTGAGTCATATTTCAGGCCTGATTGGAACTGACAAAGTGTTATTGGAGGACTCAGTCCCCACAGCATTGTTTGCTTTAGAAAGTCAGGGCCAGATTTATTATGACTGAAAAACATTAGAGAGATCGGAAGTGGGGACAGCGCAGGGAGCACGGCATGTCTGTCTGCACACAGAAAAAAGGAACTTTAGAGGGCTCGTATGGAGATGTATTAGGCCAGATCTGACATTTTATGCCGTTCATAAAAAAGATTTAAAAGTCTGGTGTTGAAAACGCTAATGCAGTCAAAGGAATGACAGAATATTACCAATATAAACCTGTCAGTGCCCACAGTCTGTGGTTCTCCATTAGTTCACTCATGGAGACAAATGGCTGCCATTTGCCACGTTTAGTGTTATGGCCGTTGGGGTTGAGGGGCTGAGGAGACAGATAAGCGTATACATCTCATGAGTATATACTCTTTTTATCTCTGCACAAAGCCCATGGTGCTTCTGTACCATCCGAATCAAGACAGCAATAGAGTCTAGCAAACCTCAGCAGGACAAAGTGTGGAGCTACCATGCCTGGTGCTGGCCTGGCTTTTGGGAGCAAAAACTGCTCAGTGTCTTACATAAGGACCCTTAGACAAAAAGCCAAAAAGGAATCTGTAATTGAACCACCAACCCTGTCTTCTTCATCATTAGCTGTCGTCAAGGAACCTTGAGCAAGGCACTAAAAGGTCAGATGGATACAGTATGGAAGTTCTAAGGCCACAAATAACTGATTGTAGGGAGTATTTAGAAATGTTTAATGATTTAAAAAGTGTCGCAACAGTTTGTTGTGAAGAGAGTCTGTGAAAAAAGTCACGAAATTACTAGGGATGCACCAAATTGAAAATTTGTGGCCGAAGCCGAATAATATTAAACGCTTGGCCGAATACCGAATATTGTTGTTTAGTTTTTCATTAGTTTTTGCAGATGAACCCCCTCCAGATTAGTGTTGTCACGGTACCAAAATTGGATCCCACTGTACGATACCAATGAAACTATCATGGTTCTGAGTAGTATCACGATACCACAGCGAAAATGACGCAAATGTTCCTTTTGTTATTTATAAAAAGATAAATCACTTTTTTATTATAGGCTACATCAATGATATTTCAATGGAATAAATTACTTATTGACTTATTCATACTTCAAAAACAGCATCAATAAGTGATTAACATAGGGGGGATCAAAATAAAATACATAAATAAAATAAGAATCAACCAGCCACCCTCCTCCCCTGACAAGTCCCTTCATAAGTAAAGAACAGTCCCTNATGATTTAAGCCTATTTTGCTCGCTCAAAACTATTTTTAGTCCCAAATGCGAGTGAGGGACGGATCGCCACACTGCCGACATTTTCCTCGGCCCGTCACGGCACGCTGTTTGATTGCGTTATCAAAACATGCCGCTATTATTCGGTCTTGCTTTTAACTTACTCCACCGAATACCGAATGTGTGTTTTTTTTTGCAATATTTGGCCGATAATATTCTGTTACCAAATATTCGGTGCATCCCTAGAAATTACTTTCTTAAAGAATGACTTGACAATCATGAAAGATATCCTCTACCTTACTTCTACTGTTGGAATTCATTTCCAACTTGACTGAGCCACGCTGAACATCACTCAGCCTAGCTTAAAACTTAACGAGATGTCCTCTAGCCAAGTGGTTAAAGAGACAGCCCAAATTTTAAAAACGTATCTTTTCCTTCATACCTGTTGCGCTATTTATCAGTCTGAATAGTTTTGTGTGTGAGTTGCTGAATGTTGGAGATATCAGCTGTAGAGATGTCTGCCTTCTTTCCAGTATAATGGAACTAGATGGCACTCAGCTTGTGGTGCTCAAAGCGCCAAAAAATATATTTGGAAAAACTCAACAGCAATGTCTCTTTCTAGAAATCATGACCTGGTTACTCAAGATAATCCACAGACCTTGTTGTGAGCAGTTTCATGAAGGAAGTACTTTCTTTCTACCAAACCACACCCACCAACTGTATCACCATGCCAAAGGAAGCATCCACAGATAGGTCACTTAGCGCCACTGAGCAAGCTAACGTTACAGCTCAGCTGAGAACACCATTAATGCTTGCAAACAAGAGGCTATCGTTCATGAGTAGATGCACCCTTCCTTCTGCGTGGTGAACCGTTTGGCGGGTGTAGTCTGGTAGAAAGAAAATAGTTCCTTCATGAAACTGCTCACAACAAGGTCTGTGGATTATCTTGAGTAACCAGGTCATGATTTCTCACACAAAAACAGTCTTGACCTATAAATAGCTCAACAGGTAAGAGGGAGGATATGTATTTTTTAATTTTGGGTTGAACTTCTTTAAGATGCATACCATATAACCACAATTTCCCCCTTTGATTCTGACAAGGAGCCTTGGTTACCCCTTTCCATCTCTCCCTGTATTTCCTGTCTGTATTTCTACTGTTACAATGGCAAATGTTAAAAATAATCCTAAAAACAAACTCCTTAAAACCCCTCAATACGAACCTTGCTTAAAACTTTACTTCATGGCTAACTCGAATTGTAGAAACAAATGAAAATATAAGAGATATAGATACAGTATGCAAGGTTGTAGCTCAGGAGGTATTGCAGGGTTGGTGGTTTGTTCCCTGGCTCCTCTTTTTGAAGTGTCCTTGGGCAAGATGCAGAACCTTATATTGCTCCCGACAGACATGCCAGCACCTCGCCAGGCATGACAGGAAGGAGACGGTGGGAAAGTGCTACACAAGTGCACTCCATTTACCATTTATATATATGCAAAATATATACAGGTTTACAATAAAGTGTGTAGAGTAACCGTGAAATTAGGTCAACAAAGACACATGTCCATGTTCATACCCCAAGAAAATATTTTGTGGTTAAGTTGAACTGACCCTTTAACGACGAAATATTTAACTTTAACAACAGTAATAAGAGATATTTAAGTTATTGCTGCTTGAATAGCAAAGCATTGGTTTCCCCAGGAAGGCTGCCCAGTTGTGTTGATGATGTCCTGTATATACAGACCTGTCATGAATACGAGGCTGTTGCTGGAAAAGTACATGTTGCCCGCTCAACTTTCCCTGTATAAATAAAGCTCTGAATAAAAAGTTAACACAGGCACAAAAACAATGGCTGCCAGAGCAGGGCGCTCTCATCCTGGCCAGCGCTCACACATGTTTTGATAGTTAATGGACAGTGTGGAGAGGCTAAGCTCACTGTATTTGAGTAACCTCCGCCTGACCCACTACCCGCCTCTCCCCTCCTCTCACACCGGGACAGTGAGCGACAGCAAAAAACAGGGAGGAGAGAGAGAGGGAAAGAGGGAGGCGGCAGGGCCACGGCAGTGCATTCGGGGCCTAAATGAATGAAGGCTCTGGCTGGTCGTTGCCTGTGTTGTGTTTGGCTTGGCAGGGTCTGTCCACACAGTGCCGTGGCACAGACGGCCAAAATCAGCTGACTGCTACAGAGTGTTCGTTTGATGCTTGAATGTTCTGTTCTGTTAGTTCAGCGGAGTTAATAATTTGAAAAACAGAAGCTGAAGAGAAAAGTGCAATAGTTAAACAATATTATGCAATAATATGTCTGATGTATTACAGTATTTTTGAGTCTGATTTCATAAAAATAATAAATAAATACATTGCAGCTGAAACAATTAGTTGGTTGATTGTCTGGAAACAAATCAACCATTGTTTTAACAACCGATTAATCATTTGAATCATATTTCGCAAATAGAGATGTACTGATTGTTGGTTGGCTGGTGACTGGAATTGGACGATTTCGGCTTGACCAGCTGGTCAGTCTCCGATATATCTGACCCTGTGCTGAACAATTTAATATACATGTACCACATAATGGTTCTCATTGCATGCAGGGTTTACATTAACTGGTGTATGCAGGCTTTTTGCTGATGTCATGTGTAGTTGTCTGGCAGATGAAAATATCAACGGCCAAAATAGTGGGGAATATGCCAAATAGATTACTAACCCTAACCCCAATTAAAATGCCTAATATTGTGGGATCTAAGAGATATGTTGCCAAGACAACTTAAATTTAAACGTGTATAATGCAGACCACATTTTGGGATATAATTTACGGACGTATCTATTTATGCACAGAAGCTGTACAGAGTGCGTCCCTGCCTCTACAGGACATACGCCACATCCACAACAGTCACGGTCTTTCTCTTTGTGTTCTTGGTTTAGTTAGGTGGCGGCATCACAACTTAAGTTCTCCAGGAAGACATTCAACACACCATACGTCTCCTCGTTGAACAGTTCGGAAATACGCTTCACTCCACCATGGCAAGCCAGATGGTGGATAGTGGGCATAGTGATTTATGGTGATACCTGCCGCGCTGAGTTCATTTCCTCCTCTGCTTTTGCTACTTAACCTGTGATAAGTCACTCTGTTTTTGTTAAGCATATTTTCAAGTTATTTAATTTGAAGTGTTTTATTGCCTTTCATATGGCTATGTAAAACATATGTCCGGTAGTTGATCTATTTGACCTGAATTCTGGAATGTAAATGGCCATACTGGTTGTCAAAAACAAGTCTAGCGTAAACGCTGGTTGCGTGCGCAGCGACACGGACATTAATCGACTATTGTCACAGCCTTTGCAAAATGTTCTCATATCCAGGTTGTCTGATGCCAACGCTTTGTCGCACCTCCTTGTTTACGACTTAGCAGCCCCTCTTAGTGACTTTATTTCTAAGAAGCGTCTAGCAACAAATTAAGGGACTTTTTGAGAACATCGGGAGAAATTGTAATTCATTTCTCTTCGTGAACATACTAGCAGACTAGGATACACCACCCAAATCACGGTTTAGAAAGAAAATTGGAATCAGCCAAAATGGCAGGATGGACTTTTAAAAAATCTGAAATTTGATTCAGCCATGAAAATTTGCAGTTGGTGCATCTTTATTTTGCAAAGATACCAAACTTTTCTTTGTCTTTTGTGGTGGCAAATTGAATAGTTTCGGGTTTGGACTGTTGGTCAGACTAAAGAGGGCATTTGAAGATGTAATCTTGAACTTTAGAAATTTATGATGGACATTTTTCACAATTTTCATTTATTTTTACTAACTAAAGTGTAAGCTGGAAAATAATATAAAAATAAAAGTTAGTTGCATTCTTAAAATTCATGACATTTAAGGAAAATATTTCAAATGTTATCCAGCACTTGCAACATCAGAGTCTTGATAGAGGTTTGTTATTTGCAAAGCATCATTCAGTCCGTCTAACACATCTAGCACTGATAGAGGCGTCGTCAGTCAACTGCAGCTTGAGCTGAAAAGCAAAAAATGGAAACAATCGATAAAGTGAAGATTGAAAGATGCAGATAAAGTGACGACAGAATGGAGAGGTTGATTAAAGAGAGAGAGTACGCAGAGATGTGGAGATCAAGCATGGGAGGGAAAGAGTTAGCGAAAGGGAGAGAAAGGGAAACAGCCTGGCAGATGTGAGCCATCTTGGCTGTGGCACAGTGCAAAGCTCTTTTGCAGGAGAGAAATCCAGCGGGTCCTGAGCAGGTGGTGAGAGTGCCAAGAACTGAGCTGCCTGACAGATGACAGAGAGAGAAAATGAGGAAGGCAGCGAGGTGAGGTGAGGAGAAAGAGAGAAAAGACAGCAGGGTTTCTCAAATTCTTTTAGGTTACAGACCCACAAATAGACCTGCACGGACGCCAACTTGATACGATTTAGCTGTTTCTTGCCAAGTTCATATTTTGAATAAATGACCTGCTAACATAATTATTCTTATTTGGGTAATTTGTCAATCTTTATTAATCAGTCATCGAATCATTATCTGACCCTCCTGTTTGTAGACTCCACCTCTCTGCAGGAGAGGGTTCAACCAAAGTGCCACCAGTTCATAACATAACAGTCACTTTCAGCCCTCCCAAAGGAATCTGGTCATATCCGTGCACCCTCCCATCCTCCCCCCGGGTCCCTCTGAGCAACAGCGAGGGTGGGGACTGGTTTTTGGGGAGATAAGTTCACGGTCTGATCCCGCGTGAGGGTTCCCTGGCCGGGTCACAGAGTCGTGCCGGGGTCGGCGTGGATGTGCTGATCTGGGAGCGATTAGCCTAATACGATTAGTTGTGATATGACACGCTAGCAGAGCCAGGTGTTAGCTGGGGAGCCATAACTGTCGGCTATAGGGGATCGTGGCCTGATGCGCTTTTAAGGACACGAGTAGAGACTGGAGTTTAGGGGTTATAGAGTCTGTGTTTTCAAACTGGAAGCAGGGATTGGTCCCATGCCAGGCAGACAGTGAAGTAGGCCAGGTGCACAAGGACCCTCGTCCAGGTAACAAAGGTTACGCTAAAGGTTTATCTTATTTATTACAACAACTTTTGTTGCTCTGAGAGGAGCCAAGAGTCAGTTTGGCTTGTGTAGGTTTAGAAAACTCTGTATGACACTGTACCAACCCAAATTGTACAACATAAGAACAACTTCTTATTAGGAAAGTCTTATGTAGCTGGTCCTCAACCTTTTTGGAGTTGTGACTCTAATTGTGAAGTAGTATATACTCAGAAACTCTCGTCACAAGTTGTATGTGTCTGAGTCATTTGCAAGTCAAACAATGAAACAGAGAACAAAAACCTTTGCAGACCTTTGCAAAAAATGAAAAATTATAAATTAACGTAATCCAGGATTTTCTAGAATTCCCCAATACTGACGTTCTTGACTAGCTTTAGGGTTGGCTAGGGTTAAAGGCTTGAAGAAGTCATACTGTCGGGTATAAGAATAATAATTTACAAGAATGAAAAGATTACAGAAAAATAATCAAATAAAAGTATAGTTGTGTATCGTAAACAAATTGTTCAACGTCTTCATCTCTTTCATTGTCAATCCCAATGTAACCCCTCAGAGTTATCGTCCTATCCCTTGGAATGTCCTGACTCAAAGGCAACATCCACACTAATATGTTTTCATTTTAAAATGCCTAACCTTTGCTCCATTTACACCTGGCGTCCATAGCACTTAAGCGTTTTGGAACCCCTAAAATAGTGACCTTTAAAGACGCTGCTGACACCATGTTAGTTCAAAAAATTCGGGGTTGCATTTTAGTCAGGACGACCAGAAAAACTCTCCTGGTACTACCCTAATATGTTGCCGTATTTGCTTTATGACGACTCCCAAACTACTTTGACAGCCTTATACTCATGTTTTACTTTCAGCAACATTTCTACCTTGTCATTGGTCCAAGCAAAGATATCTCTGGTCTTACTTTTTACGGAGCTAAACAACCAACTGTAGAGTCGATAAACACTAGCATGCGCATGCACAGTGTACGTCAACAGTCATTTTTTTATGGGTTTTCAGAAGTGTAAGTACCACAGATTAATTTTGAGATGGTGCTACAACGTTTGTTTTTTTAAAACAGTGTCTTAAGCGTATTTTATTTTATGTAATGTGACTTTAGGTTTGGTAATACTTTGATTTGTAACCAGGAAACTGTTGTGTGTTTTTGGTGCTGTAGAGAAAGTTTCTGAAATGCTTCTCTAAAGAACAATAGACAGTGCTGGAATGTGTTTCCACGCAATTATAAAGAAGCTTTGCTGTTGTCTTGTGTATACTAATGTATACTTTGATCAAAAGACATAAGGGACACTTTATATTGTGTTGTTATTTCAAAAGCACATATCCAATGCCATCCATAATCCATGTATTACGGGGCAGCTGACATTTAGATGAACTGCCCCTTTAACAATTCAGACGCTACTTTGAGTCATAACATAACCCTAATTTTTCATCAGGTGAGTTATGCGTTTGAAATAGAAACGAGACAAGCAGTGAAGTTTTTGCTGTTTAATCAAACAAAAGAAAAACACTGAAAAACTCACCAAAAGCAGAGAAAGATGGTGAGAGAGAGGCAGAGACAGGGAGCAGATGAGGACTGATTGTTTGACCTCTGACCTGGGCGTGGGTCCAGGCTGGCCCAGACGGGCAAACAGACGCTGTTGGTTCTGGCCGTGGACACCGGCTGTGATATATGTTTTCCTGGAACCAGAGAGTAGGAAGTCGGGGCTTTTAAAATATAGCGGATATCATTTATTTTTAATATATGGGAGTTTGGAGTGTCTGCACGAACTGCACTCAAAGACTTCTCCACCAAAATGCTTAGCGCTGGACACTGCACTTATAAGGCTATAAGTTAAGTCAATAACAGCTGGGGACTGCTGTCTCAAATCCTATTTTTAATTTAAACCCCTGATCTCATATACGAACACTGAGTGTGTGTGCGTGTGTGTGGAAAAGGGAACAGTAAAGCACAACGAAGCACTGAGGGCCATGTCAGTCAGGTGGTGCAGGTGTGGTATCTGTGTCTGTCCGTCCTCTCCAGTCATCAGCACATAAAGAATTGAGCTTTGTGCCACACACACTCATGTTACCTCAACTTTACCCTGTGGAGGAACCAGCCAGAGTGAGGGACATGGGTTTGTTACCTGCAAAGGACTGTGGGAATGACCCAGAAGAGTTGTGGGTCAGCACCCAGTCACACTTCTTCTCTCTGGAGTTACTACTTTTAATATTCTGTCACTTGTGTTTCCTTCCAAATCTTTTGCATGTTTTACTCACATTTCTGTAAAAAAAAAAATCAAAGTACAACTCATATTAATGAGTATTTCAATAAGCAGAAGGATAGGCAAAGTTGTGACAAGATTACATAATTAATCAACCACAGTGGCTGCTTACATGACGTAACAGTTAATGGCTCCAAGACACAGACGCTCTGTCTACAGTGGAAGAACCAGAGGGAGGTAACTCAGTACTGTCTGTTTGAAAAATCTATTCCCAATCTGCATTTTGTTTCAGACGTAGAGCCAAGGCGAACATTTTATTCCTTTTTTTTTTTTAACCTGCCCCCTTCTTTTTTTGTTAAATTGGCGATTGAAATAACATCTCAAAATCTATATT
This sequence comes from Epinephelus moara, assembly GCF_006386435.1. Taxonomy (NCBI): domain Eukaryota; kingdom Metazoa; phylum Chordata; class Actinopteri; order Perciformes; family Serranidae; genus Epinephelus; species Epinephelus moara. The sequence continues at coordinate 29,837,220 of NC_065528.1, read as the reverse complement.
CAGTCCAACATTGGACATGTAGTAAAGACACTACTGCCCTGTTATATACTCCACTAGTGGAACTGGATGAACATTGATGGTGGCTGCATGACTCCAGTTTTGCAAACCTGTACCCGCAAAGCTTAGTACCAGAACTTACCCAGTACCAGCAATTAACTCCAAGTCAAATCTGGACCTGCCCGACCTACTGGGGGTTGGGTACCGAACTTGGTACTTCTCAGGTACTCGTTAGTTGGTACCGTGTGCTGATTCACATCAAATCCATTGATGCGAAATGTCGGTCCTTAAGAGCACATCTGGGTGAAAAGGCAGGGTTTAGACAAGAGCTGTAATTATTACAGAGAAGGTAAAGTACTAAAGAATGTAACCGTTGGGTACCGAATTCCAGGTACCCGCAGCAGTATCAATTTAAATGTTAACGGTACCGAACCCTAATATTGTATGATACATTGGTTGGATCGGGTTGAAGCTGCTGAGTGTCCACATGGCCAGCTCGGGCATCTATGATTGTCTTTGTTCTCACTCACTGCCCACCCACAATTAGTTCATTTTTACCCGTACCCATGAATTAATATGATCATATTTTTTACCCCTTACACAACTTTTTTACGGGTTACTCAGCAGTTACCTGTGGGTACTTAACACAGTCCAACTTTTAGCATATTTTACCATGTGTATTAATAACTGAGAAATCACCGTTAAGGTGATCAAGGTTGATCACGTACATGCACTTCAAAACTACAAAAATCTCCCACAGCACCAGACCAACAATAGACTCTACTACTCTTATTTGATCTATTCGAACAAGTTCTGCCACGGATCCACAAAGTCCCCCCTGTTGGAACACCTGGCTGTTTAAGGGGGCTACTCAAGGACCTCGAGGTCCAGGGGCCGAACCTGGAGCTTCCTTAGCCCGAGCCCTGGGGCCACCCTGCCTTTTGTCCCAGGAACAGCAGCGCTGCTCGGATTCCTCGCTCCCATTCCCAGCTCCGTAAGAGAATACCCCAACTACATGAGGTCCAAAGAGTGGTCACGACATCAAGTGCATGTGAAAGCATGCATCTGTGTGTGTGTGTGTTTGTTGATCTGTGTTCTTAATTGAGTGACGGGGTGAATGTCCATGTGCTGCAGCCGACTGGAGCTGAATAGTGCACCTGCATCATTGTGAAGAAGTGCACCGCCCTGACCCCTCACCCCTGACTTTTGGCCTGTAACTGTAAACCTGGAAACACTGGAGTACAGCAGGGATGTACTGGACCTCCCCATGTAGGGACACTTTGTGTGTGTACGTGAATTTGCATTGTATCCGTATCAGGGTGTGCATGAGAGCATGTGTTCTAGGCGTGTGGTTCAGTCATCTGTGGATTCCGTTTACCTTGAAACTTCAAGGTAGCGCTTGCTAATTGAAAACGCAAAACTTCCTACATGAGCGAACAATAGTCTCAGAGTCCCAACTCCAGGGTTCACACAAAGGGCCCAGGAAGTGTACAGGAGCCTGTTTGGCAGCTCCGAACATGTGAAGCCAGCTGTGAAGGACATTAGGCCGCGACGACAAGGCCGCTGAGAATTACAGTATGGTACAGTATGTTTGAGACGAGAACTCCGAGACAAACTCCCTGCCTGGCCCCAGCTGTCCCTTTAAGAGCCGGGTTATTACTGGCTTTATTGTTATTACTGCCTGTTTTTTAAAGGGGCAGGCGAGCCAGGGGAGTAATCCGCCCGTCAGCACTCACATTAATGGCCTAATTGGTCTCTTCTCTCCCAGTCAAAACGCAGGCCTCAGCCTCACGGAAATGCTAAGCCCTCAGAGCCCCTCGCACTTAAATTCCCCAGAAATGCATGATGTCTCTGCAAAGTGGAGCTGTCACTACCCCTCTCTCGCTCATTCACATTGTTGTCATTCCTGTTTTTTTTTTTTCCTCTTTTCTGTTTCCCTCCATCATGCTGTGCGTCATTTATGGCACCAACTTGGAGGGAACTTCAGTGGGTTTAACCTCCGGGATTAATAATATGTTGTCAACCAGAAGGCTCATATTTATACACCACATGATGAGCAGCATTACATACAAGAAAGATTGCCTAATTTTTTACTTACTCTTAAAATAATAATTTACTTGATTTATCATGAAGGAATGTTGCCAGTGTCCAGCACTGTTGCTGTTTTGTACCTTGTCAGTTGACTTACTCTTCTCCACAGTGCACTTGTCAAGATTATAATGTAAAAATAACCTAGCTTTATGATTGGTTGTTGGGGTTGGTTTCATTGATTAATTGATTATTTGTTCAAGTGGAAATTAATAGGGCCCCACCGATATGGATGTTTTGGGGCCGATGCCGATTCCGATATTATGGAATAAAAAAATCTGATAACCGATATATCGGCCGATTAAATTTTTACGTTTTTCAATTTAAAAAAACCCTGAAATACCTGCTTTTGATGGCTTAAATATAGTTCAAACACTCGTAACAAAGATATAAATTGAAGGAAGAACATTTTACTATTTTCAAATACTTTTATTATCAGAAATTGTGTGGAACAAGCAGCATATGAACAATTTGAACACAAAATAAATCAAAAATATGATGTGCAAAAAGGCAGTAAACCTCTGGGAAATAAAACAATCATGCAAAGTCTATATGAATTGGTAGAGGTTACCCAAGAGGTAGGTTATAGTGCAAAAAGTAACACAAGGACATCATTTCTAAGTAAAACACCATATCCCCTGCATTTTATTAGTGATGAAAATATAAGTGTTAACATCAGCGTCAATTGGCCAACTTTTGGCCAATTGCCGATTATTCTCTAATGGCTATAATCTGCCGATAAATTGGTCGGGCTCTAGAAATTAATCAACCATTTTGTCATTTATCAAGCAAATATAGGCTACTAGTTTCTCCAATGAGTTTTTAAATGTAAGTTGAATATTGCAGGAGTTTCAGTCATTTATTGAAAAAAAAAAAAAAAAAAAATCTGTATCGATTATTCGTAAAAATCAAATGATGATGTCATCATAGTGTGCCCGTTCGCAAAATTATGTTGTCCAAATGAGTGATTCTAAAAGTGTTTTAATTGCTTTAGATAGGCCATTTGAGTTTTTGTCTAGGCCGCCGTAGTTACCCAATGGACGTGGCACATGGTAAAGGCTTCAGCTGGTTGCAATCTGCAACTTCACCACTAGATGCCACTAAATCCTTCACACTAGACCTTTAACCAGCACGATTGACATTTTTGCTTGATAAATTACTTAAAAAAATTCATAAGTTATCAAAATTGTTGTCTGTAAATTAAGTAATCAATTAATTGACTAGGATTACGCCAGTGAAAACATTTTCAAAGCGGTCTGATATTGAGCTAAACTGGTATACCGAATTTTATCAGGTGATCCACTCAACTTACCAGCTGCTCCTAAGACGAATATAATGTCTCCTTGCTCCAACATCAAGCTAGCCTCTGACTTGCGGTATCGTGTTACATCGCAGCTCTCTGTCCTCAGTGAGCCAATTAAATACACACTGCTGTTATGTCATGTAAAGAAACTGCGTAAATATCAGCTGTGCGCTTACCCACTTAAAAAATGGGTTAGTAGCCTACTTGCTATCTTCCTACATTTCTAATGTTATTTTTTTATCCAGTAAACAAATGTTCTATATTGTGATATTTACTGAAAATGACGTACAACATAGCTAACAGCAAGTAGCTTAGCTTGTTATTAGTGATGGCCATTTAGCTTCCCAGAAACTTTCACCTTTGGCGATCTCCCTCCAGCTAGCTACCACTGTATTTTGGTGAAATAAGAAGGTATCGTGTAGATAATTCCGTATTTTAACTTCATGAACCAGCCATTCCTTGTACATTGCAGTGCTTCAAAAGCAAGGGACAGGAATAAATAGAGTCATGGCGTCTGACGTAAGTTAGGACAGCTGGTAGGACACCTCTTTCGCCATGTACAAATCTGAAATGTTGCCGTATTGGCGCAGTTTTGTTGAGAAACTAACTCTGTGATGGCTCCTCTCATTACCCCAAAAAACACGTGAACTTTCAAGTAAATAAACACAGCATACAGCACTCCGCCCCTTCCACCTCTGCTGAACTTTGATTTCCTTCATGTTGCCGACGCTGGTCTTGGCTCAGCAGTTAATTGCACACAGCCTGTCGGACACTAGCGGCTCTGTAAGTCCTTTTATAAACACATATTAATCACGTTGTTGTTTTGCTTATTACTAATGCAGTATGAGTTGGATTTAGCACTGTGATGCCATCGGCAAAGGTTGCTGATGTAGGCTACTTTATAATTTGCAAGAACGTGTTATGACGACAAATGTCAGGTCAGCCGGTTTGCATAAAATCAAACTGGTTAAAGCTTGTACTCCATACTGGACCAGACCATTGAAATCTGACATTGACCCCCTATCATTTCTGCCCTTAATTAGGTCAGGTAATTAAACACATTATGGTTTTGTCATTAAGATGTGCAGTCACTGACACCTAATTAATTTCTTATTCATCTTAAGGAAGAGAAATTAGATTCTTTTCTATGTGATTTTGCATTTATTTGACTTAACATCAGCACTACCCGTCTGATCGGCCTATCACTACTAATTAGGACGCTTCAGATTCCATCCCTTGGCCCAAATTACATCATTGTGTCTGGTAGGGATGCTGGCAGAGAGCGTTCTCTCCCCACAGGTAACGACAAAACTAAATCCAAATTGCCTCCTAAAAACTAGCAGGTGTGCACTCCATCCAGACTAAACTGGACTCCTCGTCGTTGGATCCCTTGCCTCTCTTGTCTCTTTGGTATCCGTCGGTATAATCACATCACACAGCAGCCCGGTTAGTGAGTATGGGTCTGTCGTGTGCAGTTTACTGATGTCACTTCACATAGTTTCTGTGTATTGAAGTTCACCTCTTTCATTTCACTCTCACTGCCATTTCAAGCCAGCTGTGTTGCAGCTTTAAACCCTCCGCCGCAGCTTCACTCCTGCACTGCTGGCAGCTGGGGACTAAAGTGGAGGAGTGTGAGATGTTAATGCCTTGCTCGAGGGCACTGTAGCAGGAGGGTATTCATGGGGGAGTCCCTGGGTGACATCAGACCCTCCAATTCAACTCTCTAGTCCATGTCAATTTTGGCGAAAATTCCTAAACTTGCTTGGAGCTTCTCTGTCTGTCCTTGCAGGAGAATGTTCCATCTCGTAAATCTCCATTTATTCAACATCTCTGTCCATTTCAGACACCAACTAAAACACCACTTTTAGCTTGTTAGCACCTGCTATTAGCTTTACAAATGATATTGTCATTTTTTGTTCCAAGCACAACCAAAGCGTGTGGAAACATTTCACCACATCCCTGTTTTGGCAACCCACTCAGACTGTATCCATCATAATCTAATTGTTTAGATGGCAGGAAACTTTTTCTAAATGTTCTGGGTGTCAGATCGGGGGAGCTTTCCGTCGCCTTGTGTTCCCCCGCGAGTCGTGTGCGGGAGAGGTCAGCCACAGTGTGAACGCAGCTATCTGCAGACTGGGGGTTAGCCGGTTAAATGAAGAGATTAGTACAATGTGAACCGCCACAGGTGGATGCAGTTATTCTATCATTTCCTAAACTTAATTAAATCAGCGACAGAGTGAGGACGAAGAGCGATTGACGCCTATCAACGTGGCCATCGACATAGCTAGCTACTCGGTAGTTTAATTTTCAATTTAGCCCCTTCTCCTGCTCCCCTTCAGCCATGTGAGGACGTAACACACACATGTATATACTGGTGCTCCCTTGCCAGATCAACCAGGATGGGAGGTTAGGGGTTCGAGGTTGGAGGTTGGGGAGGTGAAGGAGTAGAGCTCAGTTGGCAGTTTAGTGTGTGTGTGTGTGTTGGGGGGGCGGTGGGGTTTGGGGAGAGCTCATGTGTTAGTGTAACTGAAGCTGTCATCCAGCCCCAGGGTCACCTCCCCAAAGCACGCCGGCTGTCTCTTTTAATAGACTAAACACATATGTCTCTCTATAGCAACACATGATGAGGACAGAGAGGAGGGAAGGGGAGGTGGGGGTTCGTAGAAGAAGGGGAGGGGTGCGGTTTGACTTCATAATTGGCCTGTCACAATTTTCTAATGGTTAATGGAAATTGACACTAACATGAGACGTTGGCCACATGTCACCCCGTGCTTTCATTAGCAGAAGCTGCAGTCACTTGTCGCTGCATGCACCAGAAACAATAATCAGTTAATGACTGAAACCAAGAAAACCAACTCGCCCCTTGTTGGTTAACACTTTCTGCGACAAGCACTATATATAGAGTGCATAATGAGACAAGAAGGGAAAACTTCTGCTTGATGGTGGCTGATGCAACAACAACATCTTTGGAGCTGTTATTAAGAAGAGCGCCTTCTAAATGTTAATGACTAGTTATCTATTAGAGGATCAGAAGGAAGTGCGTTATCTCACATCAGTCATCTCTCGGTTAAAATGCAGAACAAAGCACAAGGGGGTATTAGAAATGTCCTGACATTATCCAAACAACATCATAACTCATCTTTTTTTTTTAAATAATTCATCACTCTAATCGACAGTGTGCACATTTCCAGTATGTTCAAGTTTGTTGAGGAAACAGTGAGTAAGACTCATGAATCAGGCTCGAAGTAGAAAGATCATCCACCTTCCCTTTCGCCCCCAGAGATGTTCGGTTGTGATGAAGTAACTTCTCCTTGTTTGTGTCAGTATCTGTGGTGCTGCACTACTTGATTGTTCGTTTATTATTTTACTGGGTTAGGAGAGAGCAAAGAGGAGAACGTAGGAAAGTAGGTGAAGGTGGTTTGAGGAAATGAGTAAAAACCAGTGTTGCAAAAGGCAATTTGGCAGCATGACTTTTTCCTGTGATGAGTGTTGTGATGCAATTTATACAATAACAATTTAACATCATTAATAGTCCACAATCAAAATGCTGTGACTTATACAAGGGTTTCCGTGGAACAGTGTCTGAAATTAACTTTTAAACTCACCAGCCAATGGGGTTGGTAGGTGGGATGTCACATAAACATTCACATTTAATTGCGGTATTAAGGTATTATGATACATACAAACTTAAGTATGAGGTCAGAGCAAAATCTTTAGGACGTATATCGAAGAGCTCATCAGCACAGCTTCAGCATGTGAATAAGTTCCCTCTGGTCAGCAGTTATGCAGTGTACATGTGTAGGGCTTTTATTGTGAAAGGTAAAAACGGAAAGAGTGAAACTGTAATCTGCTGCTGACAATGTAGGAAACAAAAAGAGTTCTTGGCTCAAACTATGAGGCCTCTGTGTTATTATCTCAGTACCTTCATAAGTATGGGCGCAACGTTAGCTAGAAGCAGACCAGTGATGAGTGATAGTTTAGTGGATCAGCTGGTGTTCCGTATGGCAGTTGTTTCCAACTGGTCCAGCCACAGGTCCAGATTTGTCCTTGGTCATTAGTTCAGAAACTAACCAAATGTCTCTTGTAGGGTTGCAGCAATACACCGGTTTTGAGGTATACCGTGATATAAAAGTTGACAGTTATCATACCGTGCACATTTGTTTATCTATGATATTAGAGTGCAGCTAAACAAAGGACCTCTCCTTTATTTTAGTTATTTTCTAAGAGGAGACTTTTTACACATACTTATAACAAAGTGGTTTCAAGTTTCAATTATAGTAATAAAACCTTTGTTCAACCAAAAATAACCCTTTCATTTTCATTCCTCTAACCGTGAAAATGTCATACCATTGCGAACCTAGCCTCTTGCATTTTGTCTACGGCCAGGATGCTTGGAGCAGAGGATCCACTGTCTGCTGGCTAGCTGTCAGTGTACCCTGGATGACATGGGGGGGTGCTCAATTGAAATCAAGGCAGTGGGTTCCCACATGCAGAGAAAAAACCAACCTGCCAAAAAAACCACATCAACGAATGCTACATATTTCTTACTTCTTTTCTACCCTTGTCTCTGCCCGGCGACAAAAAGGTCATCTTTTATGCCTCAGTAAACATTTGGGCAAAATTGTCCCTAAAGCTAAAGTATAAAGGTTGGCAAATGTTTTTTCTTTTCAGTTTTGGTCAGTGTAAAATTGGTCTTAAATTTCCTTTTGCGTGGCATTCAAAAAGGATTGAATCTAACTCAAGCTGTAGGAACCTTGTTGTGAAGAGGCCTCATGTCTGCAGCTACATTGAAAGCTCAACAGTCAGCCGTTAAAAGCGGGCATGTGAAAACATTTTTAGTAGTGTGATGAATAATGTATCCAAATGTAGGTCAATGTGGCAGCAAACTGCTTTGTTTTCAACCATACCTTTGCAGGTCTTAGTCATTCCAATGCTTGATGAATTTCAGTAAAATGTCAGGTCAGCGCAGCTACAACCAAACAGTTCTGTCTTTGATAAGATGCACAGTTGATGACACTTTCGAGGGAATTGATTGTATAAATTGTTTAAAATGACTCTCACTCAACATTATCTTTACTGTCGAAGATTGACCTCCTTGTAAAGTGGAACTCCAATTCATGTGGTTACAGAAAAATTAGTGTGAAGAATTTCCCAAACCGCTCCTGCACCTTAATCACATTTCCGGTGACGATGTGTTTGCTCAGCATCTACCTAAGCACGCATGCATTTGTCAGATTATGATGAAATTTGGACATGGCTGTATCTGTTTGTGACTCATTTGGTGAAGTCAGGCTGACCACAACTGCTGCAGCTTGTGATGTCAGAAAATGCAGGAGTTATAATTTCATTAGGAAACAACACAACTAAGGCTGCATCCATCGATTCTTTTAGTAGCTGAGTATTCTGTTGATTATTCTGGCGATTAATTGAGTAATTGGATGAGAAATACTGCATGTTTTCATTAGAGTACTTCAGCTTTATTAAAGGGCATTAGTGATATGTAAAAGAGAAAATAAAAGTCTTTGAAATTAGAGAAATGAGCAACAGATTTGTTCTTGCTCAGTTGAACATGGTGGAACCCTCTGCACAAAGCTGTTCAAAGTAGGACTCTGCGACTTAAGAGTACAATTCATCTTTTTTGAACTGATACTTATTACTTGGCCGTCATAAATCTTATACTTTAAGTTCCTTTAGGTTTGACTGCTCGTTTAGACTCATTCACTGTGGTCAAGGGGTGCCTTACACCTGCTGACCCTACCAACTGCAAGCCAAATTCAATTCAGTGTCACGATACCTGATCCAGCTATTGGGTCAGTATCGGCCTGATATCTGTATTGATATTGGTTCATCCCTTCTAATGATAATAAGTATGACATTGACATCTGTTGAACAGCACCTTCTTTAATGTCAGAATGTGTGTGGTGGGACTGATACAGAAACATTGGTTAATTCCATCATGAAGAAAATCAAAAATTTTGGGGACTGTGACTATATTTTCATTATACAAAAGAAATTTGGAAATACAAATATTGTCTTTGCCCGAAATTTGAACTTGTTTTTGCAACACATTCTCACTCTTGGTTGACCTGGTCACATATCGACATTTGGTCATGGACCTTCTTCGTCCAGATACGACGTGCAAGGTACCCTGGGTGTGTTGGTTGTTGACGTTCTGGGTAGTGCTGCACGATTAATGTAATCGCTATCGCAATGTCAGGCTGTGCGATTACATAACCGCATAAAAGGCTGCGATTTGCGATTTAATGTAAATAAATGTTAACATGTGTGCCTGTGAACGTGACTACCTCTCCTGTAGTGTGTGGAGTTTTTTGACACCACGCCCACAAGCTATCCTGGTGTGTGCAGCACGTATGGTCAGGTGACCACCCGGCCTGCAGCAGTGACCAACATAAGAAGAGCATAAGCACTACCATGAACAGGCTGAGTTGGTGGCGAAAAAACCACAATACTTTGGATTCAGGTACGGCAGCGTTGAACAGAAAGACGTGCTGTGTAAAAGTTTAAAAGTTAAAGTTGCCACGTCCCGCGGCAACACGACCAATCTATGTCAGCACTTGAGACAGCACAGAGAAAAGTAGGAAGAGTGCATGCGAAAGAAAGCGAAGCCGAGTGACATTCAAGACAATAAGACAACTGAAAGCCGCCAGAGCTTCATAAAACAACGTCCAAGCACAGTTACGCAAAGATTTGTAAGTGTCACGGGGAAATCACGGACTCCGTAATAAACTATATAATAACAAATGAAAATTGAGCAATTTTGCTCGGTTTTCGGCCCACTTGACATGCTGATATAATGTCAGGGAAACACTGAATCAAGTAAGAAGTCTAATGATACCATTTATGTATTATATTGTAATCGCAATCGCAAATCGCGATATTGTCCACTCAAATCGCACATTTTTATCAAATCGTGCAGCACTAGTTCTGGGACACCGTGTCAAGTTCTGCCTGTTTCATGCATTGTCTTCTTTCTAAATACACTTCTGTTTTCACAGGAAATTTAACGTCTACACATAGTCTCTTTCAAAATAAACACACTAGGTCATACAACACTGCGAACTGACTTTTTTTTCCCCCTTCAGCAACAAATGCACTTGATTCGGTTTAGGAAAAAAGAACAGGGTTTGGCTTTAGAATCTTACGGGAAGTGGGCAGCATTTCCCAGGTGAAAGTTGGTGTTTGTTGAACCCATCCTTCAACACTTCTGCCCGCCCCACTCTGACGTAACTTTCGCTTTCGACCCGCGTTTCCCCCTGATGCCACCGAGCACCATTAAAGTATAATTGTTGCCGGCCGTGTATCATGCCAGTGTTAAAGGACGGCTTTTTCATCAGTGTCTGAAGCCGCAAGTCACTGTCAAAGCACTGAATTTCAGGTTGGGTTTTGGGAGAGCCCCTACTAGCTTCATAGCATAGCTTTCATTGATGCTACTTAGCATGCAAATCCAATTAGTTTAGATTACAACAATTAGCTAACAATAACCGGATGAGATGTTCAAAATGAATCACTTCTTTGCACGGTCAAGTTTTAGCTCATGCTCACGGTTGTATTACTAATAATTTATCAGGTACAGCGGTGATATTGCTAATATTACTGTGGAAATGACTAATAATTCATAGTACCCCACCTCTGCTGAGGAGGAAGAAGATAAGATAAGGTCGAGGTGTGGGGGGGCAACGGTGCACCAGAAGGGGTCCAGAAGTGAGTCAGAAGAGCCTCCATACTCCACCCCACCTCCCTCCATTTCAAACAGGCTCTTCAGAGAGCTGCTGGCTGGCTGTGCTGTTGAACTTGGCCTTGCCGTCACTCCAGGGTAACCCAACACCCAGCACAGAGGGGCCTGACAGACCCGGGGACGAGGGGGTGGGTGAGGTGGGGGGGCAGGGGCCCGCTGGGACGCAGAGTGCATTTCAAACCCATCAGTGTCAGTTAGTTCACTAAGTGGTGACATAATCACCATCGCCATGGCTGCTCCTCTGGGAGAGTCAGGCAGGGAGGAAGAGGCGGTGGGAGCCCCAGGTCTCCTCATCCCCCCCTGGTCTCGCTGGGGTGGAGTAGGGGGGCTTTAACCAATCTGCTCTCCTTCTGCATTAGTACCCACATAACCATAACGTTAGGAGGATATAGTTATACTGGTCCCAAGGACAGCTCAGTCCACCTCTGTTTATTAGCCTTCTATGGAAGTGTTTGATGAAGACGTCCAAGGAGCCCAAACTGGGCACAAGCCAAAAGTCTTGGAAACCACTGGTTCAGTCTAGGATCTGTTATGCTTTCCCTTATTTTTATATCATTTACATAATGTTATTATGTCGGGTGTTTATATTAAATAGGGGTGTAACGGAACACAAAAATCTCGGTTCGGTACGTACCTCGGTACACAAGTCACGGTTCGGTTTTTTTCGGTACAGTAATGAAAAAAATAGACAACTATTAAATATCTTTTACTTATTGGTAACCTTATTAAAACATACCACCACAGCAGTTAACTCTTTTTACACAATTTTTGAATGAAACAAATATATATAAAATCCTGCTTTTTCACATTGTTTGAATGAAAATAGAAATATAAAAGTGAAAAATAAAATCCTGCTGTTTTTTTAACACATTTTTTGAATGAAAAATATAAATATACATTTCTGCTTTAACAGTTTTACTCAATTAAAATAAAAAGTATAGTGCAGCTGGTCAGCTTTAAAGCCTGCTCAGATTCAGTTTTACTAGGAACTTACTTAGCTTTCCCACTTTGTTAAAGTGCAGTAAACACTAACTAGATATTTTAAATGGTTAGGCTCGCAAAATCGGAATTAAAATAAAACAAAATAAAATAAAATAATATCCTGCGCCCAATAATTCGGTACAGGGTCGTGCCGAACTGAAAGTCGCGTACCGAACGGTTCGACACAAATACATGTACCGTTACGGCCATAATATTAAATGTGGCAAAACTTTCAGGTAATGACGTTAACATATGTAAAAGTAGCCCTGGTGAGCAAAACCCTCAGACTACAGACCGTTCTGGGTACTCTGCTTCCAACAAGACAAGCTGACGTCAGATCGTGATAGGTTTCTTTATATCAGTGGTTCCTAACTGGTCCAGCCGCGGGGTCCAGATTTGTCTCTAGTTATTAGTTCAGCTCCTCACGGTTTAATACATTCAGCTTCATGCTTAAGTTTGGCCATGTCACTGAGCTAGTTTGCTGTCTTTCTCAAGTAGCTGTCTGTTATTTGGTCACTCTATAGTAGGAAACGGTTCTTCAAAATAAAAGCTCTGTGCCGCAAATTCACTGTACTTTACACTGTACTGTACCACTGCTTTATAAAATCATCTGCTTTGGGCGTTGACGTCACATAGCCTAAATCGCTACATGTAGCTTCATGCTAATTTCAGGGAAAGCAACCTGGTCTTATTTAAAAGTCTTCAACTACCGCTGCTTGGGCAGTGACTTCTGGGTTAGACACAGATGAAAAAAGCCATCCTTTCACGTCTGCATGATACGCGGCCAGGCGCCTTCAGTGTTAAGGGGGCGAAAAGTCCTCGTGGGGTGGTTGGGAGCGGTGGTGGATGGGCCCAGCAATCAGTGACTATCACCCGGGAGGCCGGTGTTCCCTCCCGAATGAATGTAAAACCAAACCCAGTTGTTTTATTTCTCAACATAACCACTGATTTGTTGCCCTAACCTAACCATCTGGGTTTCTTGTTGAAGGAAAAAATGTCCAATCGCGGCGTTGTACCGACGTAGTACGTGTATTTTGAAAGAGACTGTATGTAAGCTGTACAGTCAACAGATGCACCCAGGGTACCTTGCACCTTGAATGTCGACATGGAAAGTCAATGAACAAGCGGCGATATGTGACGAGGTCAGAGTGAGAATGTGTGTGGGGAAACATGTAATCTTGGCCGCCGATGTTGTTAATTTCTCCCTGATTTTGGATTATATTCCTGCTCGAAGAAGTGCAGTTGAATACAGGTGTTCCAGCACATACAGTATGAGGAAAATAAAGTGTTTATGAACCTTAAATCATGTAAACACATTCTAGTAGAAACCAAAAATACAAGTATGAACCTGAGAGTTTAGCAATGTATTTTAGTGTTGAAGATTTTCATATGTCGAGGTTGTTGAAAATGTAACTAGCTTTAAATCTAGAGGAGTAAAAAGTCAAGCATGCCCTTCTCAGTTGTAAAATTACTCAAGCAAGTACCTCAAAATTCTCCTTTCCATCACTGCAACCCATTTAACAAATGATGCATACGTTCCTGAACCAGCATCTTCAAAATTATACTATTTCAGATATTTAAATAAAGTTTTCCTACTTTGATGTCTTCTACTGGTTTCCTTTCATTTAGCATTAAATCAACTTGTATAGACTTGAAACTTGCATCAGTTGTGCAATCCATCACAGTGATTATCATATCTGCCTGGAAGATATGAAAACCGCATTCAAATATGCATACTTTGAGAGTTATGGAAACTACAGGTAACTGTGGTAAATGGGCTTAAACATGCAGCAACACTGATCTGAATGTACTATCCTGTAGTCAAACTTTACTTTCTGAGACACATTTAATGTCGGCTCAGGGATAAAGAGATCTATAGTGAGGATATAGGACCACACAAATGATTCGTAAACAGCTCTTCCACTATATCGGTATTAAAATGCCCCCAATGCTTTGCATCATAACTCTTACAAAACATGTGAAATTCATGATTTTAGATATGAAATACTACATTTAACTTATCAACATGTCCAGAGACACATCCTACAAGTCCTTGGTTACATCCAGCAAGTCTAGAGTTATGTCCAACAAGTCCAGTGTCACCTCCAATAAGTCCAGAGACGCCGCCAACAAGTCCTTAGTCATCTCCAAAAAGTCCTAAGTCATGTCCTACAAGTCCAGAGACACCTCTAATAAGTCCACAGACATGTCCAACAAGTCCAGATTCACCTCCAACAAGTCCAGAGTCACCTCCAACAAGTCCTTAGTCGTCTCCAAGTCCAGACACACCTAAAATAAGTCCAGAGTCATCTCCATTAAGTCCAGAGTCATGTCCAAGAAGTCCAGAGTAATCTCCAACAAGTCTTTAGATATGTCCAACAAGTCCTTAGTCATCTCCAAGTCCAGACACACCTAAAATAAGTCCAGAGTCATCTCCATTAAGTCCAGAGTCATGTCCAAGAAGTCCAGAGTAATCTCCAACAAGTCTTTAGATATGTCCAACAAGTCTGGAGTCACGTCCAATAAGTCCAAGTGAATTTGTTGCATAAAATCGTTTTAATGGTCTTAAGGAGAATGCATTCTGCTCAAAGGACCTATAGGGAAGCAGTTTATACTGTTTTTGTTAACTCATTCTGAATAGGTTAACTGTTACAGAAGTTACAGAACAGGTTGGGACTGGTATCACCACCTAAATCAACCATGCAACCACTGCATTTGACTGTAAATGTAAACAATGTTTAGTAGTCTTTTATTATTAGTGTGCATTTCAGCCATGTTTGCCTCCATTAGTGTCTTTAATGTCATGCCATGTTGAGGTGACAACATAAATACGTCCTAATGAAGTCGCTGTTGAGCAGTGGTACGCAGCAGTGAGTTCTCTACTGTTTTGTTTCCTGTTTCAACCACATGAATAGTGAGAAAATTACCAGCACTGTCGCAGGAAGACAACAGGTCCGATTTTTTTCACATCTCACCTACATGTTTCCATTTCAAAATCTGAAACTCACCTCGCCTACCCCCCCACTCCTTACTTTTTGTGCTGTTGCATGCCACCTCATTGTTGTTGTAGTACCATGGATTTCTCTTCCACAGATTTTTAAAAAGTACTATATATGAGTCACCTTGCACACTCTGAAACCAAACCTGTGTAGGTTTGACATCATGTTTTGCAGGAATTATGCAGCTGCAAAATAAATCAGTTGATAAAAGTCAATATACAGTATGTATGAGCAAATTTTTTTGTCTTGAACACTTGCAGGCACCATAACAGGCACATAACAGACAATCATGGGACTAAATATGTACTTTTATGTTACATCACATTAATTTGAAAGATGCTTTTCAAAACTGTGACTTTAAATAACAGTATTCAAACAAGAGCCACAGTATATGCCATCTAACCCTGAACAAAACACTGGAAGCCACAAGGGATGTCAAGAGAACCGATACATTGGTACAGAGTCAATGACAAAATTCTGAAAACATGATGGTACTCATTTTTTTCTCCAGTATTGTAGGTACTGAGGATGCAATTCTTCTAGATCTGACAGGGCAGCATATATGTCTACAAGTGTTCTAGTTTGCCATTTAGTGCCAAAGGAAGAAGTTGAACGCTTACCAGCACAAAAGAAAAACAACACATGGAAGATGGCGACAAGGGCAACTGCAGCGATAGCTCCGCTTTGACTTGTAAAAAAAGAAAAACTTGTTTTGTTCAGGCCAGCGTCTTGTTAATGTGTTTGCAACAGGAGCACTGCAAATTGTTACTTGGCTCAGATGGTACAAATGTGACGAGGCCCTTAGCGTCTATTCTGCGCTTAACGCTACAGTTTTGGCTTCTTCTTTTTTTTTCAGGTCACCAAGAGTTGAAAAATGTTCAACTTTGGGTAAAACGCTGCCCTCGTCACCATCACGTTTTTCATCCAATCACAACAAAGCAGCAGTGGTACAAATAGCCAACCACAAAAACCAACCATCACATCTCACATGTACAAGTGCTAAACAGCAACAACATTGGAGGAGAAAGACGTTCATATACTGAGGGCTATAAATTGATATTAATCTCATGAACCCGCATTGACTTGTATTTTGTTTTCCAGGGGTGGAAATCACCACAGGCCTCATGATACAATAATATGCCAAGTAGTATGGTAACATATATTGCAGTTTATTGCGATATATTACCTTTTTCCAACTTCAAATTATGTCGCCAAAGGAAAATTTCGAAAACCTCTGTTTTAACTAAGAAGGTAAAGTTGTCATTCTGTTCATCTCACTTCAATCTTTAATTTTAAAGCAAGCAGCAAAATCGGATTTATCAAGCAGACAGACTGACCAGCACAAATTCCGTCCAGCCCTGCGCAATATCGATTGTTGGGGTCTTTGCATTGATACAATATTGCTAAACAAAATATCGCCATACTTTGCTATATCAATGTTTTGGACCGTAAATGAAATTTAAATGTTTTTGTGAAAGGATTGTAGGTTTAAGCACATGGGCTTTATTGTTTTGTTTTTGCTATTACCACGGTATTGAATTGGGTATTGAGAACGGAGGAATTGATATTGAATCCTCAGTCTCTGGTATCGTGACATGCCAAGGAACCTACAAAACATACTGGCGAAATTGGTAGTAAATACGTGTAATTTTTGTGAGACAGGGTTAATCAGTGATGCTTCCAATATGGTAACACAACACCCAGTATCGGCAAGGTCTTTGATTTGGCACATACCAGCCGAAATGTGTTAGTAGCGAGCATAGACGAACTACTGACGAGAATTATCAAGATTCTTTGTGCTGTTTACTTATTCTTTAACCAGATAATCTTTACTGAAATCATTTTATTTCTTAATTCTTATTTCTTTTTAGGCTGGTCATTAGAATAGAATAGAACAGAATGTCTTTTTGTCATTGTGCATGTATGACAAAACTGAATGCACTCTCCGTAGGGCAATATAACTTAAAAAAACTTCTAAAAACAATTACAAACAATATAGTAAAAAGTAAAAGAAAAACGGTAATAAAAATTACGCTTGAGTGCAATACATCGTACAATACATCGTACAATACAGCATGTCGTGTGCTGACTGTAGATGTTCACCCAGCAACCTCGTCGGAACACGTACAACACATACAAAAACAGCCATACGAAGCAATGAAATGGAGAGCGCTGAACCGCTGCGTCTATGTGCGCCGCCATCTTGCCATCCATCCATCATTAATAAACATATATTGCATACAATGCCAATGGACTTGAGAAGTTTGGCTTCATTTTGTTACATGAAAACCTACAAAAAAGAAATAATCATTAAAATTAACACGAATTCGAGTGTTGAAAAAGTATTTGTTTTTGATATCTGTACTGAAACAGGAATTTCAGTCGATAGCCTATTCTACATGGTCTCCATCTGTCTGCATACTTAACAGGCCAGGAGTGAAGCAACAATAACTGCTGTGCAGAGTGAATTAAAATGGAAAAATAGAAGCAGTTACGCACTGATCTTCAGTATTCCCCAATGGTTTTACATTATACATAATTAACCAAAGGTACACTTTTGTCCTTGGGGTGTATAATCATGCGTTTAAGAGTGCAAATAGGGATAACACCACTGACTTGCATCAAAGGGTACGGACTACCCAGATGACTTTCCCTTTTACTTTTTCTAAGAGTTTGTATGAATAAGTTCATCTATACATCTGTGAACGACTGCACCAGGATGCAGATATTATAATTGTACATTTACCATGATGATGATTCTCACGTACAAAGGATAAGGCTGTGGGAAGTGAAAAACCCAGATGAGAAAGTAGCTTGCTAATTTTTTTCTTCTTCTTTTTATCTGTCTGTGGCTTCTATCTCTTAACACCCTAACCTAAGAGTGGTGTGTCTTGGTCCAATCTCAGAGAAGATGCTTATCATACTGCGAAGCTATGAGACCTCACTTTGTCACTGCGCAGAGTACAGCTGCCACTGTTGGGAGCATTACCTGTATGCCTACGCAGTGATCTTTACTCGATTTTTTTCCTCACCGCTCAGTCATTTCCAAATGACTGGGATAAAATGTGAACAAGTCTCAGGATGACGACGTGATCCCCAATAACGGCCCCCTTTCCATCAGTGCTGGCTATCTAACGATGGACAAGACAAAGGAGCTTATCAAACAGGCCCGATAACACAGCAGCCAATTAAGATATGCTCTCTCTATCACACAATATGCGTCCACTATCACTATCAAAGGGTCAGGAAAAGAGAGGGAAATGAATGAGATCGGTAAACGAAGACGCCCTGTAACCTGAATGAAAAGAGAGTATTTTGAAATGTGTCATGGGAAGATATCCCCCTGAGAGGAAGAGAATTTGTCTTGTGGACAATTTGTACACATGTAAAGAAGGCATGGATGCACTAGCTCAGGAACATGCCAAGTTTTTTTGGGGGTAGTGGGCACTAGATGGCACTAATGAATGGTAATTACAATGATCTGCTCCTGTGGAAATTTTTCAAGTCATTGCTCAGACACTTCAATGTCTTTTACAGTAGTTAAACATGAAACTATTTCAAGCAAATTAAAGAGCAAAGTAGGTACATCTGTCCTTAAAAATAATATATATATATATATATATATAATATATAATAATGAATAAATATACAGTGTTGTGTATATGAACATGCACGAAAATATAGTATATTGAAACCTGAAATTCAATCAAGAAAACATTTCAAAACTACACATATTTCTATGTGTTAAAAACAATGACTGTAGCTTTTACTCACATGTTTCTTCAGGGCCTTTTAAAAGATGTATACTCAAAGTCTTCAAAATTACATTATTCTAAATATATTTGTCTTGTTTTACTAAACAATGACATGTTTTTGTACAGCTTGCTAATATATCAGACACCACAGAGCAGTGCACTTTGCATTGTATCGACTTAACACATTTGCTTTTAATGACCCTTTAACAATTAATTTCATGGTGTCCTTTTTCTCATCCCTCTCATTTTTAGTTTGAGAACTTGAATCAGATGTGCTCAATCAAAATGGGGAGATTTTGCAAGCTTTGATTCCTCACATTTGTCATAAATTCAGTTCCAGGTACAGAGAAAACCTTGACCATTCTAGATGCAGGGTTCAAATTCTGAGGTATTTCGTGTCTCATCAGGTGTGGGAATTGGTTTTGGGTGCTCTCTAACTTTAGAAGACCTTCTGTGCTTTGTAATAAAATTGATAATTATGAAATTTAACAACCTATTAAAAAAAAAAAGGGCAAAACAACTACCGAATTTTAAAAGGTAAAATTGGAATCGGTTGTCACTCCAAATTGATATTAACAACCTTTGTTTTGTGTCATCGTGTGTGGGCATCATGTTTTCCTAAATTACTCTTTGGGCTTTGTCATAACATTAAAAATCAAATCAAAATTTAAAAGTACCAGCATCCTTTAGAAACGGTCAAAGGTTAAATTGGAATCGGTTGTCACTCCAAATTGATACCAACGACAATTCATTTTGTGGTGTCAGTTTTCTCCTCCTGCTCATTTGTAGTATCAGAACTTTTATCAGATGTTCTCAATCAAAAATAAGCAGATTTTGACAGCTTGGATTCTTTTTTTTGAGGTTTCAAATATCATTTCCTACTGAATTCCAGGTAGTAGAAAACGTGACCTTTTTAGATACAGGTTTAGAAAAGTGAGGTTTGTTGTGTGTCATCGAATGTGGGCATCATGCTTAGCTGTTTCAGGTGCTCTTTCACTTTATAAAGGCTTTGGGCTTTGTCATAACATCAATAATTTAAGATATAAAAGTACCAGCACCCTTTAAAAAGTGGCAAAACTGCCAAATTTTAAATGGCACATTTGGAACCGGTTGTTAGTCCCAAATTAATATGAATTACCTTTAAACAATTCATTTTGTGGAGTCCTTTTTCTTCTCCAGCTCTTTTGTAGTATCAAAACTTTTATCAGATGTTCTCAATCACAAATGTGCAGATTTTGACAGCTTGGATTCTTTTTTTGGAGGTTTCAAATATCAGTTCATACTGAATTCCAGGTAGTAGAAAACTCGACCTTTGTAGATACAAGGTAAGAGTTGTGAGGTGTTTTGTGTGTCATCAAGTGTGGTGTGCGTCATGCTTTCCTAAATTAGTTGCTTCAGGTGCTCTCACTTCAGAAGACTCTTAGGGCGTTGTTTATAACATTGATATTGTTTAATTTGAAAGTACCGGCATCCTATAAAAACGGGCAAAACTGCCAGATTTTAAAAGGTAAAACTTGAATCGGTTGTCCCTCCAAATTAATATTAATGACCTTTGAACAATTAATTTTGTGGAGTCCTTTTTCTCCTCCTGCTCATTTTTAGTTTCTGAACTTTTTTCAGATGTTTTTGATCAAAAATGTGCAGATTTTGACAGATAGGATTCTTTTTTTGGAGATTTCAAATATCATTTCATACTGAATTCCAGGTAGTATAAATCTTGACCTTTTTAGATACGGGTTTAGAGATGAGAGGTGTGTTGTGTGTCATCGAGTGTGGGCATCATGCTTTCCTAAATTAGTTGTTTCAGGTGCTCTCTCACTTCAGAAGACCCTTTGGGCTTTGTCATAACATAAATTATTATAAAGTATAGAAGTACCAGGACCCTTTTAAAAGGGGCAGAACTGCCAGATTTTAAAAGGTAAAATTGGAATTGGTTGTCACTCCAAATTAATATTGACAAGCTTTTAACAATCCATTTTGCGGTATCGATTTTGTCTTCCTGCTCACTTTTAGTATCAGAACTTGTATGAACTGTTCTCAATCAAAAATGCGCAGATTTTGCAAACTTGAATTCTTTATTTGAGGTGTTTGATTAGTTTCATGTTCAGTTCCAGGTAGCAGAAAACTTGACCTTTTGGATAGAAGGTTCAGGTTGCGAGGTGTGTGCTGTGCTTTGTTTATAACATTTATAATTACGAAATTCGAAAGTACCAGCAGCCTATAAAAATGGGCAAAACCACAAATTTTAAAAGGTAAAATTAGAATTAACGACCTTTTAACAATTCTTTTTGTGGTGCTGGTTTCCTCCTCCTGCTTGTTTTTAGTTTCAGAACTTTTATCAGATGTGACCTCTCCAAAATGGGCAGATTTCAAAAGTGTGGGTTCTTTTTGGAGGTCTCAAATTAGTTTCATGTTCAGTTCCAGGTAGCGGAAAAGTTGACGTTTTTACATAGAAAGGTTCAAGTTGTCAGGTGTGTTGTGTTTCGAGCGTGGACAATGTGTTTTTCTTGGAATGGTGGTTTCAGATGCGATCGCAAATGACTCTTTGCATTTTGTTTATGAAATTTAAAAGTACCAGCAAACTATAAAAAAGGCAAAACAACCAAATTTTAAAAGTTAAATTTAGAATCGGTTGTTACCCCCAAATTGATAACAACGACCTTTTAACAATTCATTTTGTGGTGCTGGTTTCCTCCTCGTGCTTGTTGTTGGTTTCGGAACTTTTATCTGGTGTGATCTGTCGAAAATGGGCAGATTTCGCAAGCTTGGATTCTTTTTGGAGTTCTCAAATTAGTCTCATGTTCAATTCTTGGTAGCAGAAAACTCTTTCTACATAGAAGGTTCAAGTTGTGTGTTGAGCGTGGGCATCCTGTTTTCTTTAAATGGTGGTTTCAGATGCGACCTCAAAAGACCCTCTGTGCTTTGTTCCTAACATTGATGATTATGAAATTTGAAAGCACCAGCAACCTATAAAATACGGCAAAACTACCAAAAATTAAAAGGTAAATTCAGAATCAGTTGTCACATCTGAATTCATTTGGAGTGTATGAGTGACCTTTCAACATTTTATTTTGTGGTGTCGGTTTTCTCTTCCTTCTCATTTATAGTTTCGGAACTTTTCATCAGTTGCTCTCAGTCTAAAAAGGGCAGATATCGGATGCCTGGAATCTCCGTTCAAGGTCTCAAATAGTTTAGCATTCAGTTCCAGATAGGAGAAAAGTCATCTCAAAAACCACCTACTTTTTAAGACAGTCTGTGCTTTGTTATAAAATTCATAATTATGGAATTCAAAGGAAACCAGCAACCTATGAAAACACATTTTGAAAGACGAATTTGGAATCAGTTCACTCCTAAATTGACTGATAGGTCTTTTTAAAATGAGAAACAAAAAACAAAATATGATGAAAAGTTGTTGACATTTTCTGCGCTGTTTCATTATTATTAGTTGTTGCAAACAAAGCAAGAAAACAAGCTAGATTTTCAGTGGTGAGCAACAGAAAAACACAGAACTCCTCATATTTTATTTGGGATTTAAACCTTTATTATTTAAAATATATACACCTGAAAATGGCTGTGCCTTTAATTTAAGTTTAATTAATATAACAGAGACAATAACAGCATGATAAACATGGATTCAACAGGTGCTGAGAGCCGGGACTCCATCTTCATGCAGTCCAGCCTGTGATCACACTGCAGCTTGCTTCAACAGATATGGCCTGAGACGTGTCAACTTAGTGTAGATGTCAAACCTCTGGAGCGATAATGGCGGCCTGCGACGGCAGGGTTAGTTATCGTACAAACGGGGGTCGTCGCTCTCGACCCCGTTGCTCCATGGCGGCCCTCTAATCGCCCATCTGGGCTCTGTGCGCTGCCGTCCTCCTGTTTGTCGTCGGACCTTATCGTAGGCAGAGGCTTAATCTGCACCGGTGATAAGATATGTGCCGCTGCATACACACACACGAGCACACTTTTACACTCTCCTCACACTCCTGCTGTCGGCCGGCGATGCTGTGATATGTGTGCAATTGCGTCACTTACTGTTGCAGATTATTCATTCAGACTTTTTGTCATATTTATGTTGAAATACCGGGAACCCCCTCACTTCCTATTCATTAATTTAATGAATCCGCTTTGGTGATTCATGCACGGAAAGATAAAAGCAACCGACACAGCAAACATGTTGCTGAGTTTGTCTGGCTGTGCTGGCTGTGCAGGGGAAAAAAAGAAGAAGCTAAGTGTTGAGTTAACTCTGACTGGCCAAAGTAACCGCAGTACAGCGAGTGAAGACATTTATCCTGTCAAACAGCTCTCGTACTCGGACTTTTTTCTCGTCGATTGCGACAATAAAATGCCCCACTGATCTGATACTATCGCTCCGTTCTCACACACTTTGTCTCATTAGCAGCTGAAGAACAGAACAGAAAATAAAGAGCAAAAACATCTGATTTCAAAGATTAGATAAAGCAAGTGTAAAAAAAAAAGAAAAAAAGAAGAGGTTTATCTCTAAGTGTACGCGTCCTTGAGTTTCTCTGAAGGCTGCCATATAAGGTCACCCTCTCTTAGGCTCTTCATGTGGTTTAGGTAAGCTGCGAGAGCTGGCGAGACGTGAAGGGGAGAAGAAACGGACAGGGAGCGACAGAGAGAGAGATCATCTTGGCACGACCCCAGAGTCTCCGCTGCAGTGTTTGAGCCCGGCGTCTCTGCAGATTGCAGCTCTGAGCTCGGGGACAGAGACCGACTGCAGTGCAGACACTTTAACTGCAGCAGTAGCTCCACCGAACTCTTCAAACAGGTGGATAGTCACAATAATTAACGGCCGAGGGTTCACCTCTTTTTACATTTATTAACATTATATTTTAGTATTTCAAACAAGGCCTAGACTTAAAATAAACATCTAAATCATCCAAACCAGTATCATGTTCAGTCATGCTGCACATCTGGTTTTATAAGAGTGTCTCACATACTCCTATACATGTGAAAATATATATATTTTTGTCATTATACAAACCCAAAAATGTGAAAAAATGACATTTGGCACTTTGCATATTTCATGAAAAGTACAGCAATGAACATGAGTAATTGAAGTTACACCAATACAGGACAGGCTGACATGGAGAAAATAAATTATCACAACCATTTTAGACCATATACCTTCATATCTGTATCACAACAATATTGTAGGGTTGACTATTGGTGCTTTCACGACATATTTACACAATGAGATTTCTGTTAATAGTCATTATATTCACATCACTGATTATCAAGAGGGTAAAGGCAAACAATAGAGCAGCTGGAACAGTCTGGTAAGTTCAGAAAGTTACATCACTTTACTATAATGCAGCCTTTAAAGCCAGGAAAAGACAACACTCATGACATTTTGATAAACCAAATCCAAGACGATATCGAGTCTCATATCAAGCTATCAATACAAAATCGACAATTAGCCCAGCCCCGCACCTAGTAAGGAGATGTGGGCCATGCATGAACACATATATGGTTCCAAACACGTTGGGACGCTGCGTAAAACATGTCAAATTTCCTTTTTATTAAACATATTTCACATGAAGTTTAAACCAGTCACTGGTATCAACTCAATAAAACTACTCTGACAAAGAAAATGTCACATTTCAATCCGTATAAATGACGTGGAATGAAATTATTGAAAAGTATTGAATATGCTAACATGAAATATATTTAATACTTGGAGAAGCTTGTGTTTGCAGTGTCAGCTTCAAGATGCCACCTGTATGAAGACGATATCTTTGACATTGACAGTCTTTATATCTATGGATTTTGGGGTCCCAGTATGTCAATCTTGGAAATTTCACCTTTAAAACTTCAACAATTAGTTCCCAAACTCTTCCTGAGTGTTGTTAAAAGAAAATGCGATGTAATACCGTGGTAGAAGTGCCTCTGTTGAAACTTTTTTTGGAACATGTTGCAGGCATCAAATTTAGATTAAGTGTATATTTACTGTACAAAAAACAATAAAGTTTGAACGTTAAATATCTTGTCTTTCCATTGTATTCAATTGAATGTAGGTGGAGACGGATTTACAGATTATTGCGTTCTGTTTTTATTCACACTTTACACAACTTTTTTCGGGGTTGTAAATTAAAGTCATGTCACAGATCGTACAGGAAATGCACACTTTGTATCCCTAATAGTGACTTGACTAGTTAGACCCCCGAGAGGTGTGACTAACAAACCTTTTAAACTGCAACAGCAGAAATCCAAACAGGTTTTTATACTATTTTTTCTTCCCAGTTTTAGATTTGAGAGGGTTGTACTGCGTAAAAAATAACAGCCACAGATGTAAAGCACATAAATATAAGCTGTATTTAACCATGTGTCACAGCTTGCGTCTCTTCGACCCCAACAGAAGTGATGTGTCGTTTTCTGTCGCTGGTGAAACGACGCCATGTCATGCAATTCTTATAAAATTAGGGGACGTCAGAGGGCCCAGCGTCTCCAGGACCACAAACACAACATTAGCATTAATAACAGGAAGAGATAGGGACAGACAACTTCACACATTGCTCATCTTTTATTTTGATATTTATTTATCTGCACTCTGCACATATCTCTTCTGAAGCAACATGCACACTCCGTGAGATACTGCTCGACAGAACGGCTGGAGCCCGCTCAGAAAAATAAGAGTATTGTGGAAAAACGGTGTTAAGTTTGCAGGAGATTTGGCGGGGCTGACGGCAGCTGAGGGACAGCCCGGTAACCTGAGAGAGCCTCTCTGCCACCGCTGGACTGCCGCCCATCTCTTTATCACCGCTGCAGCCGAGGCAAAACACACAAAATATGTTTACACCGGGCTGATAAGATCCAGCATTCTGCAGCCATGCACGTCTACACTCAATATTAATAGATACAGTAAAGCACACACAATAAGACACCGTAATATTGCCTCGTCGTGGCATTTAAAATCTTTTTTTATTTATTTTTTTGGCTGCTGTTCAGTGTAAGACGGTCGGGTTGTCACAATAATTGAGACAGATTAGATGAAGTGATTGAGGAGTACAGGATTTTTTATCTTTTGTTCAACTTCTGGTTATTAGTTCCTTCTTGTTTAATTGTTTAAACCCAATATTTTCTCCTCTAAAGGCTGCGTGCAGCTTTTCAAATCTGCCAACCTCTCTTTTTTTTCTTCATACATATTTGCTTATCAGATGCAGTGTGAATATCGATTTCCCGGATACGGGGTGATAAGGTCTTTACGAGGCCGGTTCCTCTGTGAGCGCTGGTGAATATTTTATCCAGCGTGGATTGT
This sequence comes from Epinephelus moara, assembly GCF_006386435.1. Lineage (NCBI taxonomy): Eukaryota > Metazoa > Chordata > Actinopteri > Perciformes > Serranidae > Epinephelus > Epinephelus moara. Next base: position 29,811,059 of record NC_065528.1, on the reverse strand, counting down.
AATGAGTGATTAAGCTCAGTCGCAGTCATATCACCACCGCCAACCTTTTTAAATAATTCACCAGCAAAACTGTATCGATAAACACGCTTAATGCGATCCGGGGGGGGGGTTATAAGCTGCTCGCTGGACGTTGACGCAGAAATTCTGATTTAATGCAAATGCAGCCTCATGCTTTGTGTAAGTTTCCCGGTAAACAGTTTGAATTGAATACAGTGAGTGTGTGTGTGTGTGTGTGTGTGTGTGTGTGTGTGTTGGAGGAACAGACTTTAAGGAGCCTGAGAGGGAGCCATATAATGGTGCCTGATGACAAGGCAAGCGATCTGGGCTACTTGGAGGCAACCATGAGCCGGTCGAGCTGGCCGGCTGTAACCTAAAACACCCAGACAACACCAGAACATCCACACACACACACACACATACACACACACTGACTGAAAGGCAGACACTCATAGAAACACTAGTTGCTTCTCACTTTCTACAGTAGCTGACAATATACGCGTTTGCCTTCTGTGACTAAGCATACGAGTGAGGGGGCGGCAGTGGACTCACACACACACACACACACACACACACACACACACACACACACACACACACACACACACACATGTTTTCTATGAATTCTCCACTGGTTTTAAAATCACTTGGAACTGCTCACATTTTGCATCACAGTTTCATACTTAGAATGTGATTTGCAGCGGTGTGCCTGGTATTGTTTTTGCATCATTTTTCTGTGTAACTAAAGTGACTTTTTTTTTCTTCTAGCGTGGTGTTGAGTAAAACCATGAGAAAGTCAAAGACACTAAAACAGCAGAAACAACAAAAAAACACTTGAAGGGAATTTTTTTTTCTTGGTTTATTTTTCATTGTACTTCAATTCTGCAAATTATGAATTAACATTTTTTCTTTTACATCTTAAACACACGCAGGAGGAGAAATTTGCTGTTGTTGTCACACACACACACACACACACACACACACACACACACACACACACACACACACACACTTAAATACAGCAGCAGGACTTTCTTGTATCCTCGTTCTAAATCAAAGGAACTCGTATAACCCGAGCTTGTCATATTTACAGCCACTATGAAAAATGGCTGCAGACATACGATGGAGGGCAGCACAATGCCGCCACAAGGTCTTCTAAGACAAGTATGATTACTGTTGCTCTTTTGCCCTTTCATGCTGGCTTTTTTTATGGCACACTTTCAACAGTGCAGCACTGACTGTAAAACCCAGGGCAAAATAATAGAGAGATCAAGACCTTATCACATAAGTTAGGATGGGAAATTTCCCCCCTTATATATATTTTTTTTTTCTCCTGGACCTTTTATTATTCAGGACAGGCAGTGTACAGTGCATGGTTGTGAAAACGGGGAATAATCTCATGCAGCAGATTAAGTGGATTAATTAGGGTTTTATTCATCAGGGTGAATTGGTACCTAAAGAGCTTCCCCCTGCAATGACAAGGATTTTTCACCCTTAATTATCTCGGGCTGTGGAATGCGGTCCTGCATGTGCGGCGCGTCGAGCGACGAGGAGGCATATCACCCCTGCAGTCGACACTGTGGAAATGTGAATCTTTACGCCCGTGCAGAAGTGACTTAGCTCTCGTTTATTTTATTTCAACTGCTTTAAAAAATGCTTCCTTTCCTGTTGTGTTGCGCAGCCTGTCCCCTATGTGAAGTCATGTCAGACCACAAAACTGTTATCACGCCATCGAGCCCCTCCTCAGGCCCATCTCTTATCTCCCCATCATTTTCCACTCACCGAGCCCTCTCACACACACTCTCTCACTTTCGATCTCTCCCTCTGTCAATAACCAATAGTTGTTCGAAAACCACCTAACATACTTCATATACGACCACATGCGCGCGCAGTTGGCATGAGAACAGAGAGACACGTCTGTGAGGGTGCTAATAAAGAGAATTTCACTTGTCGTGTTTAAAGTCATACTGTGAGGTGGAGGCTTCTGCGTGGTGCCTTTGAATTACACAAAAACATGACAGGTAAAAATAGACAAAGAATTTATGTGGAGAAATTACATTTATTACTTATTTAGATGCTTTTTCACACAAAAAAAAAGTATTTGGGGGCATTTTAATTTAAAAAAGGAAGAAGCAAAAGTGCAAAACCTGTAGCGACCTAATAAAATACAAAGTTTGACATCATATGCAAACAAGAGTACATTTATTAGACGTGCACGTATAAAAAGCTTCATCCTAGTAACCAAACACAGCAAGCACACAAGCCGTGTGAGAGGCTGCAGGGGAAGAAAAAGTTTAGTCCTGAGTAATTTCTAAAAGCACAAATTAGATAAAGCTGATTAAGATAAAATCATATTGGAATTTCTGTACCACTAATGTGAAACCAACGCATGCCGCCACCGGTACTGTACACCGTTCAAGGCGGGCGGGAACAGTTCTTCATCCTTCTTTCTTAAAAAAAAAAAAAAAAAAAGTGGTGAAAGTGGGTTTTAAGGCCCATTCAGGGCGAGACAAGAGCGTCTCAGAGACTTTCTCAAGTTCCAGTCTCTCCAGCACAAAGAGGCCGGGGAGGAGCCGAGCATCCCCGAACAGGCAGATAACGAAGTCGGGGTAAGGATGGGGAGGGAAGGTGGTGGTGGAAGCAGCAGTGGAGGTGCAGGTGGGGGGGTATAAAGAGGGGATAGATGGGTACTGGGGTGGCGGCGGCGGGGTGGAGGGATAAAGGAGGGTGGGCATTCACCGACCAGGTCAGACGTAATGCTTGACTGGAGAAATGTCTGATACACATCTACGGTCTTTAGTCTCCCCTCAGCTGACTGACAGGCCGCTCTGTGAGAGGAGGTGTGTGTGTGTGTGTGTGGTAGGCCTATACTTGCATTAGTGTAACAGCGAGAACAGTATACTGTATACATCACCGGTGTCAGGTGAAAACCTTAATAAAGCTGCGCAACATCACATTTTATAAAACAAATTGGTTCAGATGGACGACACATTTGTGACAGGATTTTTTTGGCGGGTTTATGGATCTAAAAACGTGTCTCAACACAACTTATTTGCATTAAAGCATTTTGTGATCGTGAGATTAACAACTGAGCACTTTGGTTATCTTTAAGAAGAGGAAATAGCGCTAACCACGACAGCTGCAACTAGCAACTGAAAGTGATAAATGCTAATAGTGAGGGATGAGTATACAGATGAGGACTGGTTTGAACATTACATGCGATGGAAAAATACACTTTTCATCTCACTGATTTCTTAAGAATTAAAGTTAGAGCATGAAAATAGGTCGTATTGTTGGAAAAAGTGATGTAAAACTGCAAAATATGCAGGATAATAACGAGAAATATGAGTTTATGAACAAAAATAATTAACTTTATAAATATACGTTGTTCTTTTAACATAAATACATTGGGTTTTTATTGGGCCTTTGAATAGGTAATCTTGGGTCATGCGTCTAACCTGAGAAAAAGTCACTAGTCTGGCTCTCGGTGGTCTGACTGCAGTTTCTGTGGCTTGTGAAGGAGAGCAGCCACTTAACCCTTTCACGTCACTGTGTGCAAAGTAAACAAAGGTCAGACTTTGTTGCTGCATCGATGACTATCGCCCTGAGCTCTGTGACCCAGAATGGCTGGTATGGAAGATGACTTGTAGTGAAAACTTCAAAGGCGTCCATCGATGACTGACATTTTAATCTCCTTTATTGAGTGTGCCTCATACAACGCTCGCTCCATGCGTCAGCAGAGTTTGTTTTGTTTGTGTTCATCAGAGGTGGCACAAATACATCAAACAAAAAACTTCAAATGTGTGAACTGTACTGTAGTTTTTTTTTCTTGTGAGGACATACAGTAGCTCTTATCATCAAGATTTTGGAAGATTATAATTGCTAAGAGAGGCAACCAACAACCAACATTAAGAAAACTATTTGGTTATTGATTGTAGCGCTCTTTACGTAGTGTTTCTCATATCATTGATGTATAGCTACAAAATTTTAAAATTTTAAAATGATTCAACCACTAAACTTTTCTACAATTGTAAAAATTAAAGCTACACTCAAATTAAGTAATTTAAATTTGGTCCTATGTTGTAAAATTAAAATCTAATTCAACAGAGAATTCATATATTTTTTATTATTTGAATTTCTAAAAATTTTTTTTGCAAAACTTTTTGAAACATGTAAATGCTAGATAGTAAAAATGCAAAGTTGCTTAAAATTATTTAAACAGTCACAGTATAGACTGTGTTTACATGGTGCCCCATTCAGTAAATGTCTGAGTTACAAAAGTTACAAATCTGTAAATGTATATATTTTTTGTGGGGTGAAAATTTGTTGTTAATTATCACAAAATTTTGTCGTGATTCTGCGAATTGTTTTGTCGGAGAAGTCACTTTTGGAGCAGCTCAACTTTTATTTTGTGTCGCTTTCAGCAAAAGTCTAAATTTGTAAACTTCTGTTTCCAAATTCCATATCTTTAAATATATATAGAATTGTTGCGTAAAACATGTCATCAATTATCCTTAAAATCTGTCATGATTCTGCTAATTGTTTTGTCATAGAAGTCACTTTTGGACATGTCTTTATGTCGCAAACTTTTATTTTCATACATTAATGTGATGTCATAAAAGTTGTATTCTAGAATAGTCTTGTCACTCAGCCCCTCATCTTGTACAGAACATGACAGATTTTTGTGCACAGATAATTTGTATTGTAGGAATACAACATGATGATGTAAAGGCTAATGCTGTTAGACGTAGCGTCCTTTCTGCCATCTTCGATACGAGCCATTTAAACCCATAAAGGATACTTTCCTTCAATAACTAAGGGTAACATGAATGACAGTGACTTCCTCTTCCCCTCTGTGTTCTTCATCACTTTCTCTCTCTTCTAAAACTAGGTCAACAGGGATTTCCTGCCTTCAGACATTTCCTTTCCAGCCAACACCTGGCCTTTGTAATACCACTTGAGCGAGAGGAAAGAGTGTGTGTACTGTATATATAACACATGGGATCAAAAGTCACAACAGCCTGTAAGTTTTTCACCACTGTGCAGGGGGAACTCAGACCACTGTCGACCTTCGTCGAGCAAAACCAGGACTCCAACTCTCGCAGAAAGCGAGAAAGAGACACTCCTGAAGATTTAGCTGCAGCTCCGGGCTGGGATTTTCAAACGCACAAAAACAACAGACGCATATTTATTCCTCTAATTTTCCCCAATTTAAAGTTCGCTCGAGAGATGCATTATGAAACAAAAGCCTCCCGTTAGTTTTTTTTCTTCTTCTCGCAGACTGAATTATTAACAACCCGAGGCTTACCTTTGCATTTCTAATTACGTGACGCAGAGAGATGGCTCTCCAACTCTGCAGGCATCCAGTTGGAGTGTCATTCTGAAGGAGAAATCCAACGCAGAGAGACACTTGGAGGGGGGCTAATTCACAAAGTAGGTTACAGAAAAGTGTTGAACAAGTCCCAACTGTTTGAACACCCCTGGCCCTCAAAATCTGATGTCTCCAGACTCATACAGATACATAAAGCAAGTGGGGAGAAGCAAAGCACTGTGGAGATATTCTCAAGAACATCACATTTCTGTTGTTTATTAAAGGGCAAAAGAAAATGTGGGCCGATTGAGCAGAAGAGGAGCCGCACGGCTTCGGATCAGCTGACAAAGCACGGTAGTTTGTGACTTTCACATTAGTTTTCTCTCCTTTCTCTCCCCTAAGACTTGTTGCAAAGGTGTCAGATCACCCACGGTGGGTACGCGATCAAAGAGACTCAGAGTGTGGTTGAGGGGGAGGGGACTAGGTTAAACACAATAATGCATCACACACAGCCGATGTGGGATCACAGCAAGCTTCTTAGAAGAAAAAGGCTCAAGAACACACGAGGGGGAATACTCACCTTTGCCTCAACGCTTTCCTCTTCCTCTGCTACTTTCTCTCCGACAACCTCCCTCCTTCACACACACCGACACACACCACCTGCACAGTGTTCGGGCCGACAGTATACATTCAGGCTGATAGTCATACTGAGAGGACTGTGCTGTAAGATTCGGAGAACATGATTGTTTTTTAATTCTCACCCCGATCTTTCTGAATGAATAATTTTCCGTTCCTGGGGCACCACTGAGAATCAAAAACATGTCAGGGTTCAGAAGCCTCTCTAAGAATTCAAAAGTCAACCAGTACAGAGAAACATTCAAGAGGGGCAGCTCCAGTGACAGCGAGCTTCTTTGAGACTTAAAAAACAAGCATGCTGCCTTCAGGAAAAAACACACACATAAACCCACACACTCTTAAAAGAGTCAGTTGCACCACTTTTCCGACCTCTGTGGATGGAGCAGATGAGGTCGCAGCAGCCTCGCTACCCAGCGCAGAGTGTGTGCTGCCCGGCGTGGTTTTGCCCTCCGTCTCCTTTGCGCTCATGGGTGCTGGCTCCGTGGTCATCCCTTCATCCACCCAGAACACCTGGCCACCCTGACAATAACGGGCTTCACAACGGCTGCCTCTCTCACACACACACACACACACACATACACACACACATACACACGTGTACAACCGAAGCAACAACCACATGTTTATGCAAGTGTTTCTAAAGCGTACAGTCTCTGTAGGCTGAGGCACCAAAGGGCCCTTTAGAGGGTTTCAGGGGTCCTTGATGGAGAATGAGGGGTGCTGAGCAAAAGCAAAACAGTTTTGTTTTACCAAAGTTCAGCTCACAAAGAAATATTCGATGTTGGTATTTGCTTTTCTAGTTTAGACTTCTTTGCTAGCATGCTAATTATCAGAGCACGTGGTGTTAAGGTGTTAAAACTCAGCCTGCAGGGAAGCATGTCCTGTGCAAAAGGCCTGTCATAGCAAGAAGTTTACTGGTTATTGTGACAATAAGCTCTATATGTTCTATGTTTTTCAGGGCTGGTACTGATTATTAGTAATCAAGGAGGCCAATTACCGATATTTGTAACTGGTATACCTTTGCAGTAAAAATCTTAGTGACAAAATTTAGAAAACACAAACTCCAAAAGCTTTGTTTTAATGCATTTTAGCATGATGTTTAATTCAATACTACAAAAGAGAGCATTTAACATTGAAAGTATTGCATTCTTCCTTCCCATGTGTTCATTGAGTGTCATTCTGTACTTTTATACAATTTCTTTGCAGACAAAGGGATTTTTGATGCAATATCTTTGCTTGATCAAGAGGCCGAGTGCTACTGCACAATTCTGTGGTTAATCATTGAAGTGTGTGAGTCAAATCTCTCAACGCCATCTCGCTCCCTTTTCCTTTACTTGCCGTTCTCTTACTCATACCACTAAAGTTACAACCAGTAACTACTTTTACCAACAGCATGAAGGTTACCAGTGAAGACGGTGTGTTTTTGTAACTTCAACTTCAAGATTGTTAAGTTTGTCAGTAATATCTTCTGCCTTAAGTTCGACACACTGCCCCACTTGCTTACTAAAGGAAATCCATCTGCGAATAAGTTCGTCTTTGCCCGTCTGGGGCACCGCCGCCGCCGCCTTCCTTGTTGATAGGCATGACAGGTAACTAATGGGATAGTGCTGTTGGCGGAACATTGATGCAGCTGCATCGAGCCAAAGTAGCACATTTTTTCAATTAATATATTCTATCAGCTATTCCCCATAATCGAAAAATTTTAAATATTGCGGCCAATAATCTGCCAGGCCAATAATCAGTAGACCGTGAGACAAAATACCTGCAATGCTAATGACGTTCCCGTCAGCCTTAGCTGTACTTTGATTTCGGAACGCACCTCAGATTTGCTTCTAATTTTTCACAGTTGGTACTTGCGGTATTGCAGCTGGTGGCCAAAAAAGCATTTTCCCCATAGACAACCATTGCAAACGACACGTCTTTAGAACCGTTGACAGGACAAATTGAGCTGAAACTACTTTTTATCCATGGTGGTTTTATATTTGTTAAACTTTCCCTGAGCCGAGAAAAGTGCTTTTAAAATCCATTATATCATCACAATGTAAAGTCTACGAATAAAGCGGAAAGTCATGGGCGGAGCCAGCATGAGAAACGCATAGTGTAGAAGTAAACCCAGAAGCTAGAGACTTTTTTTAAGTACTGAATAGGCGCCATTTTGGGAACTGCTATCTAGTTATTACTCTACCTCTATGGTTTAGCGCTAATTAGCTAAAGCTGGCACGCTAACACAATAAACTACGATAGTGATTAATATGGTAGACATCGTCGTTGTGAGCATGTTAGCATTCTGATGTTAGCATTTAGCTCGTTTAGCTGCCTAACTACAGCTTCAAGGTGCTGCTTCATGTTTTCTTTATTTAACCACATTATCATATCTATTTTCAAATTGAGTTGAGCTACTTTACAGTCATTCAGTGTAAATCTTCCTTTTGTCTGTTCTGCTAGTGCAAATTCTTGAGGGGGTGTCAAGGCCTGCCCAGGGCCCTAAACATGCTAGGACCGGCCCTGACTGCAAGGTGTAAATGCCTTTTAGGAGCAGGTTGGGTGCAATGTCTGCTCCTTTTGCTGTTTTTACACACAGAAATAAAGAGACAAACACTTTGTGGGAAATATTCAAGGTCAGACACACTTGTGCACCCCATTAACTAACTGCTCATGCTGTGGTATTGTCCTATCCTCCCCATCGTTCTGCCTCTCAATTTCAAATCAGGAGTTTAACCTCCAAGCAGATTCTGCTCACGCTATGGCAGCGGACCTGGCCACGCACCATGGGAGAATTACCTCCCATAATTATACTGCAATTATGACTGAGATAAAATCAGCATTATTCTAAAAAAAGAAAAAAAAAAGTTTAAATGAGTAGCGGGAGGGAGGGACGGAGGGATGGAAGGAGTTGGAGCTTTAGTGTCTCTGAGGGGATTGGTGACAGTCCTGTGAAACAAAAGGAAACAAATGGACAGAAAACCTTTCTAATTAAGCACAGAGAAAAGATGGTGCCTCTTGTAATTATAAAAGTGTAAGAGATTCTTAACTGGGTTGAGGGTAATTTTGTTTCAATTCTGCCATTTTTAAAAAGTTGAGTCCAAATGGTGAAACTAAAGCACAAACTTTCACAGTGGGGAGAAAAAAAGAGAGTGGTTTTATTTCTTAGAAAATGTCGGCGCTGTAATCGAAACCGATCTCCAGCAAACTTGGCTGACCTTAGGATGTTATCTTAATGTCTTGACACTGAGAAGCCATAAAGCACGCTTTGCTAAGTGACCACTAGGGGCTCTGTGAGCACTCTCATGCCTGTGAATCACTCCTGGCTGCAGCAAACGGGGCCTGCAACAAATAAGCTCTCCCTTCAAACCCCTTCAAACCGCCAACCACCTCCCAAAAATAGACATACAGAGAAAAAAAAAAGAACTCTAGGAGCTTTTGGGGCTCCACTTTCCAGCTAGTCATCTTCAGTGACGTGTGTGCAGCTTTAAGTCTGGAGCTGGATGGCAGCAGACAGGACATCTGCTCTTCATATCCGCCTGGTGTGTTGCACAAAGTGGACTCTCTTAGCTCCAGCCATGGACCCAGCGGCAGCACGGCGGGCACAATTCCCTCTCCAAACACAATTCGGAAAAGGGACTTGTTTATCCAACCATTCAGGGCTTGGATCAGAGGGAGATAATGTCTGGATGGGTTTGGGTCTCCTTTCCATGTAGCCGCGCACATCTGTATCTGAGTTTTCCACTCACAAAAAAAAAGCCGATGGAGTGGTTTAAACTGAGCTGGTGTACGATATATACAAACACACAAAGCAAGAGGAGCGCACAAACATAAATACACAGGTAGGCCAACAGCGCATGCATCGCCAAGCACTTAAGGAAGACATTGGTGGTCCGTAATGGCGCTTTTGGATCACGGAGGAAAAGCCTCAACCTCAAACATCACAAAGTCACACACAACCTTCAGTACTTTTTTTTTTTTTTTGTTCTGAGACTCTGTTTCTTCAGGTCACAAAAAGTCTTTGGATCCATTTGTAATGCGTTGTCATCACTCCCATGTCACATTTCTTTAATAACACCACAATCTCAAACCTCCCATCACCCCGTTAAGGTCAGCGTGTGAAAAAGAAAATCAAACATTTAAAAGCAGCAAAAAATGATTTATAACCTGTATATTTCAGATATGAAATGGCTGCGGAGTATCTCCCGGTGATGCCATTACTTATTTCTGAAAGCCCACCTGATTGTAGTCAGACACACTCACCTAAAAACACCTAAAACAGCTCAATAAAGCACCTTGAGCCATGATTGGGATCTCACTCATATTCCCTCGTCACAAAGATGAATGCATTTGCAGAGGAAGGATGAGAGAGGGGGCTGAGTTTTAATAAATTCTGCATCATGCTTCCGCCGCGGTGCCCACAAGCCAGTGACAACTGCATTTATTTAAAGACAGTTTGATGAATTAAATTTTTCCTTTTTTTTTATCTGGAGAAATACATTCACAGACGAGTAATGATCATGACTGTAAAATGGAACTGCTGCAGCCGAGGAGACGACGCTGATTTCATTCACTCTGTTTTCATTTTTCTGGAAATGTTTGATGGGCGGCAGGAGAGGCTGCGACTCTCAAAACACATTAGCTAGTTTATTGCTTCTGTGTAACACCTTTTTTTGTTTTCTCAGAAAATACAGATTCAGAGATGTTCAGTGACCCCGAGTTGCTTTTTGTTCACGGGGATTTTCCGTGTCATTTAAGTTCTCCACAAAAGGAAAAAAAAAAAAAACCCTTGATAAAAGAAAATTGCGCAACCAGACCCACAGATCAGATAATTGGCCAGGGGTCACACAGGCACACGCATGCAAACACGTCTAAAGAACACCAGAGCTGTCTAGAAGAAGCTAATCTTGATGCGGAATTTTCGAAACATTCAAAAACAAGCATCCATAATATCAGTATCAACTGCATCTGCACGCAATTCAGGCCGGCCAGCAATATCCTTCAGAGGACAAAGTGTACGAGATGAATCAATAAACTGAAAAGCCCTGAAATCTCAAATCCATTAGGGCTGCGACGAAGCACGTATTACTTCAAAATGGAGTTGCATTAAGTGTCAGATGTCCGTGATAAGGCCGCCTTCATTTGGGTTTCACTGTTTCTCTTTTTTTCGTCCCCCCCCCGATGGGACGCATGAGTGGTGACTCCTTATCATTCATGCCATAAAGCGCTATCTGTGTCTCTTATCGCCTGTCTCTGCACGAAAGAGGAAAAGAGAGTGTGACAGAGAGGGAGAGAATGAAGGACAGAAAGTAGCGGGGTGATAGTAATCGCCTCTGCCTCTGCTGCTGTGGCCACATGCATGTACACCTGTGTAAGTGGACACGGACGCAGTGTCTCGCCACCTTAACGCCCACGTATCAAACAAGGCCACAGGCCTGACATGCTCTTATCTCCTGCAACCCTTTTTCGAACAAATGTGCAGCGCTACCACCAAAAGTACAGAGGAAACTGTTGCAGAGAATGTGAAGTTTTTTCTTCTTTCCTCTCCCGTCTCGTGTTCACTGATGGCCTGTTGTGTTATCTTGTCGGATGAACTCTCTTCCAGCCAATAACTTTGATTAAACTATCGGAATATGTAAATTTCACATCAGATTTTGTGCAGCAGGACTTCCACTGCATCATCACTTTGAATATGAGGAGTAAAGACGATTCCATCAGTGGAGAGTGTGAATTAAAAATCCAGATCGCGCTGCACTGGAGAGTGTCACGGCTTGCAGATTGTGCGTGCGATACGACACACTGACCCCGCTTGATTTCGCAACACGACACATTCTTCTCACCCCGGCTGCTTTTAATACTATCTGAATCCCTTCCCTATGCAAGGCATAACCTTAATCTCGCTGCCTTTAACCTTGCCATTCTCCTCCTCTATCTCTCCCTCCTTCCCCTCTCTTGTTCCATCTCTCCCCGCGTTTGTTTATCCAGCACTCTCTCGCTGCCTCTCTGATGAGTGTTTTATCTTTCGGCCCACCTTTTCACACTGCCGCGTTCACAATCACGAGTATCACCCGTAATTATCTCGCCGTATTCCCCCTTCCCGCCCTATCGCCGGCATTCATCTTGGCTCTGGAATTATATGCGTTTCAGATGGGTGCCACTGCGCTCCCCCCAGAGGAGAGGAGGAAGTAGAGGAGGAGGATAGGTTCGGAGGAGGAGGGAGGGAGGGAGAACAAGCAGGGCCCAGGTTGGGTAAAGACAAATCTAGCGTGTCGCAGGTTGGAGATTGTAAAGCCTGGCCGGCCTGACCTGCATCACCATACAGCGGCCCGGACCCACATCTCAGGTGTAATTACTTTGTTTCACAGCTTCCTTTATCTCCCATCGACTTTGCATCTGTCCCCTTTCATACTCCGGCACTGCCGCGCATAATATAGTTGTGGTCCCTGTCAAAGTCGCCTTGACCTTCCTCCTTTCTGCCGCCGCCATTGTACCAATAAGAAAACCAATTAATGACTTATCCGTCCATCTCAATGTCAAGTCTTTTTCTGAGGTGTACTATTATGTCCGCTTTCCCGACGTGCCGTTAATTAACTCAATGCTTCGCCTTCTCCATCCGAGCCTCCCACTGCTCACTCACCCAACCACGCTGGCATTCAGGGCCGCATAATAGTACTGTAGGTGTGAGGCGAGCTGCCGAGCTCACACACACTCACACACACACAAAACCTTAAACTTCTGAGAGCAACAGAATGTAGAGAGGGACGGTGGAATGGCAAAGAAGCATATGAAAGGATTTAATGAACAAGATGTCTGAAGGAGAATTCAATGGAGAGGCCAGATAAGGCTCTAAAGTCGTTAAGAGTGGGCAGAGTGTGGCGCATCCGCCTCTTTAGGTGGAGACGACGGAGCGGTAAAACCCTGCACATATCCTCACCTTTCATGAGGGAAGCCCTAACACTGACTCAGGGAGCGTTTGCTTTTCCTTTATCGCATTCATATTCAAATTCCTGAGTGAAATGTCAAAGATGATAGACATATCACTTTTAGCTTTCCTGTTGGAGCAGCCTGCACTAAAAACCCCTTTTCACAGCCGGGTTTTAAAAGTGGAAATACCCACTAGGACTCCTGTCACTGTGTAATACTGACTGATGATTACCCATGTTGCTTTGTGTCGACTTAAAAGGCCCCGGCTGTGGTCGAGCAGGGCAGCCTGACATTCAGTCACCTAATGATTTGACCTTTTTTGTGGCTCGGACAAAGAAAACTGAACCTGCATCTTCGCTAAAATATGATTTATGCAATGAGACAAAACCGTGCATAACCTTTGGCGACATTCCCCCTCGGACGCCAAGCACGATGTCTATCTCTTTCACTTGTCCCCATTTCCATATTTATATTAATTAAAGTATTGTCCCAGGGGATAACTATTACGAAAATCATTCCAATATATTAATATATAAAATTAGAGCAGCACTGTTTATGCAGTATTTTTTTGAACTTTTCTAGTAATAAATTACTCACACAGCCGGAGTGAGGAGCCGGCCCTATCTTTTTAATTTTCTAAATGCAATTCATTGCTCTGAACACGGATTCAAAACACTAATTAATTTGTATTTGATAATTTGCCCACTTTCACGCCGTGACATAAGTGCAATTTTTTTTCCTCTTTTTAAACTTTGCACTGCATGTACAAGTTTAATTAAGTGAGAACTCTCCACATTATCAACATCGTGAATTGTACGATTTTGTAGAAAGGAGGAAGAAAAAAAAAAAAGTAGGTCTGCGAGGGTCTTTTCCGCCTCTTCCTCTCCACTCCCACAATTTCCCGCATAAAAGACATTTCCGGAATTGAGAGGAGTGATTGCTGGAGGAGGTATACATTTCAAGTTAATTTTACATTGACCTTGTAAAAAGGGGATTGTGAAGGAGCGTGGATAAGTTAAACAGTAATGAAAAAAAGACGAGTTAATGCACCTTCATCTGCCTGCGCTGAACTGTCTCACTAACGGACCATCCGCTCCTCCTCTCAGCTGCAGTACAATCACACAGTATAGACGCCTTTCATGGACCCGCAGCCAACCTACATTTGAGCTAAATTGTACATTAAACGAGATTAATGAGATTTTGGTTTCAGGGGGCTGAGTTTTAGCACGACTGTCGCCGGGCTACTGGAAATAATTGTCTTCATTTTAAAAGTTCTGACCATGAATGATTGTTCAGCAGTGACTTCCCTCCGTACGCCTACATCAATAACTGCAGAGAAGTTAGAACATAGTGTCTTACCTGTGTTGAGACGTGAGGACAATGTGTGGGAGGTGAGTGTATGTTGTGGTCTCAGAGCCATTATCAAAAGAATCATCTCTCATTCAACCTGATTTTACTCACTGCTCTATTTTGCAGAATAAAGGACGAGACGGCTTCAGGCAGACCTCAGCGCTGCTCGTCTGTGATGTCTCGTTTGTCAGTTTGTGATGGACTTGCTTGCTTTTTTTGCAGTTGCTTTCATTTTGCAGTGAGCCATTAGCTTCTTGTTACACTCTCGGCAGACAGCAGGCTGCACTGAAGACATTAAATGAACCAGTTACCTCACAAGCTCAACTCTTTCTGTTGAATATGTCAGGGCTGCAACTTGATTTTTGTTTCATTTTTTTGGGTTGAAATATGTCATAAAATCAGGACTACTTTCGTCACCATGGCCTGGTTAACCCACAAGGGGGCCCTAGGGCAAATAAAGTAGACATGGGCCCCCATTGACCCCCTGTCTGTAGTGATATGTAAATTCCGACTTAGAGCTTTGGATTTGGATGCATTTTTAAAATATGAATAGTGGTATGTGTTCAAGCTAAGCTGCTTTTTAAGGCCCTTATCATTTCAGTTGATACTCTGCTTCCAAACTGCGTATTTACAGGTAATCAAATTACCGCAAAACAACTGTTACACAATAAATAAGGAGGATTCAGGGCCACTACAAGTCTGGGGCATTGGCACAGTTGCCTTTTTAAAGTGGGGTTGTTTGAGGTACTACATGTCAGTGCATTGGCAACAGTAGATTGCGGTCGACATGCTCTTGTTTTGTAGAAGTAGGCAGGAGTACCACCACAGAAGCTTAGCAATGTATATATTTTAGTCCCAGCTAAAAATATCAATATTAGTTGAAGTGTATGCTATATAAAATACGAAAAGTTATGCACCAAAATTCATACAAAATCCCACATAATCATGATTTTGGAAGGTTGCGATCACATGACAAATGTGCTAATGGGAGTAAAGAAAAAAGAGGGAAGGGGTCTCGTAAGGAGGCAGGTCGGGTAGTGGATTGGTCACAAAACACAGGACTTTCCCTAGGAGTCCGGAGTTCAGAACTGTGTGGACTTTGAGTAAACTTTGAGTCATTTTAAGGTTCGTCATCTTTTCCTAAACCTAATCAAAGTAACTTTACTTGAATAAGCCTACCCTCCGTAACTTCATGTTAAGTACATATCGTCATTCATGGGGCTCACATTTGTAGGATATCAAACAAACTTTTGTGTGTGCGTTTTTGTAGGATAAAAAGTGAATCGTTGTATGGGGATAGGTGGTTAGTTTGTATTATGATTGACTTTGGTAAATTCAAAAAACCCTTTAAAACATCAAAGTCACACAAAAACACAAGGATTCTAACCGATGGATGCAGCAGTAGACCAACAACTCTGGTGTTGGCTTTGAAGAGAGCTTAGATGGTTAAACAAATCCAGTTTCCTTTTGGGAATGCCTGCAAAAATAGGTTTTGCTGGTGTACAGGTCCACATCAGTACATCACTTAACTTTTGTTCCTGCATTTTTCTCCGAACTTAGGGTGCACTGACCGCCATTTTCTGTGGGCAAGCACCTCATACAACTCCGCTAAGAAAAATCCAAACTGTCCCTTTAACAACGG
The DNA here is from genome assembly GCF_006386435.1 of Epinephelus moara. Lineage (NCBI taxonomy): Eukaryota > Metazoa > Chordata > Actinopteri > Perciformes > Serranidae > Epinephelus > Epinephelus moara. The sequence goes on along the minus strand of NC_065528.1, from coordinate 29,795,217 downwards.
AAAGCTGGTATTAACATGATTGATGTTGTAATGATTAGTTGAAAATTTGAAACTATAACTCATATGTTTGCCAGTTCTGATACAGAAATGACAAATTATGGGGTGCCCACTAGCTTACTTAGTGGAGTGGGCGCCCCATGTGCAGGGGCTGTGTCCTTGCCTCGTCGGCCATGGGTTCGATTTTGGCCCAGGGCCCTTTGCTGCATGTCATACCCACTCTTTCTCCCCCTTTCACACTATATCTGTCCCATCAAATAAAGGAAAAAAAAAAGAATATATTTAAAAAAAAAAAAAAAAAAAGACCAATTCTTAAAATTGTTGTAATCGACTACTTGTTTCAGCACCAATCTAGAGCTACATACTCAGCTTCCATCTTTCTTTTTTGCTTTCCCGTTTCTAAACTGAAGTAATTTTATTCCTGAACCAAAGCATCAGTCTTAACCTTTTTGCTGACTGTGAATATTCCTCTCCACGTTCAGCGAGGACAGCACAACCCTCTCACTGTCTGATCACTAAAGCACGTCAGCCTCCAACGTGTCCATTTCCCCTTTCATTAGCTGCCCTATCTGGACAGCGCTTCCTCTTCTTTACCGGTTTTGTCCGTCTGTCACGGGACAAAGACCTGACGGGGACCTGGCTGGGCCCCGAGCCCAGAAAATCATTTAACAGGCCAATCAGAACAGGGGCCGATCCCTGCGCAGCCATTAGGGAAACCCGAGCGCCGACCCCGACCCCCTGTCTCTCACAGCCTCTTTTACATTTTAGACGCTCTACAAATTGAGCATCATCCTCCAACCCTCAGCAGCCATTTTGTAAATGACGGGTCCGGGAAAGAAGAGAGAGTGGGAACAGACATGAAAATGATGTTCATGGGGTTTATGGAAGAGATGGGGAGAAAGAGATAGAAATTAAATATCCTGGCTGAGTAGAAGGGGGTTTCTAATTCTCCCCCCCCCCTCCTCATCTCCTCTCTGAACCCCAACCTTTAGTTCGCTGACTCAAAACCACGATAAAACCCTATTTCTCTGCTTTCATTCTTTCACTCGTCCTCTTTTCCTCTTCGATCCCGCCACAAGGGAACACTCAGGCCTTTGTTCGCTGAATTGGTTTTCAGATGTTATTTTTTCTTCACTCTTTCTTTCTCTAAGAGCATGTGATTAAAATCACCTCAGTCGTTTAGCACTGATGCCTTTTGTCTCTCCAGTCCCATTCTGCTGGGAGTCAGAGGGCTTACCACTCTACATCTAACAGGTAGGATATAATAGGATTTCACTCCTGCTCTTCCCTGCACCGTCCGTCTGCATATTTAGAGCTTAAATACATGCATATGTATAAATTAAGGCTCAGGGCAATAATCGGAGCTTTTAATAAGAAGCGGTGTATAATTTTAACTTTTAAGTCTAGGGGGACTTGTGAGTACCGCCGGGAAGATGAATATTTTCCATGTCCAAACATGACTCTGTTTGGCCAAATTATAGCAGTTTCATAAAGGTTGTGGCGCTGAACTTATTCCTGAAGAACAAACATGAGTTATTCATGAGTCGGGGTTAGTGCGGACGCTTTGCACTGGAGGTAAACTTAAGAAAATAAGAGGAAAATTAATCAACAATGACCATTAATTTGAACTTAAAGCTCTGCGAGTTTAATTATGAATGTTAAAATAAAAGCTGTCAGTTTCTTTGTAATACAGTTTTGCCTCTTCTTTATAATCCCTCAATATTTAGTTCTATAAGGCCAGCCAATTTCCAGGTGTGTCTGGAATAAATGGAAGAACTGTATAGTTTCCTCATAGCTGGATACAAAGATGAAGTTCATTCAGAAACATAAATGTTGTACGTAAAAGAAATTAAGCAAAAACATCCCTAAATCTGTGCATACATGGTACGATTTCAGCCTGTTTTAGAAATATTAATGTTTTATACTGTGCCAAAGCCAAGATTTACAACTTACGTGCTCTCACTATGCTGTCTGATGGTCAAGCTACGACCTGAGTGCTCACATTGTTCGTGTAAAACAGACAATTAAACGGCCCACCAGCCCCTTTGGATCGTTCTGGTCACCTGAAAGCTCCAAAGCAGGCGGAAGTTTGTTCGCCTGCAGATGTCTGCAACCTTATAGCAGTACAGTTCACAACAATGCATTATTTCCAATGTGTCCGTTGTTTGTTCTGGTTGTGATAAGAGAGAAAACATCATAGAGGCACATATGCTGTTGCCGTAGCTCGACCAAACCGGCCTCTATATATTCCATCCACGTGACGCTTTGTGTCCCCATGGCACTTTAAGACACTCTCTTTGCAACTTGTGTAGCATGAAAAAAAGGCACTGACCTTTGGGAATTGACTTGTAGCTCTGCTTCCGTGTGAGAGCCTGATTACAGTCAACCAAAATTTTTGCCAAGTCAGACATTGATCCCATTGTCCGATGGCTGGTTGGGAGCAGTTGATCAGGTCGTGTTTGGTCCTCTCTACCCAGTTTCCACTGCACAACAAACGCTGCCCTCCGAAGCTGAAATTTGGTCTGACCCTAAAACAAGTCGTGAAGGGCTGTCCAGGAGGATTATATCCAAATAGGCTAATCAACCACCCAAACTCGACCCTGCTTCAGTAGGGATTTAGCGCTCTCAGTAAGTTGTTAATAACACAGAACACAGCGGGTCATTTGTGTCTGACACTTTCCACCCCTTTTAAATTTACTCCACCAATTTACTGGTGAAAAAATAATATAATAAAATCAAGCACGTGCATACTGATTTGGACGTCCATTACTTTTGAAATGATTAAAGCTTTGAAGCATTCAGGTCAGCTCTAGAGTTTTGTGACCCAGAAATTAGGCTAGAAATGGGATCAAATCGGACCGTGTATGCCCAGCCAAAGAGTGACTTTTTTATATGAACATTTCAAATACTGAATAATCGAAATTCATCCATGTGGAGCCAACAGAAGTATCCACATATGAAATCTTAGCTCGCTAACACCCGCTACGTTCTGGCCATTTAATGTAATTGGAAAGGTCACAATTGACATTCACACCTGGGTCAAATAGCTCTGCAGTAGTCATGATTATTTATTGGCTCCAGCTCTGATCAGCAGTGATGAAAACACAACTCCTGCGTAAACGCGCTAATTTTATACCGTTAACCAATGAGATGCAATGACGTGCTACAGCAAAATTAGAGATGTATTGATACCACTTTTTCCTTCCCGATACTGATTCCGATCCCTGAACCTTAGGTATCTGCCGATACTGAGTACCGATCCACGTTACGATAGCGCGTAAAATAAAAATGGATGGGATATGAATTGTTGTATGTCTCAACTCCTAAAACTCTATGTAAAATATTAAGAAATAAATACTGCAATAATAGTAGAATGAATGTCATAAAACTTTTTTTTATTATTATTATCCAGTGTTGACACAGGTTAAAGTGCAGCCACACAGTTTGGTAAAAAAGACATTTTAAAGGCTGCAGTAGAATGCTTTTTAAACTCCGCTCTGTTTCTGTATTGGATTGGCCATAGGCTGTACTCGCTGATACCCGATACGCCATTTTGGGCAGTATCGGAGGCATTTCCGATAGTGCTATCAGTCCTTCAACTCCAAACAAAATACTGTCCATCTCTGCCCAAGCAGCGCTCAAACACTGAACTAAACTAATCTACATTAGTGTGTTTGAAAGAGAGACTGAATAGGTAAGAGATACGTAAAAAAAAAAAGTAGCCACCAATAAGTTTTCTCGGCCTCTGTGCAGCTTTGTATTGTTTACTAACCTGCTTTCCTGTCCGTGACATCAAGCACGACCCACACAGGAAGGCATAGGCGCTTGCTGCCAAGTCATGTACACAGCTCTGCTCTACTGGCAATGGAAAATGAGTCTTTAGCCTATTTTCAGAGGGTTTACCTGTGTTTAAAAAACCTGCATACACATACAAACATACACATACAAAATTTTTGATCAGATATTTCTCATTCTAACCAGTTTCAAACACACATTTTCAGTTTTTCATTTCGTTCCTGTCGGCTGCTTGTGTTTAAAGTTTAGGACTTTTGGCATCTTGTTAAAAGAAATAACATACTTTTAGAAATATCACTTTTTTTTGTACTGAAACTCAGGTATTTTATGATCACTTTCATCAGAAAGTAAATGTGATAGTTTCCAGTTTATTTTAAAACTGTCTTGCGATCACTCAGGACTTGTGTTATGAATGGTTTCCATATCCAGATCTTTGTTGTTCCTCTGGCTGTTTTTATGTGTGAGGATCACTGATATGATTTAAAGAGAGTCATCTTTTGCAAATACAGGCGAGTGAGTCCAACTGACAGGATCCAGAATGACCTTTGTGACCCTTTACCTGTCACCTGCTTCCTCAGCAAACACTGGAACAGTTTCTGATCACACCTCCACCTCCACCACGTATACACAGAGGAAGTGAAAGAACACGGCAGCAGCAGTCTTTTTACTCACTCTGACAAAATCTTCCTTTCTTCTTTTTCCTCAATCCCTCCTCCACGCTGTCTTCCTCTCGGTTCGGCTGCCAAAGGCCTTGATTAATGGTTCGCTTTAATTAATACTTTTACAGTACTTAGAGCAGAGACCTTGCAATTAGCATTGGCCTAAAGAGTGTAATCACCTGAGCTCATCCAGATCCTTATCCACAGACTGACTGACTGACTAAATGACTGACTGAATGGTAGGCAGGGTGACAGAGGGAGCATGTGTAAGCTTGTATAGCTCAGATGTTCATTTATTTTCAGAGAGGTATTGTGGGCCTGTACTTTGAACTCACATACAACTCGTTATTAAAGATGAATGTTGAATTTTACTGAGCTTGCACAGTGGTGCCCTCAGGTGATTACTAACTACTCATACCTTACTTTTTAACTAATGGGATGAATGATTGAAGCAGCACTTGGAAATTCCGTGTTGCCTTACTGGCATAAAAAAGAAAGAAAAAAAATCAAAGATCCCATTGATTCTGAGTATGTAAACTTCTGCAGGATTTCTGGTTACTAACATATATATGTTTTTCATATCTTGGTTTCAGGGCAGCCAGTCTTCAAACCGACATGAGGCAGTTTTCATTTCAAGGCATGATATTCCCATTTTTGTTTTGGGGACCTCTGCAAAGAAGGTTACCTGAATGTTTGTGGTCCCATCTAGTCCGTTTGTCAGGATATACATAAGCCTAAGAGGGTACAGCCTAAAGGGACTGTGTGAGGCTGTACTTAGCAGATGCTAGCATTTACAAACTACAGTTAAAGGATAACTTCGGTATTTTTCAACCTGAGCCCTATTTCCCCATGTGTATGTGTGTGTATGATTCATAGGTACAACTCGTTTTGAAATTGGTTCAGTATTGAGGAAGGCGGAAACGAGCTAAAACAGTAACGGGGGCAAATGCGTTTCGTGTAAGTTTGCGCATTAAAAGTGCTTTTTTCGCCACTGACCGGTTCAGATCGCCAGTGCTATCTCTGTAGATAGCATACTAAGCGTTTCCCTTACCTCTGGGCTGTGACGTCATCTTGCGAGAGCTTTGCTTGTTGTTGTCCCGGAGTACAGTTGAGAGTTTTACTGCATCGATTGAAAACAATGGTTCGTGTTTGTGCTTATTCGAATTNAAAGCACTTTTAATGCACAAACTTATACGGGACGCATTTGCCCCCGTTACCGTTTTAGCTTGTTTCCCAGCTCCCGGTTGCATCCGCCTCCCTCAATACTGAACCAATTTTAGAACGAGTTGTACCTATGAATCATACGCACACATACACATGGGGAAATAGGGCCCAGGTTGAAAAATACCGAAGTTATCCTTTAAGGCTGATGGGAATGCCATTACTGCAAGTACATGTATTTGGTCATAGATCAGTTGGAGTAGTAAGTATTCGACTTAAAATTCTGAGGTGATGATGGCACTAGACGAAAACATAAAGATCGTCAAAGTCATAACAAGTCATCCACAAGGGGACATGACTGTACCAAATAAGCCTTTTCAGAATGGAGCAACTTTTTCCTTGTTCTAAGGCTGAGTTCCATGTACCGAAGAAGTCAGAGGTCAGAGATGGGATTTGACCATGTTGCAGCACAACATGTTGAAAAATCAAGGTGTTGTTTGCAATACCAGTTCTAGCCAGATTAGCCAATGTTAGCAATACCATTTGACAACAATGCATTACGCTGTATTTTGTGGGTAAAAACTCCGTAATGTGTCCACAGATAGAAGTTGAACAGTACTCTGTGTATGACTGTTTTAATGAGACACAAAAAAGACTTATAAAGGATATATTAGTTCAGCTTTTACTTCAGGTGATCTGCAGAGCAGCCATCTTGGATGTTAAGGTCAGGGTTGGTGAGGTTACTCTGAAAGTGGCCTCCAGATAGCTTTCCAGTTAAAATTTCCGACTGGGATCGGGTACATTCCGACCTCCCAGTGCATTTTGTTTGCACCGCAAGAGCTACAAATGATGGAAGTTCTCAGAACAGTGTTTTGAGGAACCTGTTTAGCTCCTATGTCAGAGCAGGGACACTCCCAGCACAAGAAGAACGGTGAGTAACGTAAGTGTAAGTTGACTGGTTAAACACATGAGCCAATGCAGCACCGGCAACTGCCATTTTTAAAGACTTGTTAGCCTTGTAAACAACAGACAACCCAAAATACAAACAACAGCTTGAAAAAAGAATGAAAACACGGACAAATGAACAAACGTCCAGGCTTAGCATATACGTGATGGGGAAAATACAATGTGATTTTGACTTGTCAAAGTGAGAGTGAAGTTGCAGTACCAACCGCGAGCTGGCTCACTTCACTTCAGTGTACCTATTGATGGTGTGAATGCAAGGTACGTAGTTCTCAGGGGAGCTCCACAATGGTTTGTTTCAGGGAGTCCCCAGAACAGTTTGATCAAGAAACTTTATGTCATGGCATGAGAAGCAGTCAGAGGATCATTGACATCAGTGGGGTTTATCCTCTGGGCATTCTCGGAACCCATGGACTGTATTCGGTGTCTGACTTCCGGCAGACGGCGATACAGCCTCTGGGGACAGACCCCCGATTTTTTGGCATTCCAGTTTGATTTGGGCGGAGGAGGCGAATTTCTGTTTCCGACTTCCGTTTATATATAAGTAAATATGCTGAACCATTGCGATGGATTCAGAGTTTGCAGTGACGCCAATTATGTTCCGCTGCGTTAGTTCACCGCACGGACCGTTTAACCTGGCAACAACTGCAGCCAGTTCAAACGTGATTGGTCAATATCACGCGGACTACAAACAGCCTACAACCGGAAACCAGTTCTCTTCCGCTCTTCTTCCAGAGGCAAGATCTCTGGGGTTTGCCTACAGACTCTACATTCACTGAATGTAGAGTCTGTATATAGAGACTATCCTCTGGGGACCATGAATGCCTGCACAAAATGAAATGGCAATCCATCTGACAGTTATTGAGATATTATAGTCTGGAGCAAAGTCAAAAAGTGTAAATATACAGTATTTCTTATGAAACTTGGTGGAATGCTAGGTCAGTAGTTTTGGTGAGAATGCAAGAAATTAAGGCTGCTCTCAGACCTAGAGTTGTCTTGCGTTGGTCTGAATCAGGGACTAATGTTGTCACAAAGCATTTACAAGCAGACCAGATCAAATGCCTTGTGTGAGAAAGCTGCTCTTGATTGGTCAGAATCTCCATGTGGGAAAAATCCAGGAAGTAAAGCAAACGTTGAAGAAGAGTACACTTGCAAGATAAATGTGACACTTTCTAATGTCACAATGGAGGGACAACTACGCAGGTTGATTTTAGCGCTGCTCATCGTGGACTATATTGCTGTCATTGTTCATTTTAGTCAAACCATACAGTTTGAAAACGAGGCGCGGCTCCAACTAGAAAACAATGTTTTGATGCATTGGATGTGCTGAATGTGCATATTAAGGCAGTACAGGAGGAGGTGCACATTAATAATCCTCCAGGACTGTAACATGCTCATGTTTAACCCAAACAATGTGTCATGTGACTGCAGTTGGTTCAGATCCAGGTCGGAACACCTTCTCACCACAAACCAACCGCACCAGAGTTCGTTTGTAACCAGACCGAGACCACCTCTTCAAGAAGGTCTCGGTGCGGTTGTTTTGGTGCACACCTGAGTGTGATTGCTGTGTTCACACCTGCCCAAACGAACCGCACTGAGGGGGCAAATGGATTTGAGTTTGATTGAACCAAACCAAAAAGGGCAGGTGTGAAAGCACCCTTAGTCTCAAGAACTTACCTGACTGGAGACAAAGTTAAGACGTGTATCAACATATGACCTGTATGTATTTTGGTGCAGGTCTGTATTAAAATTGAACAGATTGAAAATGTCGCTGTCCAGCATTAAAATAACAAATAACTGAGATCATGGAGGTATGAGAGCTCTGAGTGGTGTCTAATTTTATATAAAGCGCTTCAGAGAGCCCTCATTTACTGTGGTCACCTTTATTTGGCAATACTGCATTAGCTTTATTATTGTATTAGGTGTATTACTGTACTCAAATACCAATTAAATAGCTAATAACAATGCCGGGCCTCACACCAGTCACCATTATAGATGTTTTGCTTGTGTAGTGGAAATGGTTAAATATATTCTGCATTGACAAACAAGTAAAATGTGAAGTTAGTTTCAGATTGAATGTACTATGACACATTAATAACCTCAATAAAGAGCATATAAAAGCAGTGCCTTTAATTTTTTTTTGTTTCATTGGGAAGTGCAAACAGCAGGCAGTGAGAGAAATTCCATGGCATTAATTACAAACTGATTAGAAGCTCCTTTTGCAGGAGGCTGTATCATTTAATTGAGGGGAAAATAATGATCACAATTCCAGCAACTTCTAATTAGAAAAACAGCTCAAATCTTATCAGGACGGCGTGATGCATGCGGAACACACATCGCTTTCAGTCGTACACAATCGCGCACACACATCCGGAAATAAACAGTTTCTATGGAGTGTATTCTTTTGTGCTTTTTTTTATTCGGGGATACACACTCGTGCAGGCGCTCCCACTCTGAGACAGAGGAGCCAGTTTAAACACATCAAGTCGACTAGCGGATTATGTTTGTAGATATTACCCGAAGAATCAGCGGTGCGCTTTCTCAAAAGAGACACAGACAATTACAGATCTGATAACCCCTGAGTTGTATCGCAGTTGTTGCAGTGTGTTTACACTATCTGACATGGCTGAAACAACAGCACAAATAAGAACAGAGAGGAGATTCTCATCTCAACTTTCCTGACTTGCCTCTTATCACAAACCACAAAAATCACAGTGTCAGACGGAGCTTGGAACGGGACCAAAAAGCCAACACACACTCCGGCACACTCGTACAAAAACACACCACCATCACATCAAATTTTTTTTTAAGGTTGAGTTTCTGTATTTATTGGCAGCTGCTGGGTGTGTTTTGTAATACTTAAGAGGATATTTCCACACAGATAAACAACAGCTTGAAGAAACCTTTCCAAAAGGAACGCGTAATGTTTTCTGTTAAATTGGCAAACAACGGCAGGTCTGTGTGTGTGTGTGTGTGTGTGTGTGTGTGTGTGTGTGTGTGTGTGTGTGCGACCTCAGGGGGGAATTGCATACAGTATATGACTCGTGTTATGGCAATGACACAGTCAGAAACAGCAGCACTTTTAGTGAAGGACGCATTATCTTCCCCGCAGGTCAACGAGACAGTTTCATAACACCCCAAATGGGATTCTTATTCGCCGTGAGTAGCGCTGAGCAGGGAAAAAAAAAAAGTTTGTTTATTCTCTCTGTCGTTCATGAAATTTATACGCACAGTGCTATGATTAATAGGCAGTTTTGTCATTGGTTTTATTAATGTGAAAACGCCTGATTTATGGGCCGCGTCTAGACACAGTTGCTGCTTTCCTCGTCTGCGGCGGCAGATCAACTGATCGCCTCCAACGTGTGCGTTTGTGTGTCTCAGGCGACAGTTTTGTTGCCATTAATGGACTCTGCTGTTGTTGCTCGCAGGGCGAGAATGAACATTGTGTATGTGGGTGGCTTCTTCGACTCTTTATAAACAGAGTCATTACAGTGTATTAGGCAAAACAGCAGTAAATCAGCACGCTGACAGGCCTGGCAGAGCTGCGCAATTGATGGCACTGAGTTGAAAGGAGAAGACGGGCGGCACAGACTAATATTTGATATTGCGCTCTCGATTGATCAGCTGTATATTTGCAGCTGTCATATTAGGGAGGTTGCAAAATTTGATTGAAATTAAAATTAAATAAATGAAAAGCCTCCACTCTCCGCACCCTCCTACCTTTATTTCCACAGAGATCCCAAGCATAACAGCCAACAGCCACGTTTCTATCCTAAACAGTGAGACAACTCATTACAATGCAACACACACACGCACACACTTGCACAAGCACGAACACATCATCATCATAAAGGTATCTACTTGAGGAGAAATTGGAATCGGCCACTCCCTTGGATCAGTCCGAGTATTCCTTTACCATGTCTGTGCAGGCTTGGAAGAGGATGCTGTAGTGTGTGTGTGTGTGTGTGTGTGTGTGTGTGTGTGTGTGTGTGTGTGTGTGTAAGGGGGTTGGGTCGGGTAAGGCTGAGGGATTGTCCAGGGAAAGTGTCTGCTTGGCCGTCCCTGGCTGAGAGGTAAGCCTTGCCGGTGGTGTGCTGAAAACCAACCGTGTTGTCGCCGGGCTGTGGAGCCAAAATCACTGACGCGTTTTAGAAAGGGCCCCCGGTGCAGGAGAGGATGGGGGTATTAAGCGCACACACACACACACACACACACACACACACATATGCACACACAGTCCTGAACATGTACAATGCTGTTGCGCGCACACACACCTACTCGAACAATACTCAAACAAAAGCGCAGGCATATACCGTAACACAGAGCCAAAGGTACACCCTCGAATGCAAACACACACATATACTGTAAGCACACACACACACACGTACACACACACTCGGAGCAGCGAGCCGAGCCGCTGTGCCAGGTGGCAGGGGGAGGCTCTCGGCTGAGAACGAGCAGAGAGGAGGAGGAGAGGCTCTTGGCCGGCCTTGAAAGCGAGAGGCACAAACGGCAGCGGCGATGCCCAGGTTTGGATGCGGCCGGGGGAGCCCTGGAGGGGTTTCCTGGGCACGCAGGCAGGGAGGCGGGGAGGGTTTGCTGGGACGCTTTTTGGGCCGCTTTTGGGCCGTGGTCAGCCCCCTCTGTAACAGAGAAGTGTGATCCCAGACACAGCTGTCCTGTTCTGAGCCGGACCTCCTTGTCCACGGGCCCAGAGCTGCAGCAGGGACGGAGGGATGCTGCGGCCGGCTAAGACTGGGCTTACACACACCGTATTGTTCCCAGCGTCAGCGCTAGATGCTAAATAAGACGTACCTTCTCCCTCTGAGCTGTGTGTGTAGCATGGCGGGTTTAGGACAAACGCTATGCTAATTATCTCTGGAATAGAAATACAACACCCGGAGATAAGGCGCTGTGTGTTCGCACCCGGCCCGCTGAGGTGATCAGATAAGGGGGAGTTGACTGGATACAGTAGCCAGATGGATTGAGTACCCTCACACAGCAAGAAAAAAAAAAAAAAAAAAAAACACCACACGAAAAAGAAGGTCAAACTAAGAGAATCCTGTATCAAAACGGAGGAGAATCTGCACCTTGAAATGTTTAACACTTTCCACGACAGAGTGTGATTTTAAGTTGCCAGCCACCGCCAGCATTTTTGATCATATTCACTTTGAAGACCCACAGAATAATTTGTTCTATGGATATGTGAACAGTATATACATGAAACTAAAGAAGAGACCTTCTCATTTTAAACAAATCTTTTTTATCAGCACTTGAATTTGTGCATTTTCATTCCTTACGTCAGTTTGAATTGTATGAATGAAAATAATAATCATAATGAAAAATATCCTCTTTGAGGTACAGTGGAACACGTTGCCATGTTGAGTGATCTGTTGTCTCTGTCTCCTCTGTTGTCGTCTTGTCCATGTGTCACTGTCACCGTCATGGAGATCTCATTTCGTCCTATCAAACTTGTTTGCTTCTTCGTCCAAATCAAATTTAGAATATCAGTCTATCCACATCACCACGTCTTGGGCAACCGTAACTGTTTCCATTGGCGCCGGAATTTTGGTGCAGTTCACAAGTGGCTACATTTCTGTAATGATCTTCCTCCGGTTTCAAGCGGATCTCTATCTTCGTTTGTTTTTGGACGCTGCAGTGCTGAGGGGTATTCCAGGTAGGAGGTTCAACAAACTCTGAGTCTAACCCTGAACTCTGAGTTGATTTACCCTGAGATGGGAAACTCTGAGTATGTTCACTCTGAGTTAAGCCGACAATAAAAAGCCATCATCAATGGAGCTCCGACTCCACGATTCACCATGGCAACAGGTAAATAAAAGACAGCGCCTCCATTTTAATCCAGTG
>NC_065528.1:29704873-29780885 GCF_006386435.1 Epinephelus moara | reverse complement strand
AAAAGCATGTGGTTAAGTTTAGGCAATAAAAGCATGTGGTTAAGTTTAGGCAACAAAAGCATGTGGTTAAGTTTAGGCAACAAAAGCATGTGGTTAGGTTTAGGCAATAAAAACGTGGTTTGGTTTAGGCAACAAAAACACATGGTTAAGTTTAAGCAACAATAACACGTGGTTATGTTTAGGCAACAAAAGCACATGGTTAAGTTTAGGCAACAAAAGCATGTGGTTAGGTTTCGGCAACAAAAACACGTGGTTAGGTTTAAGCAATAAAAACATGTGGTTAGGTTTAGGCAATAAAAGCATGTGGTTAGGTTTAGACAACAAAAACACATGGTTAAGTTTAAGCAACAATAACACGTGGTTGTGTTTAGGCAACAAAAGCACATGGTTAAGTTTCGGCAACAGAAGCACGTGATTAGGTTTAGGCAGTAATAATGTGGTTAGGTTTAAGCAATAAAAACACGTGGTTAGGTTTAGGCAACAAAAACACGTGGTTAAGTTTAGGCAACAAAAGCATGTGGTTAGGTTTCGGCAACAGAAACACGTGGTTAGGTTTAGGCAGTAATAATGTGGTTCGGTTTAGGCAATAAAAGCACGTGGTTAGGTTTCGGCAACAGAAACACGTGGTTAGGTTTAGGCAGTAATAATGTGGTTCGGTTTAGGCAATAAAAGCACGTGGTTAGGTTTCGGCAACAAAAACACGTGGTTAGGTTTAGGCAGTAATAATGTGGTTCGGTTTAGGCAATAAAAGCATGTGGTTAGGTTTAGGCAACAAAAACACGTGGTTATGTTTAGGCAACAAAAGCACATGGATAAGTTTAGGCAATAAAAACACATGGTTAGGATTGGGAAACAAAAACATGTGGTTAGGTTCAGGCAACGAGCATGTGGTTGGGTTTAGGCAATAAAACACGTGGTTAGGTTTATCTTTCGTCCCGCTGTGTTTCCTCCTGATGCCGCCGGTTGCCATTAATCTATAAAGGCACCGGTCGCATATCATGCTGATGTTAAAGGACACCTTTTTTGGTTGGTTTCTGATGCCACAAGTCACTGCCTAAGCTTTAGATTTCGACGACTTCCGAGTGAGACCGGGCTCTCAAGGATGGAAAATCTCGTTAATGGCGGGGAAAGAGTTAAAAGCTCCAGCTCTCTAAACTTGTAGTGTTTTTATCTGCTGCGGTGTACTCTGAACCACAGGGGAGCTTCCCATCTCAGGGTATCCATTGTCCCTGTTGCCCCTGAACTCTCCAACTACCGCAAACAGGATCAGGTCCCAGCGGAGGAGGACTCTAAGAAAGGAAGACTGTGAAGAGGAGGCAGTAAGGGGGGAGAGGAGAAGGAGGGGTGAGGAGGAGGAGAAGAAGAAGAAGAGACCAGGTGGAGGAGGGAGGATTGAGAAGCCAAAAAAGAAAAAAAGAAAAAGGGGGATAGAGAAGCGAGGGAGTGAAAGATGTGAATTAACAGAGTGCTGGTGAGGTATTCTGGTTGGGGCTGGCTCACGTAAAGTGAGCTGTGGGGCGTGTAAAGTGAGCAGGGGGCTATTTGGGTCGTTTTCACATGGAGCCTGGCCAGACTCCAGAATTGAGCGAGGAGGGAGAGAGACTGAGAGAGAGACAGTGAAAGAGGGAGAGACTCCTAATGGCTAAGCCTTTCACTAGGCCACACTGCAGTGAGCCGTAATTGAAGGTAATTGTTGGGAAGAGCCGACACACACAGCTTCCCCACTGTTCCCCGGGCCGAGATGGACAAGCCTGGGATGACAGAGAGGGGAGGAAAAGAGAAGGTGTGGAGGGAGGGGTGTTGAGGGTGAGGACCGTGGGGAGGCCAGGTGAAGGAGGAAGGGGGGGAGGGAGAGCTGGAGGATAGAGGGAGATTGCGTTACCCCACCTCCACCGTCCCCAACTGTCCTACACGGCATTTGTCTGCTCGCACAATTGCGTAATTGTGTCCTCGCTAAATGGTCCGAAGGGCTGCCGCAGCGTCTTGGATGCAGGTGGGCAGGCTCGGGTGACAGACGGACAGACAGACGGACTGAAAGAAGACAGAGACAGGAGAAAGAGACCTGGTGCTGAAATGGCGGCAGTTGGGTGAGCTCACGTTGGGACACCAACTTTGAAACATCCAAAAAAAAAAAATACTTTTTTTTTTTTTTTTTTTTTTTGACGAGGCCTTCACTGCAGTCCAGTAAATTTGATCTTTTTTTCCCCCCAGAATCCTTCAATGAATACATTTCGCTCTTTGTCACACACATACACAGACATTTTCAAATAGATTTCATGAGGTTGTGCCGAGGCGATGATGTTCATGTGTGTGACTCCGAGCGCTCAAGTGTGTGTATGTGTGTGTATGTGGGTGGGTGTGTGTGCGGGCAAGAGATGGAGGAAATCACCTTCCCCACTTTGCCTAGCCTCCTCGGTTGGATGGGTTTAGCTCCATGAGCGCACTGGAGCAGGAAATCCAGATTCGCAGCCTATCAGCGAAATAGCACATATATGACTCCCCAGCCTAAGACGGTCTAATCAGGCCTGCCAACCCGCTAACTCCACCACCATCATCACCAGGCGCCAGATTGACTCCTGAGCTCAAATCGCAGCTCCTGCTTTACGCCATAAAATGATTCCTGTATTGGTTTCCCCTTAAACCTGGTGAAGCTAATGCAATGTAATGTAAAAATTAGAAGCACAGTGCTACTGTGCTGCATGTCAGCAAGTGCAGATTTGACCGGACGAGGCCGGGGGAGGGAGGCGAGGCCGACTGGACTTACTGACGGGGAGTGGAGGGAAGAAAAAAAATCAACCCAATTACCCGGACGAGCTACTGTTCTGCAGCCTCTTGCGAGTAAGGCTGATGAATGTGAAATGTTGTAATTTGCGAGTGCTGATAGTGACAGAAAAGTGGCGCTAGATCCAGTAGAATTAGAATTAGAGGAATGAAAGACAGGATCCGGTTTACCCTATCAGAAATGTGTTTTTTTTTCTCCCTCACCAGCTTTTTTCGCTAAATAAGCTCGCTCATCTTTTATTTCCGAAGTAACCTTTTTGCCTTAATTACTGAATATCTGTGATCCGGGGTCCTGCGTCGCCGTTGGCATCGGGGAGCTTCGGCTAAGCACACGCATGCACACACACATCAGGACAAGCTTTGATAATTAGCCAAGCAAAATGAACTTTAATTCTTTCTTTTCAAATGCGAGATCTGGCCCATAATTACTGCTGTGTAATTAAAAGTCCCAATCAATCTGTTGGATTGCGGAGTCTCAATGAAAGAACAGGAGAAATTAGACCTTAATCCTCAGAGCACTGTCTCCCGCCGCGCCCCTCACTTCTCATGTCCCCTTCACACGTGTCGGCGTTGACGTTCCCACACACATACGCTGTCAGGCACTCTTACATTTCAGCCCCCAACCCTGAAAAGACAAACCCCATTTTAACAGGGAAAGCTTCTTTTTTTTCCCTCCTCCTCACCTCCTCCTGCTAAAAATGTATAATATAATATAGACCATTATGTTCTTTAAAAACTCATTACAGCGTTTGAAATGGGAATCTTGGGAAGTCTGTTTAAATATTGCCTCCTCCACATTGTGCGGAGATGGGGGGGAAAGACACATCGGGGGACGTGGCATGCAATTAAGAGCAGAATGGATTAGTTTCCTTTTTAAAGTTATTGAGACACAATGAAGGGAGAGGCTTTCTCTGTTCCCCCCTCTCATCATCTGTATTGATGGCTCCCCTGTAAGCCCCTCCGCTTGCCCTCTCCCAGTTAATGACAGTTTGCATTTCACACTACGGAAACCAAGGAAAACCTTTTGGCCTTTTCCTGTGAAGAGTGAAGAGATAGACCGGGCAAGAGAAAAGAGGTGTGACAGAGCCGTTTGACTTGGTAGGTCGTGGCTGTCGTGGTGTGGAGAGGAATTAGCCCAAGACAAACATGTCAGAAAGACTAAAAGGCATTACTTCTCTCGCATGTCGTAACAGCCCATTCTTCTCCGCTCACGCCGCCCTGAAAAGTCACGGAATCCGAAAAGTTTGCAGCGAGGCAGAAATTACTTGGCTTACTGTATTTATGAGGCCTGGTGTGCAGCAGTTGCTGAGGCTTGTTTAAAACTAGGCTGTCAAGAAGAGAGGCCTACTACTGCAGCTAGTAAGCTGTGGACATGAAGGCTTGGTTGTGTTCAAGGAACATGCAGAATGTCAGGATAGTTGATCTTTTCATGTAATGTATTAATAAGGTTAAACCAGGTACAAACCCTTATTCATTTCCTTATGGCGAAATACATTTTTATCAGTTCTATCAACATTGTTGTCACAAACTTAATTCTGGAGGTTCCGGAAACACTGTGGCATTGCTAATGCCAGGTGGGGCAAGAAATGTAAGAAATATTGGACCGAGAAAACAAAGATAATGGGTACAATTTGAACCAAGTTGTCCAAAGCAAACATCCATCACAGCTTAAGAAGAAAAGGTTTGTTGTTCTTTCTAGGGACATTAATTAGTACTTAGCCTTGTGTCTATGGAGCTACTTGCAGGCTGCAGTATATACTGAGTGCTGTTGGTTTCCATCATTCAGCCTGGGTGCTAGGACCCAGGCCTGGCATCCTTTGCTGCATCGGTAACCATAACCAGTTAATTCAGGTTATGAAATAAATGCAGGAAGACACTAAACCAAAATGCTTCAATAATGAGAAGCCCAATCACCAGAATAAATAGTTGGGGTTTCATTCAAAAATGTATAACCAAATCTTCAGAGAATTCGCAATTTTTTGCACTTTTCCATCTATTACTGTTATGCGACTATTGGGAGTGGGTTCATGGAGATAAGAAGTAGGTGGCGCTGATTCTTAAGTCAGGTGCCTCTGCAAAAGAAGGCACAACGATCAGTTCAACAATCAATGTATGATAAGGGAGAGCACCCTGGACAAAGGAAATAGAAAGATTTGAACAACTAATATTACAGCTCTGTGCTCTGTTAAGAGTTGTGGTGACAGCTTTGTGCGCATAATGTTCCGAAAGTGTGTTAAAAGAGCTTGCAGTGGCCTTTTGCAATGACGATACATTATAACTGCATGACATCATGTATTTGCTGAATTTGTTTCACTTGCACTTTGTTACATTTCCCTTTTTCAATACACCAACTTTGTGAAAAAAACTTTTTTTGGGGATATTTAGAGATGTTTTCAAATTTTCGGGTTTGGGTTTTTCTCATTTTATGCGAAATTCAAAATGCGCATAGAAATAGGTGGATGGAAACGCGACTAATCTTACCGTTGTATATTTATACAAACCACAGATATGTAACATCCATACGTTATTATGTAGTGAGTAACGTGTGGAAATATTTAGGCACAAAAAACATATTTTGGCTTAAAATACCCAGCTTCAGGAGCACAATTGCCACTGGAAATGCCACTAATGTTTCACAAATTCAGCTTTTTGGCCCCGTTAAACCTGGTAGTAACATACATTTTGGGTGATCCAATCCAAGTGGACAACTGAGACACATCATTGTTCACACCTGTGCCTGTCAGGTATCTACAGCTGACCACTTGTGTTCAGATTTCGTCACTGCCTCACGCACAGTTATTGCGTCCACACTTTTGCTAGCTGCTCTGTAGCATGCGTGCAAGTCATGTTAGCAGTTGTGTCACTACAGCTGGAGATATCGCTGTCAGCAGAATTCAACAGGTCTCCTTCTATATGGCAAAACGAAGGACTGTCGGGCAACACTTTGTCCAACTCGATATAAAATTGGTAAGTTATAGAGCATCAGAGCACTGTCACCAAAACAACCTCCATGTAGTGTTTAAACTACAACAGATATGTGGTCAAATACACCCCACACCACCTCTGCAAGTGGTTTGAGAGCTCAGATCACAATGCGTCTTGGTGGTCGTTGAACATGTAATCAGAACTACGTCACTTTAGAAACATGGAATGCTAATTATGAAACGTACAAATGTAACGTATCCGTGGTCTGCAGACATGTACAATGCTGATATTTTCTTTTGGCGACTGGGATGAGGGCTGTTATACATTGACCATTGTCGTGGTCTCAACGAAAGGAGTTCACTCCTACTCCATAAGATACCAACATTGTTGCGTTGATGTTTGGTTCCTTCTTTTCTCTCTTCGAAGTGTCTGAGTTGGATTTAACTTTTGGCAACTGATCAATAGGACCGTGCCAACCATGTGATCATGACAGGCCGGCTTCTGGTTCAACTTTGGCTGATTATACTTTGGCTGATTTTAAGATAAATGTGGATTCCACAACTTCATATCAGGAAGATTTCTCCAAATGTGTACAATCTCTTTTACGTTTTATATATGTGAGTGTTAAAGCTTCCCCCGTCTGATAGAACGATCTTTTCCATTCCCATGTCTTACCTTTCACTTTTCTCTAAACTTGGGGCACAAAAAAGTTCTGAGTAACCAGAATTTGCAAAACTCAAGGAGCCAAACGCCGTCACGGTGGCCTACGTTGCTCTTGAACCACTAATATCATTTTGCATAGGCCCTAAAACGCAGGGCTTATGATTAAACACCAAGCATATATTAAATTAAACCATTTCCCCCCTTTTTAAAAGAAGAGGTTAAAAAACTGCATTAATCGTGTCAGGTATGAGAAATGGTATGATAATCAGCCTCGTTTGGAGTCTATCCTGCCGTGGTTACGTGGACCGCTAATCCAAAGGCAGCTCCTCTCCTGCACCTGAAAGCCCTCCTGATCCCGGCTGAATTCTAATGATTGAAATGAAAGGCATCAGCATGCCAAATCACATAATGGAAAATCCAGAACAAACGCTATGACCCCCCCCACACACCCCGCGGCCTTTCCTTTCACTGCGTCACATCTTATCTGACTCCTTATTCTATCAGCAGAGGTGCAGCACAATGGGGACACAAGTCATATGTGCTTTATGTGCAGTACAGAATACTGTTGCACTAATCTATACTGATGCATACAAGGCTACGGGCTGATGGATCAGTTTGCTGATATGGTTCCTCTATCAAAGATATCAGACGAGTGTCATCTAAAGCCAATATGACTGACATATACATATTATAATAGTTGAGTTTACGTGTGTTTTCATTACTGGCCCATTTTTTTGACGATTTAGTCTCTTAAATGTCACAAAATCATAAACTACCCATCGTAATTTCTCATGATCTCAGAGGACTTCTTCCAGTTGCTGGAAATAATAAGCACATTTTCACATTCAGTAAGTCTGGACAAGAGACTGTCTGGCATGTTGGCACAATAAGTGACAAACAATTTCTGCAAACTTTCCATCAACCAGGGCTCAACACTAACTTTTATAAGTGGTTTATAGAGTGTCAACCAGGCATCATCAACTTTGTGTTTCCGAAACTGAAAATATGGTTGCCATTATTTAGTCATCTTACATTTTGAGTAATAAAGATATTTTTCAGTTACATGTCAGATTAATAATGAAAATGTGACGTAAAAGAGTGGTTAAAAGCTCAATAACAGTAACTGACCTGTTAATACTTAACAGAATTTAAATCTTAAGTGCAACTTTATTTGCTTTACCATTGTCTCTATAAAAGATGCCTCTGCGATGCGATAAGGTTGTAACATTATTTAAAAACTGGAAGTTTTCCGACTTTCTTGGTTGCCTCCAGCAGCCTGTGGACTGACTTCTATATAGACTCAACTCGACTCAACTTTATTTATATAGCAACTTTCATGCAAACGTGCAACCTAAAGTGCGTCACATGGCAAAATTGGAATGACACGGACAGAAGACAGTGAAATATTAAAAAAGCCAACCAACCAAAACAGAACAAACTGACAAAAAAAGATGATTAAAACTCCATTGAATAAACAGAGAGTAAATAAATAAATAAAATACAATAAAAATGAACAGGAGAGATAAAAAAAAAGGTAAAAACCAATGGTTAGAAATTAAAAATCAAGACTGTAATGTTACCTCACATTAAAAGACAGATTAAAAAGACAGGGCTTAAATTTACGTTTAAAAATACAGAGAGAGCTCGCCATTCTAATATCCAGAGATAGCGAATTCCACAGTTTAGGGGCGTAAAAACAGAAAGCGCTCGTATTTTTATGGGACACATGAGGGACATGTGTTCCTCAGACTAAGACTTTTTCTTTGGAAAATCCAAAGGATGTCATGTTATGCGCATTCCTTAGGGGGCGATCACACAGAAATTAGACACTAGAGACGCGGATGCTTCAAAGACGCTTGAAACTCTGGAAGCGATTATCCAATGTGCGCTAGCTACTGGCGTCTGACACTCAAAAAGTTGAAAATATTTTAACTTTTCAGCGTCTACGCGCATCTAAAAAGAAGCGTCTACAAAAATAAGTGTCTAAAAAGACACTGGGAAAACGGCTGTCTAAAAAGATGCTTGAACGCCGGTCAGACGCGCCGTATCATAGGAAAACAATGGTTTTACTGGCGTCGCGTTTCTGGCGTTTCATCTTGGTGTGATTGCTCCCTTAGTGTTTTGCCTCTTTTCAGCTCTGCTGCAATGCTCACAGTAAGCAACAGTAGCTGTCATTCGCTAAGGAGTCTGCTAACGTCAACAAACGATCGCTACCCACCACAACAGAGTCCACACATGCTGTTTCTAGTATATACATTCTGCAGAGACAGCCCAGTGGAGACAGAACTTACCTAAGTGCCCCGTAGTAACTTGATGTCACGTGACGCACGTTAAGTGGCGCCCCTAGCACACACTGGGCGTGTTGCACTGCAGCTTGTCAACAGACGACCACGCAAGGTTATTACTACTTTTACTTAAAGATTTATGCTTCCTCCACCTCTGCATTAGCTCACAATATCTTTTTGGCCATTGTCTTTCTAAAGACGGGATTGTGGGTTGTTAGCTCAGGATATTTCTCGACCTCAACAACAAGTCTCTCCTCATCCATTCTTTGTCACACACGAGACACAGCAACAGCTACAGAGTTCTCTTTGTACGTCAGTGGTGAGGAGAGGAGTCGAGCTGCCGTAGGAGCAGAGAAAAAGAGCTGCTATGGGAGCCAGTATTTCGAGAGAGGGAGTAGAATAAAAATGCATTTAATTCCGGAGGTGGCGAGACTGCAAATAGACTTGAAGTGCTGCTGTGTGGTGTGTCCAATAGTGGCTTTGCTAGCTAGCTAATCCTTGTCCCATTTATCGTCTGATAAACGATAAATTCGTCAAATTCAGTGCCCCGTATCAAACTTTCAATACCCCAACAAAAAACAGAGAAATCTTAACATTAGAGGAAACACTGACATGTGAAATATATTGTGATATTGTGATTTTAGCTAGCTTATATTAGCTAATGTTTCCTTGCTTGCTAACGCAGATGAATTGCCAGCTAGCTAACATAGCAAAATACTGGTGTCTTTAGTACCAAGGATAAATTTCACTAATGTAACAGATATGAACACTTAACTTGTGCACATTGGGGTGCACATTTACTGTTTCCTGTCCCTACTTTTATACGTTAAAAAGTGGTTGCCACTTAGTAACAAAAAGCCAAAAATTCGTAATTTCCACCAACCTGGAAACTGCGACTGTTAAGCCCCGTCAACTAAATGGTAATTGACTAATAATTGCTGTAAATATGATTTTCCTCAAAAGCCTCTGGAAAAAAAATCTGTTAATCTTATATAACATTTGACTTAAGTTCAGTCAAAGTGTTATTGTCGTATGTTAGTCTGAACGCTGTGAAGACCATGAAAATTCATATAATCCTGGGAAGAAAAAATGTCTGTCTACACACACACACACACACCTACACACACGTACATGCATGCAGACACACACAGCGGTCCTCCATCACTCCTGCCACCCCTTCATCACAGCAGAGCAGCCTAATCACTCACTCTGTATCCTAACCAAAACAAAATGGTGCCAACCAGTAGCTTTTAGCCGTGTTTACACTCCTAACTCCCCCACCTCCCCACTGCCCCCCTCCCCACCCTCTCCCTCCCTCCCCCGGCGGCTCGTGGCGGCATGGGTGATTAATTTGGGCCGTGCAGACAGGTAAACACAGGCCTATTTAGATGGCTTACCCGCCACCATATTTATACTCAACAGGACTAAGCTTCAGATAGAATATCCTCAAAGCTCCCATCTGTTTATTTTCTCTAACTGCTCCTTGAGCTCCGTCCTGACACCCGTCCTCTACCTTCTTCTGCCTCCCCCTCGCTCTAAGCCTGACTCCCTTCTCCTCCTCCTCCTCCTCTTCTCTCCCACCTCCTCCCCTCCTGACCTGCCTCACTCTCAGGTCAAACATGGGGCAGTTTTTGTCGTCTCCACAGAGAAGGCGACTTCATTTGTTTAAAACTTTTGTTTTAATTCAAGTAAAATAGGACTTCCATGAACGAGGCCTCCTTTTTAGAAATATTCTTATATTTATTCTGTCTCCAGTGCAATACATTCATGATTTTACCTTTCTGTCCCCTACATATGTTTATCTTAATATCACAAAGTAAAACTTGAAAGTCAATCTTTAACTTTTGAGTTTTCCTTTAAGATTACATCAGCCCATTAAAAATTACACCAAAGCCGACTTACATGAGACTCCAGCTTTTCATACACTGCCATGATCAGTGAGGAATGTTTGCGCATCAGATGAAATCCTGATGTGAAGCTGCAACATGTCAGCACCAAAATCCGCTGTCGAAATGTTGTTTTTCTGCATGAGCTGGAGTCTAACTTGGAATTTATATTTTTAAATCGTGTAGTTTTTGTATGTTCACACCCGTTTTTGAATTTCCACTTCTTGCTGCAGTGCGTCTCATCCTGAGTCATGGACAGTAACGAAACAAAAGGATGAAAATATGACAGATTATGACTTTAAACCTCTTATCATCACACTCGTTTTGACAGAATGGACTTTGGCATGACGTAAGCATCTTTTGGACTTCACCTAGCACATCTCAGTAGTACACGTGATGCAGAGATGCCAAGAGTCTGATAAGGCCTTGGAACTACGCGAATGACAATAATCACAACATGTTTTCGTGCTTTTTTTTATCTCTGACGCACTGACTCTGACGTTTATCTATTCCAAAAATTTGAAAGAACACTGTGGGTTTTTCTTGGTGGTTGAATCACCAGGGGATCTTTAGGTGGAGATAGCAGGTCAACAGTACGCACCACATTAGAAGTGGTGTACATCAACTGAAATCTGGGAACTTGAAGGTCAATTTGAGAAGCAGCTCAGCACTGAGTGTCAAGTATTTCTAGCTATTTAAACTTAAAGGTTAGAGTGTATGGGGCTTAGAATATTATAATGGAAGTATGATGGCCATTCCCATGCTTAATGTTGTCTGATAAACTGTTGAAGCAATTTTGGGTTGTTATCATTTGTTATTTTCTTGAGAATTGTTAAAAAATGTTAAAAAAAAATCCCTCCAAAACACCACATTAAGAACCAAGACCTTAAGGAACACCATAGAAAAAATTATGCTGTCAATTTACAGTCATATTTGGTGTCAGAAACTTTTGTAATTTGGAGATTACTACAGGAATTGCATTTTTTTGCCTTCATGCCAGAGAGAGCCATGGCTGGAGGCATTATGTTTTCGATTGTCTGTCCGACCGTCCCATTGTTGTAAACATGATATTTAAAAAAGGCCTTGAAAAAAAATGTCTTAAAATTTGGCACAAATGTCCACTTGGATGGCGATGAACTGATTACATTCTGATGATCAGAGGTCAAAGGTCAAGGTGACTGACCTCGTCTGTCTCATTGTTGTGGACATAATATGTAAAGAACACCTTGAGGGAATTTTTTTCAAAGTTGGCACAAATGTTCACCTGGACTCAACGTTGAACTTTTTATTGGTGGTCAAAGGTCAAAGGTACTGTGACCCTGCATCTGTCTCATTCTACTAAATAAAATATCTCAAGAACACCTTGGATTCTCAAGAATACCAGGGATTCTCTTTGAATTTGGCACAAGTGTTCACTTTGACTCAACAATGAACTAGTTAGATTTTGGTGGTCAAAGGTCAAGGTCATTTTTGTTAATGTGATATCTCAAGAACATCTTGAGGTAATTTCTTTAAATTTGGCACTAACGTTCACTTGCACTTAACTAATTCTAGTTTTGCAATTGCATGGACGGCTCTTTGCGCTGGAAACTGATGAGAAAACCCTCTTTTTTTTAATATACCTATGACTGCCATGCATCCTCTGAATGCTCGAGGTCTAAGTACTTTGTGGCTGTTCGGTTTAATGAGGCTCTGATTATCCTCAAGGTCACAATTGGTCATTTTTTACAGTGACGTCAAGTTTTAAAAAACGGTCTCACTGCAGTGAAATGGCTACTGTGGGGGCTAGTATCATCACACATTAATAAAATTGAACTATCTGAATCCACAAGAGTTTCGGCTGTTGAGTCGTACCCAAGTTATGCAATTCATAGACTGTTTATTGACCCCAGTATGCAGAAATATTCAAATACAATATGCAAAGAACCACATTTGTGCTGCATAAGAAAACAGCATGGTTTGTGTCCAAAACCGCATGGGACTAGCATGAAGTGGGCATGTCTGTAAACCGGGACTTGTGGGTATCTATAGAACCATTTTCATTCAGATGTGTTGAGGTGAAAGGGACCCCTGCCAGTTTTTCCATCGTCAAAATTTAGCCTAACTTTGGAGCATCATTTTCCCCCCTTCCCAAAACGATGGCATGACATTTCTTCGGTCTTCTAGTTTCTTATCTATCTGTCCTACCTATCTTAACTCTAGCTCTCACACCCAGCCCACCACAGAAAGGCAGCACTGTCTAAAAGACAGTAATGGCGGCCGTGGGCGCTGGCAGGAGTTGAGGAGGTTAAAGCTGATAAATTACAGTTACTTATTGTCTCATTATATTTGACAGTGTAGACGAAGCCTTAGTAGGTCAGTGCTTTCGCTGCTCAAGGCCATGTTCATTTGGAAATTGGAGGATTTGCCTTCATTGGGGGGCAAACATTTCTGGAATACATTTAAATATAGTAATAAATATAAAGGCTAATATTAGAAAACCAGTATCATTCCATGTCAGTGCATTCACCCGCGCATACCACTGCATCACCTACAGTAGCTTCCCTCCCACTCACATACCTGCAGCTTTGACACGAGTGCAGTCGTATGTGCGAGCACAGCTATGGTGCTCCTTGTCATGCTTTGCATTCCTGCAGCTGCTGCAGGCACGTACGCTGGCCCCACCCTGCCTACCTGAGGTCAACGCCGGGGGAAACCAGGCCAGACGTGAAAGCACGAGTCACATGAAGTGACGACTGCGTAAGAGGGGGCAGTCGCACAGGTTCAAAAGTGTTGTTCTGCTGTTTTTAAAGACAAGGCCTCTCAAACACGCGTCTCTTTTTTAGTGAGTTTTATGTCTTGTGTGTTTTTCACATGAACCCAAATCTCCTTCCTCCTGCCAAACTCATCTCCCTCTCCGCTCATTATACAGCAAATGTGCTTCATTAGCTTGTCTGATCAACAGGTGCAGCATGTTAACGTAATCTCTCGTCTTTTTTTTTCTCTTCTGAATCTTAAGTGGATTGTTAGTGATGAAGACAGCGGTGGGAGGAGGGAGGCCAGTATGAAAATCCACTGATACAAGCCCTGCTAAGTGGTATTATGCATGCACACAAAGTACATGCAAGTGGCATTAAACACATACATGCATGCAGAATCGCACTCGGAGAAATCACGCATGGGCGATCGCTAATTTAATTACTGATCCACAGATTCTTAGCGCACAATCCGTCCTTTAAAGATTTACTGCACGCGCAATACTGCAAACATATCATACAAATGTTTTCCCTCTCTGTGAGTCCCATCATGCCTTTGGGCAGGGATAATTACTTATCAACACTAGAGTTCCTTAAAGGGGTGTCCAAGAGCACACAGGCTGTCTGTTTGTCTGGGGATTTTTATTCCACCACCTCGTGGAGATGATTTGTCTATTATCTCCGGTGGATTTGCTCCTCTCTTCATCTGCAGCGCATTACTGCAGTCATAAAGCTGCAAGGTCAGGGGAAAGGCAGGGAGGGAGTGGGGGTAGAGGGTGGGGGTGGTGAGGGGGGTCTTCTCCTCTTCAGGCTCGCCTACAGTGGAGCTTTACCCAGCAGAGATGTATGATACAGTAACCCATCATACACCAGCCAAGCAGTGATAAATCAGCGAGCGTGGTCAGGGTAAATATCCATCATCATCTTTATCATCGGCACCGCTATCGAGGTGACCATTTTTCTGCCGCTGTGCTTTATGGACGCAGTCACAGTGGAGAGATGAGCAGGATGAGTGTGAGAGGAAGATGACATGCGACAGAGGTCTTAAAGGGGTCGTTCATCTCAAAAGGAAGATTTGGGATTTGACCCTGCCTGATTCCACCAAAGAGTATAAAGCTTTAGTTTAGCTAGATGTTGAAGTTAATGGGTCCAGCTTAAAGAAAAGCGTTCTCAAAACACAGAGTGAGTTAGCTCCTAAATTTAGTCCACTGTTCAGATCGCACTTCAGAGCTCTGAGGGGAAACTTTGCCTGATGTTTCTTGGTCCTGGAAACTAAAGGCTGTATTTTTACTTTCGTGCAAACTACCTCTTTAAGACAGAACCATGATTAACCTCATGATACTGTCGGTATGAGGGCTGCATGATATAAGGAAGATCTGGGATGTGCAATAACATTTTTTGATATTGTGATGACGAATGACCTGCGATAAACAAAAAGAATATGGACGCATGCATGTTGGCTATACAGTTCCTTTCTTTCTTTCTTTCTTAAGAAATATATTAAATAAATTATTTCGAACAAAATGCATGCATATTGAAAATTACTTTAATATTTAATTATTTAAAATTGCTTGATTTCATTTGGAACTGTCTACTGACTCGGAGAGTCTGACGTCCTCTGGAAGTCTATTCCAGAGACGAGGGCCAATTAAACAGAATGCAGCATCATCGTACTTCTTAGTTCTCCTCTCTAATAGCCCAGAGGTGGAGGATCTTAGAGATCTGGACTGAATGTATTTGACCAACACATCAGATAAATAGTAGGGAGCCGGTCCATTGTGAGATTTAAAACTAAAAGCAATCTAATATTGATTTAACGACAGATGTGTGTATCTCAACAAAGGAAAGTGAGAAAAAGTAAAGTTTTCCCATTTAAAACTAACTTCCTGGGCATTTAGGTAAAGATTACTGAGTTTACAAGGTGCACTTGAATGCACCATGAAGTCCCTGTTGGTGCAAACCATAGTCTGTAAAAATATTGGATGTACTTACCGTGACATCCCCTGGGTTCCCATTTTGAAGCCTTGAGTTCAGCATTCCATCCGTTGGCATCTTGATTTTTTTAGAGCCAGAAGTGAACATATTTGGTCGAGAGGCTGGTGCTGTGGAGGAGTGAGGGATAGATCTGACCGAGAGTCACTCAAAGCAGCCCCACCTTTTATTTACACATATTTAAAAGTTAACGAGTTTATCCCGAGTTAACGGGATAAACAAGTGAGTTAAATAGGAATTCATCCCCTGTAGAGCTGTCTTGAATGAGGAAATTAGTCATAGAGACCAAGACCATGTTTATTTCTGTTTAAAAGTTGGACATTTTGGTGTCATGGGTGTCTATGGAGATTGACTTGCTCTTGGAGTCGGCCTCAGGTGGCCATTAGAGGAACTGCAGTGTTTGGTGCCTCCACATTGGCTTCATTTTTCAGCCTTGGTGGTTGCCCCTTGGTGCCCAGGTGCTTTGCCATGTGAAGCAATGTAGATTTCAGAGTTTGAGGTGCACCTGAATGCACCATGAAGACCCTGTTCCTGTGTGATAGTGTTACTGGTGTCATTATTCTTGTTCATCACTTTTCTGGCAGTCTTTCGCGGCCTCTCGATCGGGCATGTTCATATTGTGATGGCGATGAGAATATGATTTATCATTCAGCACTAGCCAATACTCGTTACTTCCCCAATACTTCATCAATCAGCATTATTTTTAGTGTGTGTCAGAAGAAAAAATCCTTGTGAAAATGCTTGATCACTGCTTAGAAATCAGCTCTAGGCGATGCACCTGTGCATTCCTGCAACCAGTGTTTCTTACACCTATTGAAAAGACTCTTAAACATGAAGAAAGACATCACACATTTTTCTGTCAGTGTCCTTAAAGCTGTCAGTGTGCTCAGACTTTACAGTCAGAGAGAGCTACTTTACCAGTTTGTCCACTGGTATTTGCCCCAAAAGGCCAGAATGCAATGCAGGTATTGACATCTCATGATTTAAAAGCTCACAAAAAATCAAAAAACGGATGCAGTGGGTGTTATCTATGACACAGAGTTCTCAGTCGTAAATTTTGGGTGACATGGCCATGTGCACAGAGGTTCATGGATGAAAGCACCCAATGAAATTTACCTCACATGGACCCTCGTGGAAAGTATGAATTTGCCTCGGAGAGTGACTCAGTTTGTCTCACAACAAGTTTGGCAGTGTCAAAGTGCGTAACAGGAAATGGAGGCAGGGAGAAGGACAAGCAGAATTTCTCACAAAAACTAGAATATTTTGATCCCCACAGATTGCAGATGTATGAAAGCACGAGGATTTTCCGTAAATCGTCACGATCGCTAACGTAATCCAGCGCCATCCGGCTCTCAGCAGCCGCAGTGCGAGTCCCTGCAGAGCCGGCTGAAGGTAGCTGAGGGTCATCTATTCTATTCTACATGCAGACACAGTGCAGCTAATACCATACTTCACAGCCCAGCCTTAATCAGCCGCTGCACTGACAATGTAATTATGGAAGTGTCCAGGCACTGCAGTCAGCCGGGGAATTCTAATTATTTACAAGGCTGAGGAGGAGAGCCCACGGTTCATCTGAAACCCACGACCCGCTCTCTCTGCACATCCCAAATCATCTCGAGCGGAGGGCCGGACTGCAGGCAGGCGTTTATGAAATACAGACGTAGTGAAGAGAGACACACAGACAAAAGCCTCTTGTTCTTAACTTCACAGGAAGCATTGGATGAACACAAACTTTAATTTTGCAGATATATTTACCTTGATTCCCTCCCAAGGCATCTCGTCGACTATTAGAGTTAGGGTCCGTCCCAATTCTCACACTTCCCCTCAAAATTGACCCTAGCCCTTGTTTTTGCGTGTTCCCGCGAAGGGCTAGGGTGTCCCAAACTTTAGGGAAGGGCTTTTCAGCCCTTAAAATCCCCACTTAATTTGAAGAGCCGTGCGATGCACACTTACGAACCCATCTCAACTGAGGGGAAGATTGAATTTCCCAGGATGCGTTGCGAAACTATCCAGTCAGGCGAGTTTTCCAGGAAGATGGCAGTCTCCATGAGAAAGCCATCGCACAATTGTAAGTACTATTTTCGCAAATAAGCATGTAAAAATTCATCAGAATGTGTTATGTTTCTGCATAGGCATTGTTATCTGTAAGCGCTGAGTTAAAATATGAATGCTTGAAAATCGCTAATTCGCGATGTAGCCGACATGAATATCTACAGAGTTCTCCATGAAGCCATTAATGCTACTACGCATGACGTAGGTGAAAAAGTCTGTTACGCTAATTTGCATGAAGTTGCGTCCCAATTCGTGGGTAAAATTCCCTACCCCTCAACGACGAAGGGGTAATGTTGTGGGGTAGGGAATTTTACCCACGAATCTATCTGGCGAGTGCAGTTGAAACCAACGGGTAAGGTTAAGGGAAGAGAATTGGGATTGGCCCTTAGTATTTCATAACTCACTGATGTATGCCCTCAACAGCTGTGCTAACAGTTGTGCTATCTACCTGGGGAAGGCAGCTAATGCCAATGTAATGGCTAACTTGGTTTGTATTAATGTACAACCGAGTGTAAGGGGCGTCAGGGGGAAACACGGTGGGACAAGAATGAAAGTTAGGGTGGCAGGTGGGAGGGGTAGTGGATGGGTAGACCCTAGTGTTTCCACCACAAACAGTCCTCTTAAATGTGGGCGGGGTTGTTTTCACTCACTGCTCCGTCCAGCACTCACTGTATTTCCTCCTTTATCAGTCTGCACCTCGTTTATTGTCCACAGAACGAGGCTGCAGTGAGAGTCTCTCTCCATGGGATATGATCACGTGAGCCTCAAAACCAGACACAACTCAGCCCTGAGCAGAGTGACCGTCCTCTACTGACCAATCAGACTGCAGTGTTCACAGCTCCACCTTTTAGTACCAGATCTGTGTGCTAGGTACCCCAACAGAGGGGGGACCAAACATGGGGACGGTAAGGAACGGTTCCATTGGTACCATCCACAACTTTTCACAGTGGTAACGGAAAACTGAACCTTATGGTACTGCTTGGTGGAGAAAGGGCTCAAGTCTCTGGAACTACTGGAGGGATGAAGACCATTCTTCCTCCGATTCCTTCCGATTAAATTCAAACTTTTCTTTGTACGAACCTGGTTTCAGAGTCGTGCTTTTGGGTTCAAACCTGTTTTTCGGAGCCTTTACACAAGCAGCACGTGTGTCCATGATGACTACAAGACCCGGTTTGCTTGGAAGTTGATCAGTGTAAGCAAATTAAAAACCAAAATATACAACAAAGTAAAGTTGCACCAGATGATTCAGACCGAAAAAGAAAAAACCCAAGCATACTGTAGGTGTGACAGTTAACCAATAACCTTACAGCGCTCCTCTGCAGAGAGCAACAAACTCAAACACCCTAGGCTTGTAGTCTTTATCCTCTCCACTTCACACGGCAGCTGGAAGAGAGGCAGAGCAGCATCTCTCTTATCAGTGTGTGTGTGTGTGTATGCTTGTGTACAGTAAAAGCCTAATCTAATCACCACACACTCACTGGTTCCTCCAGGTGTATTACTGTACCAGGAGTGTAATGCAGAGAGAGAGGGAGAGGGGGAGAGATAAGTAATATTGATCTGATGCGGCGATTGTCACTCTGTTGCCTGCCTTGAATAGCTAATCTCTTTTCTCACGGGTCAGAGGGAAGAAAGGCGACAAGGGCTGCAGGTTTAACCACAGCCAATCGACAAATTGTTTTCAACGTGGGGTGATCAGACACCAGCCGGCAGCGTCGGATGTGAAATTGTATCTCCCAGCTGTTGTTGGCAGAAATAATGATGGTGCTGATGATGTTGATAGTGCTGATGAACAAGTTTTGGGTACTTTTGGCGATGGATTATGGCGTTAGGACACAAAGATAAATTGTCACAGCTGAAAATACTTGGGATACTGAGTACTGCATGATAACTTCATAATGTGTTTGTGACTAGTTTATAATCAGAGAATCTTATGTATTTAAATGTATATGCAATATGACTTCATGTTAATGCAAGCTATTTGATCATCAGGTTTAATTTAATATCATTATTTCAGCCCTTATGTTTTGGATCAGGGATCCTCGTTCACGGATGACTTCTGTATTAGACAAAATAGAATAAAACAGTCAAGTCTTGTTTATTGAACTGTCCTGTTTCATACACACAAGTAGGTCTCATTTGTAAATTCCTAAATCCAAGACCAAATCTCAAAGCTGACAATAGATGTCTTGTCAGATTAGTATTTACCAGTCTAAATAAATGTTTTGCCAATTTCAGATTATTTTATGTTATATAGCCAAAGTTCTTGCACAGACATATTTAAAATCCTAAAAATAAAAAAGGATCTTGTCAGAAAATGTGTAGCTTTCTAGACTATGTTATCAAATAAAAGTATTATGAAACCAGAGGTGGGACCAAGTCATTGTTTTGTGACACGCAAGTAAGTCTCAAGTCTTTGCACTCGAATCCCAAGTCCAGACAGGCAAGTCTTGAGTCAAGACCAAAGTCCGAAATGTTTCGATTCCTTAACAAATCACAGTGCGCTCGTAACCAAACGTAATGCTGTCTTTACAACAGAATAATATATAATTTACAAAAGTCGTGAATGCTTTTTATTTACTTATTTATTTATTTTTTATTTAACATACTTTTTTCAAGCTCTTTTTCATATATACAGCTTATTTGCTTTTTAGTTTACAATTCATTACAAAGACAATTTGTGGTCTGTGTTAAAGGGAAAATAAATAATGAAAAATATGAAAGATATAAACAACCAATACATTTAAAGTTAATAGAGTACTTTGATGTCCTATATGACATGGCAACATGCTTTGCAATCTTCTAATCTTCCATCAAATGGCTGAAGATAAAGTAAAGTCATGAGTGATTGGTTTAACACCAGTGGTGTTAAGTCCAAGTCAAGTTGCAAGTCTTTTTTGATTTTGTCAAATAGAGTGTCCAGTGATCAAATTTGTGACAGGAGTCTGACTCACGTCCAAGCCATGTGACCCAAGTCCATACCTCTAATTAAAACTCAGGTGTCATGTTGGTCTAATGACGTCCGTTTTATTTATAAAGTCCAAAATCACAAATTTGTCTCAAAAGACTTTACAGTCTTTATATTTCACCCTCTGTCCTAAGACCCCCAGTTCACTAGCCACTAGCATAGGTCACTAATTGTGTATATGATTTAACTCATAGTGCAAAATATCTTTTACCACAACATTAACTGTAACCCATTAAAAACATTGTGAAATACCTAAACGTTAATCACTGCTTAATGGGTAACGTGAGTAATTTAGAACACATTTAAACCCTGTTTCCTTCGGCTCATGGCCTTAAACATGCTTGGAAACTCTACTTATTTAGCCCCAACATGCTGCAATATGTTAAGTGCACAATGATAGTGTTGTTTATTAGCCTTCAACTATTTAGGCGAAATCGGCTTAATAGATTTTTGTCAAATCAACTCAAAACTCATAAATTGTTGACTTAACATAAAAAATGATGTCAAGCTCACAAGAGATGAGCTTTTGTGTCAAGTAAACGTCACGTGCTTATGTCATTTTCACAGCCTGGAGCATTAAAGTCCAAATCAAGTTGCGAGTCTTTTCTGATTTTGTCAAGTAGAGTCTAAATTGATCAAATTTGAGACTCGAGTCCACATCACTGACTAAAACTCAGGTATCATGTTGGTCAAATGAAGCCTATTTTATTTATAAAGTCCAAAGTCACAAATATATCTCAAAGACTTAACATTAAAATTTCGTGTCATGGATGCATTTGGGTTTACAGTGTATATTATCTTGAGCTGATAATTGAAGTTTTACGATATTTGTAGTTTGCAGGAATGTGAAACACGAACATTTTCCATGGGCATTCTGAGGAGATAAAACTATCCAGTGTTTCTCTTGAAATGTTTTGACTCCTCTTTTAATCATCTTGCAACCCCTCACATCTGTCTTGCGACCATTTGGGGGAGTCCCAACCAGAAGGCTGTGGTCTATGTTAGGTTTCTAAACACATATTTACTACTACTTTCCTTCAAACTGAGAGCAGACTGCTGTGGTCCCCTGGGTTTCTGTGTGGTCAAGGAGCCGTTAGTGGTTGAGTGTGTGGCTTAAAAGCTCAAGGTCATGATGTAAGGGAGGGAGGAGCTGAACCCCAATTAAAGTCCATCACGGGAGGATACAAATTTTGCATTTAGACATTCAGGTGCGATATTTTCCTCCCTCCACATGTCAGGGCGAAGTCCCCTTGTATCTACTCTTCATCACCCCTCCTCTGTATACACATCTGTCACCCTCTCCTCTCCCACATCTCCACCTGGAATGAGAAAGGAGGGATTGATGTGGCGAACACGCCACAGTAGTTTCCATTTACCAAGACCAAACATCAGCAGGCATATCTCTGACACCAAAGGGTCTGCCTGGGTGCCCCCTCTCCCTCTCTCATTCTCATCCCCCCCCCCACACCACCTCCCTTCCCTCCGCCTCCCCTCCCTCCCATACCCCCGCCATCTCCGTTTAATATAGAAGCTGGAGATGAAAAATGGTGTGCTTTTGTTTATTTGCCACCGATGCAAATGCGACCACAGCAGGATTAGTGAGTTCTCCATCTCTTTGCTGATAGCGGTGGGAAGAAAGAGGGGATTTTTATGCAAAAAAGATCTCTCCCACCCTTGCTATGACAATTGCAATGCATCACTTCATAGACAGTTTTTAATCTGTTTCAAACCAACCACACTTTGAACTGCTGGGAATGCGAGATATACAACTGTGGGTATATGTGTGTGTGCCTGTTTGTGTGTGCATGTGTGTGTGTGAAAGAGAGTACTTGTGTGAATGTGCTGTATGTGTTTTCCTGTGATTAATCTTTGGAGTTGGTTTAAGCACACTGCTGACACAGCACAGATCTCCCTCTCCCTCTCTCTCTGGCTAACTTTGTCTCTCTGTCTGCATGCCCTTGGATTTAGCTTTGAATAACAAAAAGTTTGTATCCTAATTCACTGTTGGTCCATTGTGTCCAACTTTTCTCACATTGTAAAGAAAACTTAACTCCGAGCCTGTAAATTGATCTTTAATCAAAAATCTGCACAATTTAAGCTACTTAGATTTAAAGACTCACGTTTCCCTCTGTACGAATTTCAGCCGAGAGCTGCACAAGGAAGGATTTGTTTGTAGGAATCCTTCTTTTTTAAATAGGTGTGAATGACAAAGACGGGCTGAAACATGAAGAGTGACCCATCCATCCAATGAAAACTCAAATAATCAGTTATATTTTGATTCGATTTGAACTGGATTTACAACAATGCCTCTGGTTTGGATCAAGTACATTTTCTGCGACTAAATCTGCAAGTATTTTTTTTTTCCAATACTTTCACAATATTTATTTAGTAGGTCTGTTTAAAAGGGGCAAAGATTTGGTGGATTTCTAGGCTACATAGAACTATGTCTACGTCAATATCAATATTCCCATTATGACGACGATGTAATCACAGCAAAGGTTCCAATTACTACAGTGACTATGTCGACGTGTACACTAAGGGTGCTTTCAGACCTAGAGTTATGTCCTTTGGTCTGAATCAGGGATTAATTTTGTCACAAAGTTGCACAATTGCCAAGAGCTGATTCATGTTCTCACTGTCCGCAAAGCAGTAATGATTGTGCTAAGTGGCTAACGGGCATGTAGCTACTAGGCTTGGGTGATTGGACGAATACATCACCAATCGCCCATCGGCTGAGTCCATCACGGCGATTTTTGTCATTTTATTTTGCTAAATTAATGGTCTGTCTCCACAGAATTCAACTCGGTACATATAGTCCATAATTACTATGTAGAGCACAATTCAAAGTGTGCGCGTATTGGAACTGGCAGCTTCACACTGATTTCCGACAAGTCTTTCACAAAACACGTCAGTGATGGCGGAGCTGAAAGTAACGTTAATTCATAAACCATATTTGAGAACTACATCAAAAAAGATCGTTATCGTTATAGTAGGACAGGTATGTTATCCCTATCTCTCACCTGTTTGCTCATTTAGAGGCTGTGAGCGAATGCGTCCTTCTTCAGCCGTCAGACTCTTTTTAAAATGGTGTCGGACAGTCGTCTTCAGCCCGTCTTTACAGCTTATTACTCAGCAAAGATCTCAAGGTGATTTATTTTTTTAATGAATAAGAGTATAGCCTATAGGCTGTATGTTTCAGTAAAATTTCAATTCATTAATTTTGACATTAAAGACCATAGTCAGAGGATAAGGCGCAGGTAAATTTATTCAAACAGAATAAACAGTTGGTCGGTCCACAAAAGTTACACAGTAACAGCAGCCTATGATAACAAATAAGTAAATATAAGTGAAGGACACTGGAAAAATAAAGTGCAAAAATCACACAATCACATAAAATAATAATGTCCTCTCCCTTTGCGCTGTCTTTAATGCCGTTGCGGACGTGGCAAAAAAAACTTAAGCTGTTATAGCTGTTCTAAAAGCCTCTCGTAGGCTTATTGCTTGAATAAATAAATACAAATAATAATAAATATAGGCTAAACGAAGAACAATGGAAAAATAAAGTGCAAAAATCACATAAAATAATAAAGTCCCTTTGCGCTGTCTTTAACTCAAAAACACAATGTTTTACATGTGTTTGGAGAGGAAAACGAGCATGCTAACCTTATCTGGCTTAAGCAAAGTGCGCATATGGTTAACAATGTTACCAGCCGTGCTAAACACCCTCTCTGACGGCGTGCTTGTTGCCGGTATGCACAGATATTTCCGCGCCATGTTGGACATGAGTGGGCTCGCAAAGCACGCTGCATTTTTTTGCTGCATTCATGTGGTGTCAGAAGATCCGAGTTGCCGAGTTGTTTTTCTGACATGAGGTGGCGTTCATGTGAATTATCCCATTCCGAAAGTCATTTTTCGATTTTTTTCTGACATCACATCAATGCAACATCCCCCCTCTTTTTTTCTTTCTCCGCCACACACACAACTGCCGAATATATCGGCAACCGCAGGTTGATGGGCTGATGGTGGCCGGTTGGAAATTTTTAACATAAAGCCCAACCCTAGTAGCTACTTCCATGTTTCAGATGATACGTCATGTTTGTAGTTGACCAATGAAGATGAGTTTACATATCACCTTGGGTTCGTCCTTCACCTTCTCAAAATGATCCCACACTTTGGATTTCCTGCCCGACATGTTATTAACTAGCCTGTGGAATAACAGCAGGTACCAGCCCTGGAAATTAACCTGACTCCTGTCTGCCTGCTGAGCGTGGACACTTCCTGTGTCTGTCCTTTCACATTAAAGTCCCACATGGTCCAGTCATATAGGTTTTGATTTATTTTGACGAGGCACAGCTCCTAATAGAGTTTCACGTTTGTTTGTTTGTTTGTTTTTTCCTACGACTAAACGACCAATGGAATCTTGCTGACTAATGACCTTTCTGGTTGACTTGTGTTTGATGGACTATTCGGGTGCAGCCCTACATCTTAATGTGATTTCTGGGTTCTAAAGTGCTTGGAGATCCAAATAGTTGGTCCAAATACTTCAAAGTAGAAATGTTTTTCTTGGTTTAACAGACATTTTATTCTCTCCCCTCCTTTCCTGTAATCAGTCTGCCAATAAAGGTATTGGAGGCCCAAACACATAAAAAAACCAGTGCTGTCTGTAGATCCTTGATAGGAGTCAATTCAATTCAACTTGAGTAGACATTCTTGTCAAGAAAAAAAATTAGCCAAAAATATAGTCCTGGTGTTCATATGTCTTTGTGTCTGTTGTGGTAAGATCTTTGCCAATGAGATATTGTCGCAACCACGCAAGATGCAGATGCAATCACAAAGTTGTACAGGTGTCTAGAAGTTAAACTGAAGCCCAAGTTTGAAGATGGGTGTGGTCTGAGCAGGGGCGCTGGAAAAAAGGTCTGTAGGAAGAAACAAAAGTGACATCATCCCCCCTTTAATGCCTTGGGTTCAAGAAACTTTCCAGGTGTGCAGGTGAGATCCAAATGATGGTTCGTAGGCCTAGCAAGGTAGATAAGAGACATCTCAGGTTGTTCATCTGTCTTATAAAAGGATGAACGTTTATAGAATCTATGTGTACTCCTTTACACAAAAAGAAAGGGACAGAATTGGAGCTGTTGTTCTCTGTAGGTTAATATGCAGTGGTTTTATTGGTCCAGCCCACTTGAGATCAAGTTGGGCTGTATGTATGTGGCCCATGAACTTAGATCAGTTTGACACCCCTGCTTTAAAGAATGTGTGTGTATAGGTGAGTTAAAGCAGTGAGCATTACCGTGTGTTTATTTCGAGGGCAGATTTCTGATATTACCATATCTAACAATGATAGAGGCTCAGCTCGTGCTGTTGTTAATTCATAGATGGCCCAAACATGTGGCAGTGTACTCTTTGTGGCAATGCATCCAATTTCAAATATTTCCTCCGTAGCACTGAAGTGTATAGCAGAATAAAAGAGATGGGTGTGTTTCCCCGGAGTCCATTTCCTCATAAATAAAGCCTGTCTGCTTACTTTCCTTTGCATGTTCCTTTGATTCCACGTATTCAGACGCGTCTCAGTGTCAGATCAAACCTTCAAACATCCATCACCTAACCCTCAGGAGAAAGGAGGAAATGCCAAAATCCCAAACCGTCATCAGAACACGCTTCACTGTTGTCGCTCCCACAGACAGATACAGCGAACTCCGAGTTTCCGTTTAGGATTTCTGACTGACTACACAATTATCAAGGGCTACGGGCGTATGACTGCATATCATGAAAAGGGAAGAGAAAAGGGGGTAAAAGGAGGAAAACACGGGCCTGTTTATCTTTCTAGCCGCTGTTGGCGTCCTGAGGAGAGTGTCTGGCTCTGGGTAGATACCAACGGGACGACACAAAGGCGAGATAAAGCGTTAAGACATTTTTTACTCATCAAATTTAATAAGCCTCATCTCAGACACACAGGTATTCAGCGCGGCGCTTTTCAGGGAAAAGGTAAACACATCCATTTTGTAAGCTCTTGCAGAGATCCAGAAAAAAAACAAACCTCAAACCAGCAGCTGACATGCATTCTAAACGTGTCAGGGTGACAATAAGATACACTATGAATAATAGAATAAACAGATACATATTTTCCCATATGCCTCCTTCCTTCCCTCTGTAGTTGACACCTCGGCGGCGTGATAAAACCCACATCAGAAATACTTTACTTTTCGCGCTCCGCCCTTTCCTTCCTTCCCCTCGTTCTCGGCGGCGCAGGGGCTTACCTGTGCCCTGCTCGACTGACACCTAGCATTCGAAACAGCTCGCCGGGATTTAATCAGTCGTCATTATGGCTGAGGAGAAAGAGGCTGTGGCACAATGCTGACACAAAGACAGTCTAAGGGGATCTTTGTGCTGTAAATGTGCTTCTCACAGTGGCTGCGTGACAGCTGACGGTGAGTCGCTGAAACACTGATCCACTGTTTCCTTGTAGAGACATCAGGGTGAATACAGAGGTGCCATGGCGTGCGCTGAAAGCTGCCTCAAAGACCTGAATGCTGCACAACACCTGCATGGCTGCTGTGGCGGATTAGGGTGTCAACACACACAATGGCTGAGGGAACTCAATGCCTTTTGACTCGCCTCGCACCCCCCCCTCCCCCCTCTCATACGCTGTCTGACGTCCCCCATTGTCAAACGCTCTATTTTATTTATCACCACAACAGCTCAATGGGGAATTAAGGATGAGGAAAATGGCGACAGGTTATTGAAAAATATTTATACACTTTGAAAAATAAACATTTTTCAGTTAAAGTTCATTTCAGTCAGGGATTATCCGGAGGAGGTGACAGAGGTTGTTGTTTCCTGTTTCCTGTACTTCGGGGACTTCGGTGACATCTGTCTCCGGTGCAGCCCGGAGCCAGCGGGAAAACAAGATGGCGGAAAAACGCACAGAGGAGAAGGAGGAAGAAGAAGAAGAAGTCCATTCCAGTGCAACAGATGGAGCCGAGAGCGGGTGAGGAGGAGGGAAGGATAAGGGAAGGCTGGTGAGTCTTCGGCAGGAGAATTTGGCAGGCCGGCAAAGAGTGTCGGAGCCTGGCAACGCCACAAAGAGCCGTGGCTCTCGATCCAGCTCTGCTCCACACCTCTCTGGCAGACATGCCATCACAGGCTTTGTTTGCATGGGTCTGTGTACTACTGGGAACCTTGGAGAAAATAAAGAATGAGGTGCAGTAGATGTGATGTGTATGATGAACAACTGCCTTATTATGCTATGTGTTTATGGGGTTCTCTCCATCTTTGGTGCTGGGCGCCATCGTTGTGGTGCTACACAACACTTCAATGAAAAATGTTGCCATGACAAAGCATAGGTGTATTTTACTGTATGTAAAACAGATTGCATACTGTGGGCTGGACAATTTTAGTTGGAACTAAGCACTTGAACACTTGAACACTTGAGAAAACAAAACAAATTGCCAGAAAAAATGTTGGCATTGTACATTTCTCTAAACCACAAATATCTTACATTTGTAGCGGATACATTAACCTTAACATTTTAACAACATTGCAGTAGAATTGCAATTATGATCAGGCAAAAAAACAACATGTTCTGGCCTAAAATACTCGCTGGAAAAGCAGCAATGTCTCAGTAAAAAGCAACAATTTTTTGTGGCTCTGTCTCCGCTGGAAAAACAGCAACGGTTGCTTCAAAACATCAACGTTTGGGGGTTATAATGCAACTGCTTTTTGCATCACTATTGCCGCTGAACAAACAGCAATGAGTCAGTTATCACAACTGGTTTAGTTGTTTATTGGACTCCAACAGTGGTCTGCAGTTCAGCAGGTGTTTTGCCTAGTTGAATCACCATCCACCATCCCCTCCACCTCAAATGTTGGTGTGAGGCAAATGAAACATACAAATATAATGTATTCGTGGTTTGCAGAAATGTACAATGTCATCATTTACTCCTGGCAACTGGGCTGCAGAAAACGTACATATGAAATTAGTACCATTAATAGAGATCTGGATCTAGATCTCTGTCAAAATGTTGAAAAACAAACAAACA
Source organism: Epinephelus moara (assembly GCF_006386435.1). Classification (NCBI taxonomy): domain Eukaryota; kingdom Metazoa; phylum Chordata; class Actinopteri; order Perciformes; family Serranidae; genus Epinephelus; species Epinephelus moara. Next base: position 29,752,565 of record NC_065528.1, on the reverse strand, counting down.
AACAAACGAAGGCAGTATTTCACTGTTAGGAATCCATTTAAATTGCTTCAATCTGCACCAAAAACAAACAAGTTGTTCTTTAGCCACTGGCCTGTGTGTGCACCAAACTTCATTTAGATCTGTAAAGGTTTTGAGAAGTCATGCTGTCTAACTAACAGACAGACCAACAGGCCTGGACACATCACCTCTTGGCGGCGGCAATGAAAGCTTCCATGAAATTTGCATAACTCAAAGGTGAGCTACACCCATTTTCGATGATCTATGATCCAAGACAGATTAAAGATATTAATAAACATGAACAACTCTCTCCCAAGTCCAAAAGCTAGAGGGCTGAAACTTAAATGTGTGATGTCGTCAGGTATAAAATCTGCAGCTGCTCCATGGACAGTGAATTGGGAAATATGTTAAAGATGACACTGAGAGTACCCAGAGGAATGCTCTGGGTACATGGGTACCTTTTCTGTTTGAGAACTGAGAACACTACAATAACTTGTTTGCAATCTCGTGACGAGTATGAAGCGTGAAATTTAGGTGGAGGACAGGAAGTGATAAAACCAAAAAGGCATGAATTGGAAATAGACGAATTTGACTACATTAAAGTGGTTGGATGAATATGCAGACAGCAGGTACAGTCAGAAAATTAAAACTCATGTTGGATGTGACCGATACAAACAACTTGGACACGACTGATGTTTTGAACTACCTCACTCTCCAGGTCTCCAAATAAAACTAATGTCACACTGTGAGCCAATGAAAGCGTACAAGTATTGGAGGACCAGAACTTTTTCTAGTTTAATTAGTGGCCCGGGCTATTATTTGCTTAAATCACTGAAATCAATGAGCCCATATTTGGGACAGGCCTTTAATTCCATTTACACAAAACTTTTGCTCAGCAAAGATGAGCAAAAAATAAATCAAATTAAAACCAGTATGAAAATTACTTGTCAATTATGCATCATTCATTTGATCTAGCTCTGCCAGATAGCACATCAGAGAGATAGAGAGTTACGGCACCCAGTGTCCCAACAAAGCACCACTTCATCCTGTTAAAACAATCCTCACAACATGGATTAATTTTTAGGAAAAACACTTTTGATTCTTTTGATCTGAGGACCCTTACTGACTGAAGGAATATGAATAACTTACTGGGAAATTGAGGAATGGACACGTAATTTGAGGTAGCTAACAACCTGGTTTTATGCATCCGAAGAGCGCTAACAAATATTCAACAGTTTCTACCATCAAGCTTCCACCTCACCGTCTGTGTCACCAATTTCCCGTCTCCTTAGATTAGCATGGGTCAGAGTTTCTGCCATCAAGTCTCTTTTTATAGATCACAACTTCTGCGTGGGAAGCATCTTTCAGGCCTCGTTTTGTGCGTACGCAATGTTTATAAATGAGACCCCAGGCCTCTAATTGAGACAGGCCTTTATTTGTCAAAATGTGTCGCTACACCGGGCTAGTAAAAGGGACTGGGCTTTTAATTGAAGTTTTACAGTATTTCAACTCTGTACATGGATGCACAGCTGTCAGGCTAACATTACTAGCTAACGTTTTTAGCTAACTATTTTCCATCTACTAGGTCAACCGTCCCCTCAGGTCTGGTAAAATGCCCTTAAAAATCTGGGTTCAAAGACACGGAGACAGCACATTGTTATTGTATCCAACTTGAGGCATGTTTAACACTTAAACCTTTGTGTTTGACATGAGTTAACTCCGCTTCTCCAGACTGAAGACGGAAGTTTTTTTATCCACATCTGCAGCTGTTCCTCAGTGAGTTTTTGTTTTAACTCCTCCCCTCTACATTCTACTATTTTCAGGACTTAAAGTGGCCCATGTTTTTTCCCAATTAGAGCACTTGAAACAGCCATAAACTGCGCAAATGCTAGGCATTTGTACAGTGCTGACAGTCTTTGCCTCCAGTTGCCTGCCCTCCATCTGGACAGCACATCGATGTATGACGTCATATGCAGAGAAGCTATAGAATCAAGCTTATTTGGGTATAAATAAGCTCCCATTCATTGTCTATGGAGCACCTCCAGACTTTATACTTGATGATCACAAGTTTGAGACTTCCTCCTCTGGTGTCTGGCTTTGAGAGAGAGTAGCTCATGTTCACAAATATTGATTGAACTCTCCTCGTCTCCTCCACATATTTGAATTCTTAATTTAGACGTTCCCCTTTAAAATCAATATTTTATTCAGACAGCGCTGAGTATTTATGTAATCTCTGGTGTCAATTACATAAACTAAAATGATAGACTAACACTAACGTGTAAAAACAAACCAGCGCACACACCTTTTCCACACACGCACAGACACGTTAGACTGAAACATATTAGTAAAACACGAAGAAACAATGAGCGAAAACTCCTTCGCTGCGAGACTGCTAACACTCACACACCCTGGATAAATAGATAAGTCCAGTTTAACTCGACTCACACTCCATATTTTATCCCAGTCGGAGTAAATCTCTTTAACACTGCTGTAGCCTCCCTTCCTCCGCTGCCCTTTGGTGACAGTGTTGGCAGAGTAACAGTAATGCAGTAATGGTATCAGAGAATGAGGCCCTAAGCGCTGGGCTTTGACGGGCCTGCCTGCCGATGATGGATGTCTTCAGAAACTAAACTACTCCGTCCTCTGCACCCCAGAGCGCCGCTGTTGCGTGTTGGGATCCCCTCTGTAATGCCACAATGGATATTTGAGAATGGGAGTGTGTGTGTGTGTGTGTGTGTGTGCGCGAGAACATGCATGTAGCTGGCTTTAAAGTGTTTGCATGTGCTCTGTGGAGTTTTCTGCGCACATGTGCTCAGACTTAGTGTGTGTGTGTCCTGCTTGAATGAACTTGGGAGAGTCGAAGGCTCTTAGCGTGGAATGTGAGGGATGTTATATAAACACATTACCGACGGTACCAACGTACAGCCGTACACACTGCTGGCGCCAGCCCACACTGCATTAGCTGACATTTTATACAAAAATGGTGAAAATGGACCGTCTGGTGAGAACCAGAAAACCCTCCGTCGCTCTCTCAGACTCTGTTTGGGTTGAAGTTGTTCTCGTTTTAGCCTCCTTTGACTTCTGATTGCTGACTCTGCCTCCCAGAGGGACTGTCACGAGGTGCTGCGGTCATTCAGTCTGCTTATGTGACCTGACAATTTAAACGGGAAGCCTAAAGGATTTGGTAATTTACATCAAATACAAGGATGGGAAATTAGTCAGAGCACTAAATGTGATCTGGTTACACGACAAAAGCAACGTGCAGCGGACAAATACATACACACTCCAGCACATAAAAGCATCTCCTGTACGTTTACACACTAAAATGCACCAATAAAATCGTAAACAAATGCGGAGAAATGTGCACACTTGCAATCAAACAGACACGTGTTCTCCCGTGCACACCGAAACCAACACACCGACTTTGAAAAAGCAATTAATTCCAGATAGCATGGACATGAAAGGCAGCGGGATGCTGTGAACATTAAAAGGCACAGAAGCCCGAGCGTTGCTTTCCTGCGTGTCTTTAAGGCTTTCTCAATCCAGGCCCTTCTAAATAGGATTCAATAATGTCCAGGTTGCTTGTTTTTAACTTCAAAGATTTCCCACCAAACGGCTTAAGTCCAACACAGAGAGGAAGAGAAGGAAAACACTGACAACTCATTAAATGTCAACGTTCACTTTATTACACTGTACTCTGCTTTCCTGTGCCACCAAAGTGGTTTCACCGCTGACACGGGGGAGCAAGTTGGAAACCTGCTCTCCGTTGCTTTTGGATATTCATGAAATCAGACGTCGCAGGACAAATGACCAGTGTCTGAGCAGAGTGGGCGGAGGCTGGTGAAATGTTTGAAGCTTGTGCTGCTGACCAGGAGGAATTCAAGAGGTGCTTCACATGACACACATTGAGTTTTTATACCGAAATCACAGACAGGAAGGAGGGAAAAGTGATGAATAGACATTATAGGTAATGTGCCATTTTGACACTCAATAGATGTAGATATTACTCCTGAATGAAACGGACAGTTCATCCCAAAATAAAATATACTTATATTTCCTCTTCCCTGTAGTGCTATTTATTAATCTAGATTGTTTAAGTGTAAGTTGCCGAATGTTGGCGATATTGGCCATAGAGATTTCTGCCTTCTCTCCAATATAATGGAACCAGATGAACAGCAATGTCTCTTTCCAGAAATCATGACACAGTTACTCAAGATAATCCACATACCTTGTTGTGAGCAGTTTCATGTAGGGACTATTTTCTGTCTACTGAACTACACCCGGGTGGCACGGTGGGGCAGTGGTTGGCATTGTTGCCTCACAGCATGCGGGGTATGAACACAGGGGATGTGTTTGCATGTTCTCCCCCCAGGTACTCCAGCTTCCTCCCACAGTCCAAAGACATGCAGGTTAACTGGTGACTCTAAATTGTCCGTAGGTGTGAATGTGAGTGTGAATGATTGTCTGTCTCTATGTGTCAGCCCTGTGATAGTCTGGTGACCTGTCCAGGGTGAACCCTGCCTCTCACGCAGTGTCAGCTCCGTGACCCCCAACAGGATAAGTGGTTACGGAAAACTTTCAGCAACAACAGATTTGTTCTCCCAACTTGTCAAATATCGATGCTTAGTCAGGGGCCCGACATGTCAAAGTATGGGTACCCCTCCAGCGTCAGCTTTGGACACTCAAGGACGGTGAGTCAGTCTGTTGAATGCGCTGTGAAATGCATGAAATGTACAGTTTCCACAAATTAAATGTATGCAATCTCTTTTCCTCTAACTTATTCACACAGCACCTTAAACCTAAATACAGGGAGGAGGGATTACAACAGTCATAACTGATATGTTATATGTAAGTGAGTGTATCTATATGTTGTTGTCGTTATTGTTGTTGTTGCTTGTTGTTGTTGTTGTTATTATTGTTACTATTATCATTATTATTGTTGTTGTTATTACAGTATTATTATTATTATTATTGATATGAGTATTGAGTGAACAAGGGGTAGGACCAGATAAGTGTATACTTCTTCCTGCTCCTTTTGAACATTTTTTGTTTAGTGAATTTATTTCGGTCATTTACAACTTGTAGAGTTTGAGTACACAAACAATAACTCATACACATAATTTATACATTGAATAAAACAATAGTTAATTTCCTTTAAATACTGAAAACCAAAACATAAATATCTACAAATGCACTGACCGAAAGGTACAGGCTGAAGCCTTAGCTTATTTTGCCTACCCTTCTTACATTAATAAGGTTTTGTCAGCTCCCTTTGAAAACAAGATAAAAAGAATGAAAGAAACGGAACAAAATGTGTATATTGTGTACACAAAAGGAATATGAATAGTGTTCATAATTCTGTTTGTATTTACTAATAATGTTATTTTTAAATATCTTTTTAAATCTATGAAGCGTATTGCATAATTTCATTTCTGTTTCTAAATAATTCCATAAGTTTACACCTTTTACTGTTATACATCTTTGCTTTACATTAGTTCTTGCCTTTGCTTTTTGGAACATGCAAATCCCTCTTAGTTGATATTGACTCACTCTGACCTGAAACATCATCTGGATACTTCCTGGAAGCAGATTGTTATTTACTTCATACATAATTTGTGCAGTTTTAAAGTCAACCAAATCAGTGAATTTGAGGATCCGTGAATTCATGAGTAATATGTTTGTGTGTTCATGATAATCAGCTCTGTTAATTATTCTTATTGCTCTCTTCTAATATAAAAATTGGGTTTGTGATTGTTTTGTAAGTGTGTCCCCAGACCTCCACACAGTAAGTGATGTATGGATCTATGAAGGAGCGATACAGTAGATGTAATGAATTTCTGTTGAGAATGTATTTTGTTTTGTTCAATATTGCAATAGATTTTGATATTTTGTTCTTAATGTGATTTGTATGTGGTTTCCAGCTTAATTTGTGATCTATAATAACTCTAAAAAACTTATTTTCCCAGACTATGTAAATGAGATGTGAATATATTGTTTTCTTCTCTAATTGTTTTAATCAATTGCTTATTTTTATTTCATTTTTATTTTTTACATGTTCAAATAAATAAATCAAATTTAAAAAAAAAATCAAACCTACCTCTGTGTATGAAATGTGCTTTATTAAAAACAGTCACTTTTCAAAACACACTTAGAATGCTTAGAAAGCTCTAGGTAGCAAAGGTACATCGTTGGGTTTCAGAAAAATATCATGATTTGGCTTAAAATAGGTATGTTTGTTACTGATGTAAGGTAACATCATGTGACTTATGTCACATACATCATATGATATCCATAAATAGTGTAGAATGCCTCACATACTAGCACACTACATTGTTATTAAAATAACTCAAATAACTTATAGTTTAACACGTGACACAAACCACAGTCTCCCGGGTGGAAGTCCGGAGTATGTTTGACCCATCCACCTCCCCTCCCGCCCATCCTATGTGGACTTTCTTGCTTGTTATAGTACAGCAGTTGCTCAGAGCATCAAAAAAAAATGCCGGCAGCCAGTGTGTATCATGCTGCCACTAAAGGGAGTCTCTGAGCATTAGTATCTGACGCTGAGGGCTATTAACCAGCTCACTTAGCTAACGTTACACCTCAGCCAAGGAGGGAGGCATCAGTGTTTACATCTTCCGCTGTCACGGGCACAAGCCTTTTGTCCATGAGTAGATACACGCTTCCTTCTGCGTTAGTGGGAGTAGTTTGGTAGAAAGAAAATAGTTCCTACATGAAACTGCTCACAACAAGGTTTGTGTATTATCTTGAGTAACTGGGTCATGATTTCTGGAAAGAGACATTGCTGTTGAGTTTTTCAAACGTATTTTGAGCACCACAAGCTGAGTGCCATCTTGTTCCATTATATTGTAGAGAAGGCAGACATCTCTACGACTGATATCGGCAACACTCTGCAACTCACACCAAAACAATATAGAAATCTAAAAGTGTGTGTTTAATTTTGCCGTGAACTGTCCCTTTTAATGTGGAAAGTTTGTATGATGGTCCATAGCAACTATCTGAACAACTGTTAAGACTTTTATATCAGTTTATGTGTTTTTTGAATTGCAGTTACATCATCTGGCGAGAGCTCTCCCTCTGTCTCAGTTGATGTTGAACATGCGTGACATGTATGTAAACTAGAGACGCAGGTCTTGGCCCGTCCTGCACGCCGCTGTCCATCAAATGCTTTCTAGCGAGCCTCCCGAGTTTGATATGTGCTGCAGAGGCAGAGGCAGTATCCAGACTGGCAAGACGAGCCATTTGGAGAAAAGAAGGAATTGTGTTACAGGTGATGAAGAGGGAGGACAGGAAGAGAAAAGAAGAAGAAGAAAAAAAAACGAGAGTGGTGGCAAACCTGTCTGCGTCTTATGAATTTGTGAAACAGCTCTTGAACAGATCGCCTCTCACTTCCTCTTCTTCTCCCGCCCTCCCCGCGCCTCCCATGTCCGTTAACCCCCTCGTAAAGAAACAAATGTTTCATCACCGGGGAACGAGCACACGGGGATGTTTAACCAGGCGAATGGAGTGCCTCCTCCTTCTCCTGGGCCGCCAACAAACCGCTGGCTGGGAGAGCGGCCAGGAAGAGAGGCAAGAAAGCCAGTCTGAATGTCAGCTGGCTGGGCTCCGGCTGCAGCAACGCCATCTCCCAGCACACTGAAAAACACACACACACACACACACACACATCCAGGCATGCATGCACATCAGCATGCAAGTACACGCAGCACTATACATACAAGCAAACACATATTCACCCTGTCACGCTGTTCACGCTCAGAATCGCAACAGCACGCGCTCAAACACACACTGGTGCGTACACATGCACAACCCCGAGTCCCCTGGCAGCGCGTCTTTTCCACAGCGCAGGCCTGTGATACTGAGGCTGAAGGAATTTGCTGTGGATTACTTCTGGACTGAGGCGGGCAGCTTTGGCAAGGAGCGGCCAGGCCACTTTGAGGATTTAACCAGCAGCAGCCACTGCCTCCCAAAAGCCCCGGGAGCCGCCCCGACACCGGCAACACACACTTACACACATGCAGTCTCATCAAGTGGTACGTCGAGGATTCACGGTCTGAGAGTGCTGAGATTGGGGCCTTTTTTTTTGATTTTAGGTTAAATCAATGGAAGTATTTTATCATCTTGTTTAAATATAAACTCGCAGATGTTGGGCGGGTTCCAAAAAGGGTAATACCTCCTTCCTCAAATGCTGCTGGAGCAAACGGATTGGGTTACTAGTGTCTGTATTAGTGGTGGCTACAAGTGAGGGAGGGCGGTGTGTGACCTGTCCCTCGGAGAAGTGCGGTAATTACCCAGGGAATGTCAACACTTCCACGCAGCTCAGCACCGGTCATCTCAGGAAACTGATGGAGTGCGAGAGGGGAAAAAAAGCAAGAGAACACGCATGTGTCTTCCCCCCGTTCACCCCGTGAACTTTTGAAGAAACCACTCTCCCCTACACTTGGACTTCACACAGAAAAATCCCTCCAATTTTTTCCCCCCCGTCCCACATCCAAGCCTTCTCAGCCTGACGTGAAAATCTATATATATTAATCATCCTATCATAAATGATGAGGGCAAGGACAAAACTGAGTGGAAAAGAAAACCAGGAGAGGAAAAAAGAAAAGCAGTGAAAAGAGCAGCGGAGAGTGGATGGAGGAGTCGGGTTTCAGTAGGGGGCAATGCAAGGCTACACACCGAGAGAGCTGAGGCTGACTGCTCCCAGCAACACACACACGCACACACACACAGATCATCTTTTAATATCAGCCACACCACTGTATTTACTGTTCCTTTATGCCACATCAGTGGTATTTGCGGAATGACCAAAACATCCTCGTCATGGTCAGCATTTCTGGAACGCTTCGGGCAACGTGGGGCATCCCTGGAAATAACCCCGGAGTCAAATAAATGATGATACGACAGAAAAAACGCTGCAGAAATAAAACTTAAGACAATTCAATACACATATTTGCAAACGGAGGACACTGACACTAGAAAGTCGTCCATTTAAACACTTTCTGTGATGTCTGAAATTCTTGTTCTAGCAAAATATTTTCCATAGAATACAATGCACTTATAATAAAAGTGTGCATCCCGCCTTCCTCCACCGCCACTGCATATCCACACTCATCAGCAGCTTTTAATCTGGCCAGAATTAGCATATTCAAATGGTTTTCCTAATGACTTTCATCTGGCAAAAAAAAAAAAAAAAAGGTAATTTCATACACGAGAGTAGCGTTCAACTTTCGAGGCGGCAAAGACAAAGCGGAGTGCAGGAGGGGAGAGGGGGGCAAAAGATGCAGCGGGCAGATTGCCGGTGCAGCACGCGGTGCGGCTTGTAATAAGGTTGCTTTTAATTGAACATATGGGCTTCAACTTTGAACCGTAAACGCTGGCGTCCTGTACGTGCAGGAGTCGCTCGAGGGGGGAGAAGGAGCTGTTAGCGCTGGTGTAAATGGCATATCACAGGCTAATACTGGGGTGGGAATGGGAGGATTCAAACGATCAGGCCACCGTTGGGTGGAGATGGCTGGAAAGCACATGAACACACACGCCTATATGCGCGCAACACACACACACACACACACACACAAACGCACGCAAACTCTTTTGAAATTTTATTCTTGAGTACAAAAACAATTAAGAGCAGTGGTGCTTTGATGTTCAGTGCTGCCCTGCAGGTCAGGAGGGAGAGTGTTTCTTTATCTTAATTGAAAAAATTAAATCATTAACCTGATGCCACTGTTTCTGAATGACAAGTCCTCTGCTTTTCACTCGTTCCCAGCTTACCCTTAACTAGCAGCGAGAGAGAACATGAAGAGACATGCTCGAGAAGAAAGTAGGGGGAAAAAAAGAATTTCAATAACACAAGAAAAAGAAAGTTTAGTGGGTGTAATTTGATTAATAATGCTAAACGGAGGCTGGGAGGGGGCAAGATAGGACCGGGGGAACAAATTAGCCAGCACAGCTGGGGAAGGACTCCGTTCGGCAGGGTATCAAAGGCTCACAACACCGCCTTTCTCCTCCACGCCTCCGCAAACTCAAATTGAAATTCGGTATCTTGTCATACGAGCTTCAGAAGTGTCTTCCTTTATTGGGCTGTTTTTTTTTTCTCTTTTAATTTCACTCATTCATTCCTTTATTTCGTTAACGAATATGAAAACGGTGTTTTTTTGCCTTTACAAAGTCAAAATCAGTTATTAAAAGTGATCAATAGTATTATTCCAGCCACATTTAAAAAATAAATAACAGATAGGAATCATATTTTCCTGACTGCGCCGTTGGAACGGATCAACAGTTTAGAAAAGCATTAAAACTCCGATGAAGCGGCTCGTAAGAAGCTTAAGTGACTCACATGAAATCAGCTTGTGTACATCAGTGACGCTGAGTGAAAACAAGAAAACATCCTGATACAATTAACCGTGGAGATGTGCGTGATTCCCTAAAAGATGTTCCCTCGTATTCAAATGCCCACGACATGCATACATACGTTCCCAGATAACGCCTTGGCCTGTGCTGAGATAGCGGATAAGTGTGTGATAGTGTGTGTGTCGGGTGGGTGTGGGAGTCAGCTTGTCATAACACATCTAGCGTTTAGCGGGCTAATCGTGGGAGACGACCATGTTGTTTTGATCACCTGTAGTATTACAGCTAATGTAAATAAAGGCTTACACTGGAGGCCTGTCACTCTGGCTGTCTGAGGGCTGCGAGAGGGGAGGGATGGTGATGGTGATGGTGGTGGTGGAAGGAGGGAGGGAGGGGGGGTGTGACCAAGGTAAGAAAAATCACTTCTTCTTATCTCCTTTCCTCTGACCTGAAACAGTCAAACTGCGGTGCATGAAGTCACAGAGAAAAGAGCTGGTGGAGGGGAAAACACACACAGCAGTAATCTCGATGGCAGACATTAAAGGGTGCCGCGTGGCGATACATCATTGTCCAATTAGTCGTGATACCTCGACGTAATTACCGTAAATAAACAAGATGGTGGTGGGGGAGATTTTTGACTCTGGTTCTGAATCATGAAAGTAACAACACATAATGTTAAAAACACTATTAGTAAAGGTCCAAATTTTACTTATCAGCAAAATATTTGCATCTATCAAAAGTCAAAGTTCTCATGCATATGGTATAGTATATATTTTTTAACATATTTACTCATGCATTGTCCTGTAAGAGACTTTTTAATGTTGTAGCTGCTCGATTCGAGCTCATTTTAACAACTTAATACAAACCATTTGTTGGTTTTATTGCTTTTTATAATGTAAACTATGGGAGCGTTTTGTATGTAAGAATCTCAATTTGAAAAGTAACTGCCAAATATAGCAGTGGAGTACAAGGTCCCTCTCAAATTAAGTGACGTAAATGCAAGTGTCATTTACTCAAGAACTTAAGTACAATTCTTGAGTAGATTTATTTAGTTATTTAATATTCTATGGAAAATTGTTCTGTGAAGCACCCAGTCACATGATCAATGAACAAACCAAAATTGGTAAAGAAAAATTATAATTATTACAAGGAGACAAATACAGACATTCTCACATAGGATTCGTCGCAATGTCTCAACGACGATGCTTTTAAAATGGTAACGTTATCTGTTTAATCTTCACGTTACATTCACGTCCACCATTTTAAGATAAATGCTTCAAGTCATAAACAGGAAGTGATAATATATAGACAGCATTAATGATACAGTAACATCACATCACATAGCACAAAGTTAAACTTTGATTAATCCAATGCGTTAAATCGCTGATGATCCATTTTTTTCTCCAAATCTTGTAATTCAGAAAAAAAAAAAAATGTCATTACTGCAAGTATTTAGGCTATTTAGAGCCACAACTAAATATTGTTATTATTGAAATTGCATTCTTAATTTATTTTCCTCAATAATCAATAAATTGTTTGGTTTAGAAAACATCGGAAGGCTAGAAAATGCCAAATTTCAATTTCCTAAAGCCATCGGTGAAGTCATTAAATGTCTTGTTTTGTCCCAAACCCCAAAATATTAAATTTAGACAAGAAAAAGCGGTAAATTCTTGCATTTACAGTAAGAAGCTGTAACCTTCAGATTTCTGCATTTTGCCTGTAAAATTACTGTAACTGATAATTGAGATAGTTGCAGATTATTTATCTGTCCATTGATTAATTGTTAAATCAGTGCTACTTTGGTGTAAATTTTTATTGAATACATTTAATTGAATTTCTATTGAATGATTAGATGTAAATGATAATACGCTTTTTTCTATTTTATAAAGTTTTTTAACTTTTACATTTAGTTCTCTATGGGGAAAAAGCGCTAGTGCTGTTCTGACTCAAAATAATGTTGCTAGGTTTAAACTTTTTGTCCATTTAAAAAGAACAAAGTTTGTTTTTTAGTCGTGCTCTCATAGTGTAAGCTCTCTGTTTCTCTGCTAGAGGAGCTGTTGTGGTGCTTCTGTGCCATATAGTAATTTCTAGTCACCCAGTTCAGTCTGTTAATCATCTTGGAAAGTTTCTTATTTGTTGACAGTAATTCCACTCATGTCTCGGCGGTAACGTGCTGATGATTTATTGATGGCAAAACACCCGACGCAGCAGCTTGAAGCAGAGGTGAGGGGGTGCTGCGTTCGTTGACTTTTGCCCTGCACCTGTGTGCTCACACACTGTTTGAGCTGCGGTTTAGCACACTTGCTGTACAGTATGTTGCAACAGTCACCTTAAAAGACCAGCAGAGAACTTTGAAGTCAGTATCTCTTTCCCAACGCACATGTAACCATCTGCTATCTGGGCGACGAGGTCGCGTGTGGAACTTCCAATAGTGCTCGTCTTTATTTTTTTCCATCTGATATGGCACAGATATATGAAAACACAGAGACATTTGGCTTTCATTACGATCATTAGAGCTTTTCTTTTACAAAATGAAATGTAAATATTCCAAGTGTATCGTCTGCGGAGGTAAAATATAACAATGCTCCTTTGCAGACAGGAGAATATTAGCAACAGAGGAGCCATTGTGAAGCAGAATGAACATACTTTTAGTTCATCTCAGCGGTGTAATGATGTCTTATAATCCCACATCCATATCTGCACTGACTCTCGCAGGCCACACCCATATTTGGAGACTAATATAATGACTTTATATTCAGTTGAACGGTACACAATATAGTTAGATTATGCTTATTCGTCCCAATACATAAATATGTCATCTCTCGGGCAAAAGCTCTCGATTGTGCCTTGAATGAGGCAACAGGATCCCAGTGCACAATCATCTCTGTCCGTGAGTCTTTCAGAAGTTGAAGGATTTCATACAACACTTTTCACCGCCGTCTTATTTTCTCCCTTTTGAAAGAGAGGGAGTTGATTTTTTTTTTCTTCTTCCCTCCCTTCTCTCCCCCTGTACGGGTTTAACTCGGGCTATTTCAACCCCGCTGAAAAAAGTAAATGTGTTTCTAGGCTGCTTTCAGTCTGAGCTGCACAACTTATCTCCCTCTTCCTCTTTGTTATTAAATGCAGTGAGCGAATGATCGGCGTTTCTCTAAGGGACAGAGAGTGAGTCAAAAATCTAAATGGGGAGGCACACTCCCTGCATTACCATAAAAAAGGGGGAAAGAGGTGTGTGTGTGTGTGTGTGTGTGTGTGTGTGGGGGGTGGCGGTGGGGTTTTTTTTCAGCCTATCTCATGTGGAGGGGTGGTCGTGAAGCCCTTATCGGTTCACCAACAGGAGAACGGAAATGATTAACATCTAATTTAACCCAATCTCCCGCTCAATAGGCCGCCATTCAAAGGGACGCATCTATATGTATTTAAGAGGTAATCACTGGTCGGACCCCCGCTCTCAGACTCCCCCCTCCCTCCCCTTTTGTGCGGCGGGATGACACACAAACATATTTCCATCTGAAAGGCGGGCCTTGGTGGCTAGATTTCTGAAGGAGAATCGCTGGTGTTATTGTCGGGTTGTTTGTGCCGGGCCTCACTGTACTTGCATCATGTGGGTGTGTGAGTGTGTGCGTGTGTGTGAGTGCAAATGCATCCGTGTATGTTAATGCTGTCAGGGACGATGTGGTCTGCAGTTAGCAGCCCAGTAAGGCAGAGAGCAGCTCAGGGTGTCTGTAGTCAGTCATAAAAAAGGTATAACAGCTGCTTAGCTTCTGTTTGCTTTACAAAACAGGTAATGGACATTTTCAGGATTTTTCCTCTTAAATAACTGATCCATATGTGTGCAGGCAGGGTGTCTACAGGTCCTTAAACGCCTTGCATTGTCTTAAATTCAGATTCAATGGGTCTTAAATATTTTTAGTCACATTACCGCGAAGATTTCTCCAGCCTGACAGATCCAGTGTTGACACTGGACAGACCGAAGAATTACAGTAATATATAGCATTTATGACATCGATGAGATTTTGTTTTCTTTTTACATTTAACACATTAAACTTAAACTCACCCATTTTTCCTTACTGTTCATTTCAATCTGACGTGTATTCCCATTGCAGGTTTGGTCTTAAATTTCAAATAAGGTGGCATTAAAAAGTTTTAAATTTAACCTGTTTATATCTATAGACACCCTGGTATGATGGAGTGAAGTAACTCTAAAAATCAATGGCCTTTCTATTGAGACTATGGCTTGAAGTGTCTGTAAGTAATGTTTAAATATTTCATCTTTCGTCAGTCGAAAAAGTTGCCTTAAACTTTGATTGTAAAGCTGTCAACAGTGACATTTCCCCTTGTTTTGTTTGACTCGTTAGAAGTGTTTAATTATGTAAAGTCAAAAAAGTTATGCTAAAAAAACAACATTTTTGGATGCTGTAAGTGGCTTTGTTTTTCTCTTTATGCTATTAATAGTCTCTTGGGCTGGACCCAAATATGCGACTATTCAGATATTTGACTGTTGGTTGGGTACCCGGTTTTCAGTTTAGGGTTTCGGATGGGCCTGTTGTTTTCTTTCTTTTTTTGCTGTTGAGAAGTAACAATCAAGAAATTATGAATAAATATAAATCCAGGGTGCCCTCGGTGATGGAAAACCTGAAAAAAGTCATGTTTTTTAGGCCAAGGAAAGTCATCGATTTACTAAGTGTATCATGAAATGAATCGTGAGAGTAATCTTACTGTTCATGTAATGTGACACAAGGGCACATTTATTTCTCACGCTGTTGACGTAATGTAGCTCTACTGTGCACCAATGTGTGACGTTTTGTCAACCGTCATGTACATTTCTTTGTTTTCTCTGAATAGTTTGATCGTGAATGGTGAGTTTGAATCTGATATGTTTGAATAAGAGAAAAATAGTCATGCGACAGTGTAATTTAACACATAGGATCTGGAATGCCAAAGTTTCCATACCTATGCTGTAGTACTTTTAAATTGAACTGCATGTTCGAGATGTAGCAATGTTCGGGTTGGAACATGGAAGTTTTATTTTCGGTCCTTAAAAGTCATGGAAAAGTTTCGTAATTTTGTCCTTGAAAATGTGGGAACCCTGTAAATTGATTTATTTGTGGTGGCTCCACACAGGGGTCAGTTGTGAGAGTCCATCCACACTTTCACAGTGACATGGCTAACTGTTAGCATCCCACCGCAAACATTACCCAACGATTATGAATGGGTTTAATGACAGAGTCGAGCCATTTTGGTGTCAGTGTGAGTTTGTTGGGCCAGTTTAATGGCTCGGTGTCGGATGTTAGCTGCTGCTGCTGTGTTAGCTTGTGCTAACTGGGCAGTCGTTAAAGTGACCATTCACAGGGGTGAAAGCAGCTCAAGAGATGGTCCTTCAGCACTTTGTTAAAACCTGTGTTACAAAAATGCTGCATCTTATAAATATAAATCTCAAAGCGCTTTGTCTGTTTTCTCGGATTCAGAGACAATTACTACTAGCATTTATGTATAGCACCCCCACCCCCCCTGGCCAAAGCTTCAAATATTGGCTATAGATCACTACTGAAGCTCCAGATCTGAAAAAATTGTATCAGAGACAGTCTCGAGTCCCCTCAGATTTATCTTGTGACTCCTTGCCTGGTCCGGCCCCCCAGGTTTGAAGCCACAGGTCCAAGCTGTGCTTTGTACATCGGCTCAGGCTCATGCTAACTTTAGCAATCAACATCTAGCATGTCAGTGCTAGCTCGTGCTAACCGGGCAATGTGCTTTGTCAGGTGTTGTCTCGAGCATGTATGTTAAGCTCCCCATCCCCCTGGCCATAACTTAGCCATTGCTGTTGATTATTACAAAGCTCCACAGCCCCAAAAAATGGTATTTGTATTTCGCCCTAATAGTTTTGTGACCCCTCTGGTTTATCTTGTGACCACTCGCTCTGCCCTGACTCCCAGCTTAGACCTGGAGCCACAGGTCTAGGCTGTGCTTTGCACATAGTCTCAGGTTCATGCTAACATTAGCATTTAACATCTAGCATGTCAATATGTTAATTTTGTCGTTTTAACTTACTTAGAGTAGCAAGTTAACATCTTTTAACATATGAGTTTGTTGGCATGCAAACAGGCTAACCACTGCTAGCTTGTTAGCATGATTTTAAGTTTGTTTTGTGGTAAAATTGTAGCGTTTAACATGCTACATTAAGCATGTTAGCATAACCTGAACCCCTATCAGCAGCTGAGACTGAATTTGGGCTTAAGTTTTTGTGTAAATATTCACATGTTGGTGGTGCTAGATGAAAAGTCAGGGAAGCCCCAAAGAAAATAAGCTTCATCTTTTGGGACAAAGAATGTCTATGCTATGGCAATCCATCCAATAGTAGTGGAAATGTTTGACTCTGGCCCATTGCCATTTGTAGATCCATGCTGCTAGCATCCCTGAAATCTTCAGTCAGCAGCACCTGTCTGTGTAATAATGCTGTCCAACATAATCAATAACGCTCCGTCCTCTCTGCAGCAGTTTGACTGTGCACACAGTGAAAATTGCAGCCTTTGTGGTGTAAATTCCCAACATGCATTATATCAGGTATTATCAAAGTGATGCAAGTTTTGTCATGATAATTTTCCCTCTTTTTTATGAAGCCCAGACACTGCGGTGTTTGAATTCACACCTCGCCTGTGAGTACGGGAAGTGGACAGATTTTAAAGCCAACTCTTTCATCCCAATGTCTTTTAAATCTACCAGAAGAAGACTTTCAGATTAAAAAAAGAATATATTTTTTTCAAAGATTGCCTGGACAAAATGCAAGGATAAGTGAGAATGGAGTGTGAAGAGGAATCCAGGCCACTTTTGAATGGAGATGAGAGAGTCTGTGTGGAAGGTAGGGCCACTGTGCGTCAGGTTCACCCTGGGCAAAGCCCGGCAGAGGCAGTTCTTCATTAGGAGGGGAGGGGGGGCGTGAAGATCTCTCCGGAGCTTTCTATCAGCGCAGATTACATGCATGTAGACGCGGTCAAAGGGAGCGGCAGAAAAGAGGAGGAAAAAAGTAAGTGTAAAATAAAGAAGTTGGAATCAAAAGGGTCATGTGCAATCTCTGCAATGGGGGTGATGACAGGTTTGCCTCACACCTGAGCTGTATTATGCATTCCATAATCGGACAAACCCTGCACACACACACACACACACACATTCACACACACAGGGGCCGACGGCAGCAGGGTTGTGTTGGGTTTCTGTGACAAGGTGAACTTCATGCATCGTGTACATGATATATAACGCCAGAGTGGTGAACAAAAGAGGGCCAGACAGAGCGAGGAAGAAGGAAAGAAGAAGAGGAGCACTTCTCCTCTTTCTTTCTCTCCCGCCGTCTGCTGCAGGGTTTTTTTGTCTTTTCCTGGACGAGTGACAAAGGCAGCGCTAGGTAGGTGACCTTCGTCTCCATCCTCTCTTTTATGATGGTGGAAAAAACACAGGGTCAAGTCCATTCATCCGCCTCTTCAGCTTGTCTTTTTCCTCTCCCTTCTTTTTTTTGGAGTGGTTAAAGCAACAAAAAAGGCAAAGCATACATTCTGTCACAAGACTCAGTGATGAATGAAATTACACTATGTCCAGAAATGGAGAAAAAAAAAGTTGGCCACCAGAATCCAGGATCCTTCAACAAACCTACAACCTTTTTTTAAACACCAGAAACATTTGGGTGCATTTGAGGAAGTCGAAAAAGGGAAGGAAAAAATAGGGCGAAACAGAGAAGGCAGAAAACTGTCCATTAACCAAAAAGCAATTTCTGTTGGTGTGCGCCTGGCTGCTCCGAGGTTCCTGGCCGGGCTAATAGCCTTTCATTACAAGTTTCCTCCCCAGCCAATTAGAGACAGGTCCGTGGCCGTCCGGCCCGCCGGCCCACCGACACACACACTTTGATCAGCTCTCTGTTCACTGACACACGTCTAATGACCAGGGGAGAGCAGGGAGAGCAGCGAGGGCGGCCTCTGTGTTCACACATACAGTAGCTACACACACTGCTGAGAGTATATACACACACTTTTACTTTAACTACAGCCAGAAGACAAAACAAACTCAGCAATGAGCCAGAAATGCAGATTTTGGTCTGATTTTTTTTTAAGTGTGAACAGTTGTCCTTATATGACCAGAGAAAACCTCTAGGGATAATTCGGCTCCTGGTAAAAACCTCCTGAACAATAAACTCTTAAGGAATTCTAACTGAGAGAAAAAAAGAAAGAAAAGAAAACCCACTGAATTGGTCCAAATTTCCCACAAAATGATGGATATCTGCATTAAAAACCTTCGAGCCCTAACAGAGGCCACAGTGTGTGTTGTCTGCACACATGTGATCACATGCCCACACACACACAGAGACCAACCCCGGCTCCAAACATTAGAAAACAAGCCCTGTAATTAGCAAATTAGACCAAAATGCAGCTTTAATGCCCCTCCTTTCTTCTGCTCTCAGAGGATTTACTCCCGGTCAGCACAGTGCATTCACACATTCCTTCCATACATCAAATAGTTCTCTGTCTTTGTGTGTTTTGACTCAGGTGAGTTGCTCCTGTTCCTCCTGACTCTTCAATCATTTACAGTATTTACGGCCTCACCTGTGACCCTGTGGCTGTGGTCAGCTCACAATGCCATCGGACAGGATGCCAGATCATCTGATGCATGACTGCAGGGAAGGTTTACAGCAGAGCAGAGTTAAAGCAAACATGTTGTCCCATCAACAGAAACAAGTAGATTAGGCATGCAGTTATATTCTGTACTGAGGCCGTTCAGCTCTGGAGATCTGTCTTGACACGAGTCCGTCGAAAAACCTGTCACAGCAGGCTTAATGTGACAGTGACATGAATAATTTGCTTGACCCCAGCAACATTAAAGTGTTAATACCAAGGGATACTCAACTTGCTTTGCCTGGGGGCCGCCTTTGCAACCTTTTGATATATAGATATTTGTTGTCCTCACTCATCATTGCTAAAAGGCAAATCCGGTTGCAGCAGCTCCGAACATGTCAAGTATAAGTATATGCAGCTGCGTTTCAAGGATATGAAGATATGTAGGGCTTAAAATGGCCGAACGTTAGTCGACCAGAAAGGTCATTAGTCAGCAAGATTTCATTGGTCGCTTTGTCGTGGAAAAAGCAAACAAGCATGAAGCTCTATCAGAAGCCACGCCTTGTCAAAATAAATCAAAACCTATATGACTGGACCATGTGGGACTTTAATGTGAAAGGACAGACACCGGAAGTGGCCACACTCAGCATTCATTTCCAGGGCTGGNAAATATAGGCCTATATTAATGAAAGAGTCAAATGTAAAGTTCTACAGTGAAGTCCCACTGACTACACCTTCAAACCTTGTCACTTAAGAGTGACATTTGATTTATATTTTTTGAGGCTCACCAAACTTTCTGTTTTTGTTGTGCATGGGTGTGTGTGTGTATAATGTAGGTATAAGTCAGATTAGGTGGACCCAAATGTTCTGCTGACTCTAATTGCATTTTAGTTTGAAGACTGTGCCCTGAACTTCCTGGAGAATTATTACTTCCTGCAGTTTTTTTTTTAGCCCAACGGTCACAGAAAGTTCGTAAAGGTCTTCATGGTAAATGGTCTTCACTTGTTTAGCACTTTTCTACTCTTCAACCACTCAAAGAGCTTTTACATTTACAAACACATTCACACAGTTGTCGCCGTGGCTACCATACATGGTGCCACCTGCTCCTCAGTAACCATTCAGATGCACTCACACTGATGGAACAGCCATTGGGAGCAATTTGGGGTTCAGTATCTTGCTCAAAGATACTTTGACATACGGACTGGGGGAGCTGGGAAACAAACTGCCAATCTTCTGATTAGTGGACGACGCGCTCTTCCTAACCCACAGCCGCCCACGGTCCCAAAATGACGAACCTGAATTCGAATCGACCTGATGTTTGAAACTACTATACATAGCCTGACTTGTTTGTGCCACAGAATATTCAAAGACCAGTTCTGTCATGTCAAATACTGTTTCCCACCTTATGGTTTGTATGGTTTAATTATGTTTCAGATGTCTGTTTTACTTTATTTCGTTTTATCCTATTGTCACTTATGTTGTTGTGAGCTGCATCTGCCCGCTGGCGACCAGTTTACGATAGGTGAAGCCAACTGACCATGATAGAATTGTGGACCTGAACCTGTACGGATCCTGGGTCAGTTCTCTTGTCCTAGGGTCCTGGTATACCTGTGAATACCTCTTAAAGATAGCTTGATTGTTGCTTGGCTAAATTTTTTGTTGACTTATATCAACCTGTGAAGCTCTATCAATTATTATTGCTACTTTTTTCATGTAGCTAGAAATGTAGCATAAAGAAGCCCCTGTTGGTAATTCCAGTGTCTAAGCTCTAAAAGTTCTCATCACAGAAAATGACCCCTAAATAAAGGACTGTAGTGCTGTTCAGTACTTTCTGCAGTTTATCGCTCAGATGATGCTTTGCTGTATTTTACTTTAAACTCACCTCTGCTGTGTTAACAGATAAACTGTATACATCATACAGACAAAGAAAATGAAACTGGACACGCAAACGGTAATATTGCATCAGGGCGGGTCTGTTTTAGCCTCACACATATTTATGCAACAACGCAGCGCAGGTGGAAGCAAAAGTTTGTTGTCTGCACACAACATTAAAGCAGCTAACTGGAGACGGATACTATCTTGTGTTATGGGATGGAGTGTTTAGACACAAATAGTGAGACAGCGATGTAGACGGAGGAGGAGCGGGGGTGGTGTTGCCCTCTCGTCTGTGTACAGGAGGAATAATAGTATTTTTAGAATGAGACAGAGGTACTTCAGCTCAATGGGTGATTTTATAAACTCGGCGTCCAACTAGACCTGAAATGGCGGAGAGTGCGAGCTGAACACAAATCTGCAGCCAATTGGAACAGTATTAAATTACAATGCATTACAGGATATGGTGGTTGAGCTAATTCTGATGGAGAAATTGCTTCTGTTATTACACTGAAGACAGTTTTGGTGAGCTCTCTGTCAGGCAGTTAGTCATATGTGTGTGTGTGAGACAGAGAGTATTCAGATTACAAATAAGGAAAAGGACAGAGGAAGAAGGTTTTTATGCTCCTAAAATGTTTCTTAATAAAAAAGGAAACAGTCATTTAACAAGTTAAAACACACATACGTGATCGTCCAGTGATGAATTTGAACTTGGATGCTTCACAGACATTTAATTTTCATTTTAAAACAAGATTTCAGTCAAGTTTGATCAAGAACGTAAAAGGACTTTAAACACAAACTTAATGATACATTTACAAACAACTGATGCAACACAGTCCTGGATGTTAACTGTGAAAACAGGTATCAGATTCCACGCAGGTATGCATTTCTATCAAGTGTCTCTTTGTCTAAACATTGTCGACTCTTGGCAGGAATGACATTTGTGTCGGGAAAACACCAAATTCTTGTGATGCTTTGACACTAAAAATTATAACATTTAAAGATAATGAAAACCAACTTTTCATTTCACTGTAGCCTCAGGTGAAAGATATCAGTATCAGCTTTCACAGCTCTCACATCATAAGATCTGTACTTGGGATGGGACGATATACAAGTTTATCATACATTGCAATAAAAAACAACAACATCACAATAAGTTGATTGTGTTGAATTTCTGTTATTGGGATAATCGTGAAAATCGTGTCTAGCAGCACCAAGAGACTGCCAGGCACATTCTCAGGCCTCATTTACACCGCAAGCAATGCATTTGCGTAGCGATCGCGAACGGTCGCTGTTTACTCGCGTTTTCATTTCAGAGAGCATGTTAACAGGTTAGAGCATTCACACTGCATCTGATCTACGCGCTGCTCGAGTCGTGCTGCTTTCGTGAGCAAGCTCGAAAATGGAAGAGACACTGATTTTTTTTATGCAAGTCGCGAGCAAATGGTCGCTGTATTCAACAAGAAAACTCATGTTGGCGTGTGTTGTGACCTCTCTCAGCCACCGTAGACACCGAGACGAATGGGCTTTTTGTGCTAAGGCTAGTAATACAAAGCAGACAAAGAGACAAAGACTACTTACCCATTTGTAGTGCTAAATATTAATTCTCCAAGCGTTGGAATAATCACTGCCGTTGGGTCCAAACTCACTTCTTCTTTGGGGTTTATTGGAGATTTGCAAACACAGTGCACTACCGCCACCAACTGTTCAGTTGTGGTTTGGTGTGAGTACGTGTGTGCTGCCGCTACACTTGTGGACCGCTTCGCAAAGGCATCGCTTGCGGTGTAAATGAGACCTCACTCAGACCTCGTCGCATATTGACGTTTGGTCATGGACTTTCCATGTCCACATATGACGTGAAAGGTACCCTGGGCGTGTTGGTTGTTAACGTTCTGGGACACCGTGTAGAGTTCTGTCTGTCACGTGCACGTTTAAAAATACACTTTCAAAATTCCCTTTCAAAATAAAGGCATTAAGTCGGTACAACACCGCAAATTGACGTTCTTTTGCCTTAACAACTAATGCACGTGGTTATGTTCAGGAAAAAAGAACAGGGTTTGGCTTTAGAATCTTATGGGACACAAACACCCTCTCCTGGGTGAAAGTTGGTGTTTGTTGGACCAATCCACCACCCCTCCTGCTCACCATAGTCGGACTTTGGCCACCTTAACTTTTGTTCTTTCCATCTGATGCCGCCAAGCGCTGCTAAACTATAAGGGCGACCGACATCAAAGGATGGCTTTCTTCGTCAGTGTCTGACGCCGCAAGTCACTGCCAAAGTGCCGGATTTCGACGACTTGGGAGTGAGACCAGGTTGAAATAAGAGACTCGGGGTGTCGATGGCTTGATGGATAGAGCAGGCGCCCCATGTACAAGGCTGTTGCTGCAGCGGCTTGGGTTCGAGTCCAGCCTGTGGCCCTTTACTGCATGTCATCCCCTCTCTCTCTCTGCCCCGTTCACATTGGCTGTCCTATCCATTAAAGGCAAAAATGCCCAAAAATATATCTTTGAAAAATAAGAGACTCAAACAAAAACAGGCTGCGTACTAGAGGTCTTGAACAGAGATGTCACAAATAAGTGGTGATTCCGCTTGTGTCCATTCCTTGATTGTCTACATGCCTTTTGTCCGTAAAGGTCCACAAGTCAAAACAATCAAAATGGTTTGATTGAAATAAATCCATGTTGTGAGTATTTCTGGGCTAACTATCCATCTTTCTATCAGCTCAACTTGCTGGTACTGTTGCTCCATTTTTTTTGACCTGACTTTGCTTTGCTCTTGCTGATCCAAAGTCAGCCTCATCATCACGCAAGTTACATACACAGTTCTTATGTGTCTCTCTTTCCCAGCATTGATCACAGGTCTTCTTGCATCCCCTATGGTATTACAAATGATAATAAACAGACCTGGGACGTGGTAATTGAATGGGACGTGACTGACTGTAATAAAACATGGACCTGAACGTGTACAGGCATTGGGCTGGTCCAAGGTCATGAGGTCCAGGTAGACCTTTGAAGACCTCTACTATGCAACAAAAAAATGCAAAAGATCTCAATCAATTATTGGCATATTTCATTTCAAAAGATATGAAGTCATTTCAAATAATTAAAAACCCTGTTTTTCACTAAACAGGGTGTTCAGGGAAAGAGATGTGTGTCCTATCTGTGATGCAATAAAAACATTTGTATCTTAACAAAATGTAAAGTGAGTCCAGTATGATTTAGTGCCATTTTAAGTTTTAAACATTTTTCGATAATTCCCCTGGATAATATTGTGAATCACAAATACTTTGGCCAGAATAACTGTGACATAATTTCCATACTGTCCCATGCCTTATCCTTACTATGCTCTATTTACAATACATGCTTCCAGACCAATGGAGTAGTCACCTCAGTTTTAATATCCAAACTTTCTGGGTGTCTTTTGAAAAACGACATCTGTTCACCAGTTGTGCAGTCATGTTTCTGTAACACAATGGCAGTAAAGTCAATGAATTGGAAAAACAATTGAAGTGAAAGAGAGAGGGGAAACAAGGAGTGTGTGTGTGTGTGTGTGCTGAGGAATGTCAGGTGTGTGTCTGTGTAAAGCCGGTGTTTATGTTCGTACCCAGGTCAGCCCCACAGGTATGTTTCAACGACAACATTACCTCCCACTGACCCCCCTAATGGACAAGGTGAGCGAGCAGTCAGTGGAAGGAGTGACGCCCCTAAAACACACGCAATCAGAGACGCACACACACACACACACACACACACACACACACACACTCCCCAGCTTCTAAACTACAAGCCAAAATACCGACATTAATCTGAAGTTGGACACAAACCTAAAATTACTGCCTCTCAAGACCAATGGAGCGTGACGGCAGTTTTTCTGCCCCGTTGGCAGGGATGAAGGGAAAAGGAAGGAATGAAGCGGTGAATGTGTGGATGAAGACGGGAGAGAGGGGAAAAGGAGGTGACCCAATGAGAGGAGAGAATAAAAAGTGTAATTGGGAAAGAAAAAAAAATCAGATTTTGAGTTGTTTCCCGGCGGATGCTGGCAGGTAGAGGTGAAGAAGATGTGGTCAAACAAAAAAAAAGGCTTCTTTTTTGATTGACCACATTGTGCATTTGTTTGAATTGCCACTCATCACTTCATAATAGAAGATGCACACACTCCTTTCTGCGCACACACACACAGCGGTGATTACCATACTCCATATTACTGGTGTACAGATAACTGCTTGGCTCCCATGGGCCTGCCAATCCACTGTAATCCCTCAAACACTCTGAATTTTCATTTCAAACAAAAGCTCAACTGCCAGAAGACACAAGGAAGCATTCTGTTGCCTCCTCTGTGTTTCTTTTCTTTTTTTTCCCTGTTCCCGGGCCTCATTTTTGTCGTCGCCGTCGCCGCCGTCTCTGGGCTTCCTTCCTCGCGTTCCAACCACTTGTTCCCCCTTCTCTGTTTTCCGCATTTGTGAAATTCAATATCAGAATTATAAATGATGCTTGTACTACACACATAAAAGCCCCCCGATTCAGCTGAGAGTGAATTTGGAGTGATATTGGACATAATTCAATATTTACCATCGTAATAATCGAAGCTCTCGGCCCTATAGCAGCTTCAGTTAAAGAGAGAAGGTAAAATATCCTGAGGTGGGCTAATGTAGGTGATCAAAGAGGACGGGGGGAGGCATGCTTTACATTCCTGAGTCCTGCAGTATGGAAAACGTCACATCCAAGCCCTTTGGCTTCTCATACCTCACCTCATCTTCTCCACCTTACAGCACATGCTAATATGACATTATAGCACTCACACATGTTATTTGGGTTCGTTAATAGCAAGTTGCAAAGCTGCAGTAGTGATTGTTAGGAGCAGATAACTTCTAAGAATTAAGTAAATTTAGGAGTTGTTATTTCTGTTCCCGGACTTACAGCAACTTGTTCAGCTGCAGTTGATCTTTTCCACGCTTGTTATAATTTCTGTCGTCCTAAGTAGAAAATAATTCATACTATCGCCAAGAAAAATACCTTTGTCTATACTAGGTCTGCAAAATCATATTCATTAATTCATTTATTCATTCAACCTTTATTTTATCTCGGATATACTTTGAGATAAACACCTCATTTACAATGTAGCCGATTAAAAACGTATAAAATAAAAGCACCTAGACACAAAAATAAACTTATTTAATGTAGCAACAAGAAGTAAAAAGCAATAAAACCACAATTAAAAATGTCAAAAATAAACAATAAAAGCATCAATGATTCTTCCCCCGTCTCGAAAAGCAAGCTAAAGACCGTACAACATCGTAGCGTTCTAGATGGCTATCACCTTTTTATGCCTCCGCTGTTTTCAGGTTTGCCCGTCCGTCCATCCCATCCTTGTGAACACGATATCTTAAGAACGCTTTGAGGGAAACTTTTCAAATTTAGCACAAAGGTTGACTTGGAGTTGGGGATGAACTAATTGGAATTTGGTTGTTGAGGGTCAAAGGTCAAGGTCCCTGTGACCTTGCTTTCATCTCATGTGTGTGCAAAATTTCAAGAATGTCGTGAGGGAATTTTTTTCTTCAAATTTACGCTTGAATTCAACAATAAACTGATTGGATTTTGGTGGTCAAAGGTCAAGGTCACTGTGACCTTGCATCTGTCTTATTCTCGTGGACATGATATCTCAAGAGCACCTTTAGGGAATTTCTTTAAATTTGAAACAAAGGTCCACGTAGACTGAAGAATAAAATGATTTGGATTTTGTAGTTGAAGGTCTAAGGTAAAGGTCAGAGTGACCTCACAAAATGTGTTTTTGGCTGCACTAATCTTTGGTGCCCACCCTGAAACTGTGCTGATTGTATAGATCTATTGTGCTGTCGGTGGAGACATGGATGTTAAGTGTAAGAGAACCTTGACTGGTGCATGTCGGGATACAACCGCGGGGCAGTATGTTTTTTTTTTTTTCTTTTTCAAATCTTTGCAAACAAGGGCAGTGACTTTCCGAAGTTTGAGTTGGACAGAGTGATCGGATCCCAACCGGATCTGCATGTGGACACTAAAGAAACACATTAATACCAGGTGTAAATGTAACCAGGTTAAATCATGTCCAGATACAATCTGGGTGCAAGGTGTAAGGAGGTCTTTGACGTGCAAAAGGTGAATGGTTTCCCTTTTACACTTGTTTTACTTGAGTTGAACATTTTAGCATAAGCCGACTCTGTAGCATTACATTAAATTTACTGCAGATGGAAGCACAGTAGATCTAGACTTAAGGTAGGTAGCTTTTTCTTTTGATAAGTGGCGATGGTATACGCACAATAATGCACTGCAAGGCATACCAACAAAATATAGAATAATGTACAAGATGAGGTGACAACAAGTGTTTTATCACATCACCGTCATATTCTAACAGTTCAGAAGTTCAGGTGTATCACTTTATGATATGATCTGTTTCCACCAGCATCCAAATAACCCCACACACATGCACAAACACCTCAGTAGCCACCGGTCAAAGCCCGTCTCCACAGTGATAGGCAGGTGAGGCAATAATGGTGATAACAGAAGACATGGTCCATTACAGGGAGGTGGGAGAGATAAGCTAATTTTAAATTGGATATTGCCGTCATCTGACAAAAAATCGAGGAAGAAAAGAGAAAGAGACTGCGATGAAGATGGGGGCATGTTTGACGGGGTAAATATGCAGTGTAGTCATTTTTTCCTCCTTAAGTAAGTAAGACTTTAAGCGGAAACCCTTGAAATGAAATCTGGGTGGCGGCGGCGGACTGAGGCATCGCGGTGGTGTTGCAGTGTTGAAGCCTAGCTGTGTTAAGCCTCTTAGATTACAAAACACTTTGGCTGCGTGTGCACGTTTCTGCCATTTAATTATCAGTCAAGATTCCCTGCTTGTGCACAGACACAGAGAACGTCTGTATGCACATGGAACGGTGAATGTTCACCACATTAACGCTGCACAGGAGCAGGATCTGGGACTGTCAGTTCACTAAAGCCCTAACAAGGTGAAGTCCCTGCAACTACAAACCCTGTTTAATCCAGAAGATTCCTGCAGACAAAGTGGAGCGAGGACTCATAATTGAATAGGTGGTAGTATGTTTCTGTCGGTCAGAAAATGCCAGCTTAGATGGAAAAGTCCTCAATGATTCGGGGCTGTGATTTACCCTCAACTAAGAATTGTGTATATGATATTATAGTGCTTCTTTACATGTGTAACTGAACAAACTGTAGAAGTCTTCAAAGGGGACCTATTATGCTCATTTTCAGGTTCACAGTTGTATTTTGGGTTTTACTAAAACATGTTTACGTGCTTTTATGTTCAAAAAACACTTTATTTTCTTCATACTGTCTGTGCCCGAACACCCGTATTCACCCTCTGTCTGTGACGCTTGTTTTTTGGAGCCTGTCTCTTTAAACCCAACTCCTGAAAAAGCCAAGTCTGCTCTGATTGGTTGGAGTTTCTGGGTCTTTCATATCTCGGTGTCTCTGTCCTGTCATTGCAGCAGGGGAATGGCTGTAATGGTGCGTAGTGGCACTTTCTACTTGGGAATGTTCCTAACAACTAAATTGCCTTACGTATAAACTAAAGTTTTAGTCCAAGAGTTAGACAACATTCAGAAAACTGTCCAAATGAAGCACAATTTAATGTCTATGGTTAAACATTGTCAGAAAACTTTATTGCCTTCATTAGGAGAGCTGTTCCTTTATTCCATCCATCCATCCATCCATCCATCCATCCATCTTCAACCGCTTATCCGAAGTCAGGTTGTGGGGGCAGCAGGCTTAGCAAAGTATTTCTGATGTCCCTCTCCCCAGCAACTCTTTCCAGCTCCTCCTGGGGGACCCCGAGGTGTTCCCAGGCCAGATGAGATATGTAATCCCTCCAGCGTGTTCTGGGTCTGCCCCGGGGTCTCCTACCAGTGGGACGTGTCCAGAACACCTCCAACGGGAGGCGCCCAGGAGGATCCTGATCAGATGCTTTAACCACCTCAACTGACCCCTTTCGACGCGAAGGAGCAGCGGCTCTACTCCGATGTCCAAGCTCCTCACCCTATCTCTAAGGCCGAGCCCAGAGACGTCACGGAGGAAATTAATTTGTGTCTTGTGATCTCATTCTTTCGGTCACAACCCAGAGCTCATGACCATAGGTGAGGGTTGGGACGTAGATAGACCAGTATATCGAAAGCTTTGCCTTCCGGCTCAGCTCCCTCTTCACCACGACGGTCTGGCACAGCCTCCACATCACTGCAGACACTGCACCAAACCGCCAATCCAAAACATGACAACTCACTTAATAAAAACAATTACTGCCAAACAGCTCTGTTTTTACAAGAGACTATCTTTATTCCACTTTCTACCTCGCTACTTGCGGGGCGGGGCGAATAGACCAATGTGTTGTCTGTTTTTTAAAAAGCAACATTTGAAAACGTAGACGTGATATTTCAGTGCAAATGATATATTTATGTCATTTAAATATGTGCATCATTTAAAAAGAAAAGTTTTAGTAATAAATCTAATCAACTAGCGATGGTAGCAATGTTTAATCAACCAGTTGCTAATCGTGCACATCCCTAACTCCTAAGCTTCTTACCAAAGTCTTTACAAGTGGACATGTTCCAGCTAGAATATAATCCAAAATCGAGGATAAATTAACAACATTGGCACCCACGATTATATGTTTCCCTGATGTTAGCATGTAGCTACATGTAGCAGTATATGTAATGTAAACACTTGCAGCTGATGATCATATAGAGAAATCTGTCATTATCTGATGTCACCTTGTCTCAAAAGTAGAAAAAACTGTTGTAAAGTCTGAATCCTGAGATTTTTGCTCACAGGATTACTTTACATACATATTAAAACTTTGGCCACCTTTGTTATGATCATCTGACATCTGGACATCTAAGTTAAAGCCTAATGGGTCCACTTTAATGCATGAAAATCCCTGAACATCTATGCAGGGTTTCTAGTGCTGTGACAATAAGCACCTGTAAACAAAACCTCATCTTGAGGTGCATGTGAATGGAAGGAGACGCCATTTTGGCATCACGTCTGTCATCGCCATGCTGCACTTCACCCCCTGGCGTTCGCCTCCCCCTTTCAGACGGCCTCCCTCGCCAACGGGACTGTCACTACGACCATTACCGGTGGCCATTCAGCCTCTGCCCGCCCTCCAAAGGCCTCCTTGTTCTCCCAGTTGCATGGCTGCCCGGCAGCAGTCCGCTGGCCCGCTGGCTACTGACCCCTGGTCTGGCTCACAGTCTGGCACCGGCGCCCTCCATTAGCCTAATTACAGCCATGAAAGCAGTGCAGACCGAGGCCGGCATTAGGGCCAATTAGGGCCGCCCAGGATGGGCCCTGACCAGGGTAGGGTTACCCACACACACACAGACACACAAAAATGTTTGTATCACTATGCATGAGAGCCTATATTCATTTCCTAATCCTGAATTAAACCCTCTCGACTAAACTTCAGTCTTCATCTCGATCTAAGCCTTATTCTCAAAGTCCACAACACAAACTTACCAATTTGAACCAAATCTTAACCTTTAGCTCCGACCTTCAGCCCTGCCTGGGGTTCGGACGAGAAGCTGCATGTCATACTGGCCACCTTGATGTCAGTGAAGTAAGGCAGGTAGAGATAGAATGAGTAAAAGACAGAGGCAGCAAGAGGAGCGCCTTGTAAAAAGAGAGAAAGGATTGTGTCTGTCCACTCATGCGTGTGGATGTGGATGCCGAGCCGGGGAGCCAGCAGTAATTTGTGGCTGTCACAGGGAGATAATAAGGCTTGTGTCTTCCCTTCAAATAAAAAGGTGGAGATCCTCCTCTTAAAACACTATCCTCTCTGTCTTTTGTTTCCTCCAGGGCCCCTGCAGGTATGGATGGATGGATGGATGGATGGGTTGGTGGATGGACAGGGGGATGAGCGGAAAATGTCCATCATGTTGTTAGCAGCGGCAAATAACTATGATTACCCAAAAATGTTCCTGTTGAGCTGAATTAGTGTTTGACGATAACAGGTCATTCAATTTCCCCAAAAGCTTGTAAACTGTACGAAGCACAGGTCAGAGTTTGTGGACGGGAACACTTCTGTAACTTTGTGTTGACAGACCTTAAAATAGAACTCTGACTGTGTTGAGTACAGTCATCAGCCACGCTGAAGAAACAACAAATACATTTTTGTCTTTCATGTCTTTCACCCTCAGAATACCTTTGTTTAAATCTTGTAAACAGCTGTCTTGCTTGCTTGGGGCTCATTTATGCTCAACACTGTATATGGATGAGATGATATATGTCTCGTCTGGCCTGGGAACGCCTCGGGGTCCCCCAGGAGGAGCTGGAAAATGTTGCTGGGTAGAGGGACGTCTGGAATGCTTTGCTCGGCCTGCTGCCCCCACGACACGGCTTTGGGTAAGCGGTTGAAAATGGATGGATGCATGGTTGTATACTGAGCAAGACGAAGCCTTCTGTCCGTACAGTGCATTTATTTTGTCCATATTTATACACATTTGCCGAAAGCCTACAGATACGGACGAAACGGAGCAGTACCACCGTAGATCACTGAGGCAGTGTAGCAGTATGAAACTTTGACTCCGGCCTGTAGTGGCATCTATTAGCTGTATTCATGCCATCATAAAAGACGCATGGAGGTGTGAGGGCAGTGACGTTTACAATGTTTGAAACTGATGTATTTATTTCCATATGTAAAGGGAGTATATATATATCAGCCATAAGTCTGAGTCTTAGGGCTGATTAAAGGTCTGTAACTTGATATCATGGGATACAAAAATGACTAAGTTCACTAGGCTCGTAAATGTGTATGTGCATGTGAAAAATAATGCACTTGAAAGACCTCTACAAAATACTAATCAAAAGCTCAAAGAGTTTCAGTTGATGCTTGTGACATGGATTCAAATAAAAGAAAAACGTGAGCCTGGATGACAACAAAAGACATTGCAGTCAGTGGCTGAAAAAGTTTTGACAAGCAAGCCGTTTTAACATTTAATCGCTAGACTGGATATTCATTACTGATATCTGCAACATAATTTTGCCTAGTCAAAACTCTTATTCAAGATATCTGTGATTAGATTTTGACTAGTCAAAACTCTAATTACAGATATCTGTAATTCAGTTTTGACTAGTCAGAATGACGTTATAGATATCTTCAATTAAAATTCATACTAGTCAAAATGACGTTGTTGATATCTATAATGGTAATTCCGGATAGTCAAACTTAGCGATTAAATGTTAAAACGGCTTGCCATACTCTGCACCACAATCTTCCTGGTCTTGCTATGAGCAGTAGCTTACGTAACCAGTGTTACCCAACTTAAGGTAGATATTGCTGTGCACCTAGCTACGTGTACATGCACCAAGTTGTCTGTCTGTATGGCTCTGCGCTGGTGACAGCTATGGCTGGATGTTTCTGGGTTGTCTGTTTGTCCGTCAGTCCCATTCTCATGAACACACTATCTCAAGAACACCTTGAGGGGATTTCTTCAGCTTTGGCACAACTGTCGACTTTGATTCCGAACGAACTGATTAGATATTGGCGGTCAAACGTCAAGGTCTCTGTGAACACCTTTAGTGAATTTCTTTAAATTTGGCACAAACATCTACTTGGACCCAAGGATGAACTGATTGGATTTTGGTGGCCAAAGATCAAGGTCACTGTGGCCTTGTGTCAGTCTCATTCTCATGAACACCATATCTCAAGAAGGCCTTGAGAGAATTTCTTCAAATTTGGCACAAACGTCCACTTGGACTCAAGAATAAACTTTTTTTTTTTTTTTCTTTTTAAAATTTTGATGGTTTAAGGTCAAAGATCACGGTGACCTCACAAAACATTTTTTTGGCCATAACTAAGGAAGTCATATGCTGATCATGACAAAATTTCACACAAATGTCTACTAGGACAAATAAAGGAAGTGATAACATTTCATGTCCAAAATGTCAAAGGTCAACTTCACTGAGACATAATAATATTCTGCAAAAACACTTTTCGGTCCATTACTCAGCATCATAACTCAGGAACAGAAGGGGAGAGATTTGGGCAGATACTGAATCGATCACACTCATCTTTGGTGTTCACCTTGAAACTGTGCTGACTGTTTGGATCTTCTGTGCTGCGAGAGAAAGATGTGTCTGAAGCATTCATGTTTTCACAGACATGGATGCAAACTGTAACTAAAACTGGGCTGGTTTCAGGAGGCATACAACCACGAGGAGGTAATTGAACACAAATCTGTGCTTAAAAACAAAACTCAAAACTGAAATTATTTGAAAATGGTGGCCAAGGGATTCCTGAGAAAAATAACGTCAAGTGTTGCAGGTTTCTGTAGTTACAACTTCACTCTGGTCCTGGATGCTTAACCAAATCACCTTACCTTACAAGGCAGCTGGAATAGCAAGATCATGCTATCATGCAAGGTCACAAGAATTTGAGCAAAATTCTGTAAGACGCCAACTCCATCAGATCTTACCTCTGACATCCATATTGCGCGCTATTCAAGAAAACATTAAATCCCTGGGAAGTTGTCCCATTACAGGGTTTAATTGTCAAGACTTTGAAATCTCTATTGAAATATATTTTCCCGCCTAATTGAAAAGTAAAAATCAGAAAGCCCCTCAAAATAACGTTTTGTCCCGATTCTAAAGAGTGGGTGTTTGCCAATAAAGCCGATATATAAATAAAGAAAACAAACAGTATTTGAACGAGTGTAGGAGCAGTTTAGCATCAGGGGTTTATTATTTTTCACAAAGAGAAGTAGAAATCTGGTCTGAATGCTGCTGTAATTTTTAGAAACCTTTAAAAAAACACTGACAAATATCGTTCCATGATGAATATCCTAGGTAAACATCATATTGTAATACAGTACACAACCCAACAAGTCGGTCAACTTCCACTGTACAAGCAAGCCATTCATTCTGTGCGGAGGCCTCCCCGTCTCCGCAGAAGCTCCAGCATGTGTGGAATCTCCAGCCAGAACGGTGATTAATTGTGAAATCTGTCTAGAACAACACAAAGCCAAGTCACAGCACTCGTCACGCGCTCAGCTTACCCAAGACTCGCTGCTGTCAACACTCTCTGATATGATCTATACAGAGGATGAACTTTCCCTGTTTGGGGCTTAACTGATAAACCACACACACACGCACACACATACACACACAGAGCAGATAACCAGCGGCAGGCGCACTCCCTGATGGGTGTCAAGAACAGGTGAACAGCCACCTGCTTTATGCACTTATGCACTCATAACTATTAGTGAGCTCAGGCTGCGTTATCAGGAGACGTAGAGGGGGAGTTAGAGAAGTTTACATGTTGTGATCCTCACATATGAGCTTTAATTTTATATGTTTTATAGGTGAAGATTTAATGATGTAGTAATATAGAAATGTGCAGGATGTTTAGAGATGTTAGCGATTGGAGTGAAACTAATGAATAGAGTCGTTGTTTTAGTGTTTGTTAGGTTAATGTGAACTTTTCGGGATGGTTGAAATGCAACTAACGATGAACTGGTGCAGAAGATTCAGTCTTATTCAGCATAGAATAATAATCTTTATTTATGAAGCGTTTTTAAAACAAAGTTACAAAGTGCTTTACGTGTCAATAATTAAAACAGACAAGACATGAAACAACAACTTTTATAAGAACTGATAAAAAACACTTTGGTGTATAAAAGCTGAGGAAATAAAAGACAGTTTAAATGAACTTAAAACTAGACTTGCACCGATTTATCGGAAGTGCTCGGAATTGGGCCGGTTTTCACGTGATCGGCCAAGACCTGCGACCGGCTGGTCAGTCTAAAATATACCGATTTAAAACACCGGTCAAATTCCCGGCGCGCCGCATGATTGACATCGTGTAACATCAGCAGCGCACATACACGCACATGTGCAACTCACGGCTTGGGCGATGTGAGGAAGTGAAACATGGGCGGCTTCTCACCTTAATCATTCTGGGACACACATCAAAAGATAGAAGGAGAAAGTTGTTAATTTTCCATGTTAAACTGAACTGCGGAGCTCTCACTGCTGCACTGTGCCGCTTGAAACTGACGAGGCGCGTGTCTGCGTGCCGAAGACGCGGGTGTTCGCGCACTTACTGGCGGCTGCGTCCCGTAGACCTGTGTGAATTTTCCACAGGAGATATTTTTACTTTTTTGTCTTTTAAAGAAATTACCCACTAATGTTATACACCAATAATTATTATTTTATTTATCCATGTTTTTATTTAGGTATGCCTTTTTTACTTATTTATTTTAATACTCTACCTGAAGTTATATTTGAGAAAAAAGGAAAATGTTTCTAAACAGATTAAGAAACATGTCACTGTTTTTGTTTGTTTGTATGAGATGATTATTGAAAAGCTGGTTGTATCTTGGTTAAAATGTTCTAATAAAGCAAAAATAGAAAATATTGCAATATCTTGTGTGCTGTAAAGTGGTTTGAAAAAAATGAAATCGGAATCGGCCATCCAAACACTCGGAAATCGGAAATCGGTATCGGCCCAAAAAACTGTAATCGGTGCAAGTCTACTTAAAACTCAAGTAAAATCAGGAAAGGCTGTCAAATACAAGTATGTTTTAAGAAGGGAGTTAAAAGAGATCACAGACTCGGCCGACCTGATTTCCTCAAGTAGACTGTTCCAGAGCCTCGGGGCCCTGACAGCAAACACTCTGTCCCCTTCAATTTTTAGCCGGGTCAGAGATAAAGCTGGGAGAGTAAAATCTTAAAATCTATTTTAAAACATACTGGGAGCCAGTGTAAAGAGCTATGGTGCCAATGGAGTTGCACACCTGGCGCATATGCCAAGTTTTCTAGCTTCCAGGTTTACTTCCGTAGTATGCGGTCCACTGAATATGCACTGTAGTTTTTCCTCCTACTGGCCCACCTGCGAGTTCCTGCTTGGCTCATAGACTTAACATTGTGATGATGTCAGATTTTTAAACCACTTTTCTCAGCTTGAGGAAAGTTTTACAAACATTAAACCACAATGGCTCAAAAAATGCAGAATATACGACACATTCTCGCTCTGACCTCGTCACATACTGTGTTGACGATTGATCATGGACTTTCCATGTCCAGATACGACGTGCAAGGTACCCTGGGTGCGTTGGTTGTTGACGTTCTGGGACACCGTGTCAAGTTCTGCCTGTTACANTGGCTCAAAAAATGCAGAATATACGACACATTCTCGCTCTGACCTCGTCACATACTGTATTGACGATTGATCATGGACTTTCCATGTCCAGATACGACGTGCAAGGTACCCTGGGTGCGTTGGTCACCGTGTCAAGTTCTGCCTGTTACATGCATTGTCTTCTTTCAGAATACACTTCTGTTTTCACGGGAAATTTAACGTGTACATACAATTTCTTTCAAAATAAAAGCATTACATCGGTACAACACCGTGAATGGATATTTTCTTTTCCTTCAACAACAAACCAAGTGGTTGGGTTTAGGAAAAAAGAACAGGGTTTGGCTTTAGAATCTTACGGGATGTGAACACCGCTCTCTTGGGTGAAAGTCGATGTTTGTTGGACGGACTGATTGACTACTCAGATTAACAGATCTATCTGCTGTGCCTAGTGTTATTCAGTCCACCTCAGCATCCACAAGAAAGTCCACCAGAAACAACAGTGTTGGATCAGACATGGCCGAACCGGCAGATGGTGGAACTTGTTTGAGAGTTGATCATTGTTGAGGAGTGGAAGGAAAACTTTATTGGTGTCTTTGATCTCTAGTAGCTGTTTTGAGAAAGGTAACGTTAGCCTTTACACTTTACTACCTTTGTGGCAAGTTGTTTTTGTGTTCTAGTTTGGACGGATATATTTTTTAGAACGAAGATCATATGGATGGGATTTATTTTTTCTAAACAGAGGGGGAAAATACCAGTTTTCAAAAAAAATCTATACAGAGTAGACCGAGCCTTAAGCTCTAAAATTTAAGTCAGGCCCAATACTGATGAATACAGTACTGACACATCAACCTGGACACAAGTTTGGGATTCCAGATATTTACTGTGTCCGAGCTGTTTTCAGCAAGGTGTGTTGTGGCTCATTAATGCTGCTTCCTTCACAGGTTTTCCTACCTGAAGCTGCGAGTACAAGCACACCATCACTTCCTCTATATCTGTGGCAGCAAGCAACCTCGCTCGGTTAACATCAGATTTTTCTCCAAAGGTCAGTATCGGCAAACTGAACCCAAGTCTGTCCACGTACAAACACACAAACACAACATGTGATTGCTTCTGCCTGCAGGAGCTGCAGGTAATTCATGGGAGATTGGTGACGGCGTTGCTCTGAGATGTGCACCGTTGTGTGGAGAGAGTGTACACATGGGAACCAGTGGGGGGATACTGGTGTGTGTGTGGATGTCGGGAGCTGTGGGTCATCTGCAGACGCCCCAACCTCACCTTATCTGCAGCGAGGTGGGCTGTGTTCGCAGAGATTAAACACATTTCGAAGCGACGCTAACTGCCGGGGCCTAAAGAAACGCAGGCAGAGGGAGAGCCAGTGTGGCTGCAGCCAGTGTTGTTGTTAGCTGAGGAGAAAATCCTTGTTCCCAACACTGATAAGGACATAAAGTGTTTCTGTCCCCAAGGGGGCGGGAGGCAGATTCAGCCTCTGTAGATCTACTGTAATGAATATCAATGGCAGGGAATGGGGCTGCTCCCGTCCCTTTGGGCCTCTAGTTGCTTCTCCCCTCTCTTCTGCTGTCAGAATTGCGACAGGGACACTATGCATGAAAATGCGAGGCTTAATATATGGTAATGCTATGTAAACACGGGCTGATCTGAGAGGGAGGTTTGGAGGGAGAATAGATCGACGGCCGTGTGCGCTCAAAGCCGAGTCGGGGAGTATATCTCCGAGGCCAACAGTAGCCTCTGAGCACATTTATCTGGAAATGAATATGATACACTAAACAGGAAGAAGGGAGGGAAGGGCGCTGGGGTGAGGGAGGGGGGATGTGGTTACTGCAAACTCAGCACCACCACCACCTCCTCCACCACCCCTCTTAGCTTCCTACTTCCTCACTTCTTCTTCTTCTTCTTCAGCAAGACATTTCATTCTCCCTCCTCCTCTTTACCTGAGTTGAACGGGGTTTATTCAAATTGGCATCCTGCGGGCTGAGAGGTTACCTGAGCCCCTGTGAAAAGGAGAAAAAAAACATGGTGGCCACGGTGGCAGGCATTTCTGCCACACACACACCAGCCGGGGGTTCGGTTACTGCTCTAAACAGCCTGTCTGGTAGCGCCAGGGGAGGTGGGGGGGGTCAGACGTGGAAGTATTGTCTGTAAAGCGGTGTGGGTTTCCCAACTTGTCTGACAGCCCCAACGCGAGCAACGCCGCATTCCTGTGCAGAGAGGCCGAGACGAGCCACCTCATCGTCTGCCGCCATTCATCAAGTTAAAAATAACTGTTTCATTCACCGGGTCACTCCGTTTTGATTTTACACTTCCAAGCGAAGAGCGACAGACAGAACAAGAGGAGGACAGTGACAGAGGGGAGAAGAGGAAGGAGAGAAGGAGTGCAGAGATGAGAGAGGAGTGTGTGTATGTGTGTGTGTGTGTTAGTGAGATGCCATAGCCCGAGGCAGCGAGGTGGGATTTGTAAGCCCTTTGTAAGTAACAGGCACCACTCTTAGCAGGCTGAAGGTATGTTTTTGTGTGAGTAATCCGTGATGGATGTTTTAATTGAAAGCACAAGGCTTTTAGGGCTGTTTTCAGAGACCGCAGCCAACATCTGACACCTCCACTCAGACCACCTCCCCAACCCCCCCTCCAACCCTCCAACCCTCCAACCCCGCCCCTCTGTACAGTCAGACAGCCATACGTGGCCCGGGTCATGCTCTGAGTACACCGGCTTCACAGGGAGCACCAAATTACTCCTGACACATCTGTAACATGGCATGGCGATGGAATTTATGGTGTTTACAAAGTTCAACCAAACCTAGTTTCCAAGTTTTCCTGATATGTATTGTGCTCTTAGTTTTGCGCTTTTTAAATAGTCACTTCATCTTCTGTGATTTATTTCTTGTATGACATATAAAGCCTTTATAAAGCCTTTGTGACCTTTATCTGTGAAAAGCACTACACAAATACATTTTACTGCCTTATTTCATGCAGATATACATTGATTAGTTATTTGTCAAATTAAATTGAATGTTTTAAAAAAAAAGGAAAATAAATTACAAAATGAAAAATCAGTAAAATTTAAACAATAAAAATGAAAAATGGGTGAAAAAAATATATAAAATAGAAAATATCATGAATAAAGCATGACAGTTAAAAAATACAGTAAATTAAATTGCTAAATATGTGAAAAAAAAAAGTTAGTGAGAGTTTATCAAAAACTTTTGTCAGTTAAAAATCCTGTATTTTAAAAATTTCAGTGTTTCTGGAACTGAGTGAAACCACCAATTTTTCGCCTAGGTGCATTTTAGGCATTCTACAGAAGGTTATGGAAAAGTTTTCTACACTCAAGGGTAGGTGTGTGTCATGTCATCTCGTTCACGATAATACCAGTATAATTTTTAATATCATATGAAAAATACATATCCTGATACACACGATATTTCAGCGTGTTGACATATTGTCATACTGTTACCCAGGGCAACAACAAGCATGGCTGATAGTGTACGTATTACCGACTCCTTGGTGGTTCCAAAAAGAGGAGCAGCTTCAGTAGTGTGGAATAAACTGTGGCGTCTTGAATGTTTTATGAACAGCCCCGGACTTCTCAGACTCTTTTAGTGACTTACCGCTCAGAGGGAACTCATTCAGCGGCTCCTCTGGCAGCAGCACAGCGTCTCTCCCTCTCCTCTCTCGCCGTGTCGTCAAGTGATTTTGTCATAAACCTTCGGTAATGTAAACCTACGTGCGACAAATAAAACTCCATATATGTGAGTGTGTGATAGTTGTGGTATCATAACAGCCTGTCACAGGTTACAGCGTGATGATTAGAGGAGAAATGGCAGAGCATAAAGGTCCAGGTGGAAAAAAATCACCTGTTGGTTTATATATAGAGATCCCAGGGGACATTTTTTGTATTTGGAGCTGTTTAAATGTGTAATTTGTGGTAGATTTTATTTTGTTGAACTATTAATATTGTAAAAGAATCTGAATCTCACTCTGAGTTACTGTTGTTGTTCACAAACTAAAGAAATGAGAGATCGTTTCTGGGGCTTGGTCAGTGACATTTGGCGCTAAACAGTGATGAGAAAAGCCGTTCTTTGACGTCGGCATGATACTATGATGGTGGCAGGACAAAGAAAGTTAAGGTGGCAAAAGTCCGAGTAGGGTGGATAGGTCCAACAGCCAATAGCCATGTTTCCATCAGCCTGTTTAGATGCGCATCTAGAAGTATCGCATCGGAAAATTATGATGGAAACACCAAAATTCGAATTAAAATCCCCTGATTCGCACGGGAACTGCCCATTGGTTCGACATCCCATTGTTCCGACCATATTAAACCCATTGTTCCGAAGTCCTGTTGTTCCGAAATCATCATGATGCCCTGTGGTTAAGGTCTGGTTAGGTTTAGGCACAAAAAAACTTGGTTAGGGTTAGGAAAAGATCATGGTGTGGGTTAAAATGAAAAAGAAAGTGACAAACACATAAGCCGTGAGCCTGCTCCGCCTCAAGCCTTTCCCAGCTGACCCAGAGCCGGTCGCGGCGCACCATACGCCCGCTGCGAGCCCTTCAGCACCGCGGACAGTCGGACTAATGGGATGTCGAACCAATGGGCTGTCGGACCAATGACATGGACCCATTCGCACAAACTAAAATACGCTTGCTTTAGCAGGGTTTTGGTTGATTCGAAAAAATGTTGATTCACAAAACGTGGGATGGAAACAGTTATGTTCGAATTAAGTCTGACGTAGCGCACCTCTCTCCATGGTGATATCCACACTCCGGGTCAGGAAGGCGGTAATGCATTTACAAGCTGGTTGCCAACCGCCAGAAAACGTAGAAGAAGAAGAATGTGAGTAGTTTTCACCAAAGTCTGTACATTTAATGGAAACACACAGGATTCCTATTTCTTTTAATGCGCATTTCCTAATGATTCGAATCACTTTTGGATGGAAACATAGCTAATGACTTTCACCTGGGAGGTTGGTGTTCTCTTCCTGTGTGATTGGTGTTAACACGTGCATTTGTACCGACGTAGTGCTTTTATTTTGAAAGAGACTGGATGCAAACTGTAAATTTCCTGTGAAAACAGAAGTGGATTTTAAAAAGAAGACAATGCATGTAACAGGCTGAAGTTGACACAGTGTCCCAGAACGTCAACAACCAACACACCCAGGGTACCTTGCACGTCGTATGTGGACGTGGAAAGTCCATGATGAAATGTCGATATGTGACGAGGTCGGAGTGAGAATGTGTTGAATTAATACTTGCTGCTATGTTTGAATTTGAAAAAGATTATTCGTCCTAAAATGTGTTTTAATTTGCTTTAAAATAATCTTGAAAATACATTAAAAAGCATTAGATTTAGGTCAAGTCAATTTTATTTATATACCCCATTTCGTACGACAAACCTAAACAAAATGAAAGGGTACAATTATTATCATTATTCTTAAAAAGGGGAGATAATAACAATAATAATACTAATGTCTAAAACAAATAACTTAAACAAACAACTTAAAAACCTAACTTTAAGCTTGCGAAAAAAGATGCATTTTTAGTTTACTTTTAAAAGAGAACACTGTTGTAGCAGGCCGCAAGTGTCAGATACCTGTCAGTACCTTGATAGTACATCCAAAATGTCACAAAACTTTTGCTGTAAAGGATTTCAATGGATGCCTTCAGATATACTGTATAATCTCCCAACGTCTCTGGTCGAGTTTCACACTCCCCCTCCAATTAGACAGCAGCCATGTGTCCTTACCTGTGCGCTCCTGCTGACAGAGAGCAGCAGAGTTGATCCAGCAGAGCTATGAGGCCACAGGGCGGATGAATAATTCCTACAGTAGCCCGGGTGGGGCCGGGGCCTGAGGGGTGAGGTGGGGATGGGAGGGGGGGAGACCATAAATTTACAACATGATGAGCCAGGTTGAGAAGGGATTGACCTCGCTTGACCTGCAGAGTTGAGACCGGAGGCTTGTCTATGGTACAACCACTGCCCTCCTCCCCCGAAACCTCACCTGCTGACTGTGCCTCACCTCACCCACAGCTTCTGCATCCCCGTCCTGCATACCAAAGATCCTCAAAAAGAAAAAAAAAAGTGCAGCTCCCATTTAGAGCGAGTGCTCTTGACAGTGAGTAAATGGGAGCAAGCTGCGGGAGAGGGAGGAGAGTCGGGGGAAAACTTCACAGGGATTTCTTCTTTCTCTCTCCTGTCACTAGTCGCCAATTTACCCCCCAACGCATTCGGAATCAAAACTTAATTAAAATTTTGAATAAATAAAAACAACGAGGAAAAAAAAAA
Organism: Epinephelus moara; assembly: GCF_006386435.1. Taxonomy (NCBI): domain Eukaryota; kingdom Metazoa; phylum Chordata; class Actinopteri; order Perciformes; family Serranidae; genus Epinephelus; species Epinephelus moara. Next base: position 29,710,309 of record NC_065528.1, on the reverse strand, counting down.
GAAGAAGTTATTGAATTCTGAACCCTTTGATAGATTTATCCCCCCCAACCCCAGAATAATGCAAAATAAGATTTAATAACACCTTTCATATGGAGAGTACAAAGCCGGCTATTTGCATTAAAGTGTAAATCGGCGTCAGGGAAAGGCAGTGTGCCTCTAAGCTTATTGATGTTCAGTTCTGAGCAGCCGGGCGGCATTGTTTCATGCCGAAGCTTGACGGATGTCAAGGTGATTATAGTTTAGATCACCCGTAAGAAGACAACGTTTTGAAATGGTAAAATACAGACAGGCAACACAAAAGCCTTCAAATGTTTGTTTTACTGGGAGGGGAAGAATGGAGAGAGCGAAAAACTCCCACTGAGTTTCAGTGTTCGCTCATAATTCACACAGAGGATGGATAACTCCGCTGCTGTTCAAACAATCTGACAATTTGTTGAATTCTTCTGACGGGCACAAAGTCCCCCTGCGAAAACCATTACTGAATGGCATGACGACGAGCGGGAGAGGTACAAGGGGATTGTTGCGTTAGCCCTATCTGTCCCCCTTCACCTCCGTTTGAAAGTAAGCCATGAGGCAGGAAGCAGAGAGCGGGAGAAAGTTTGTCAGTTTACACTTTGCCAGCGAGGAGCAGGCAGAGATCCTCCATGCAGGTGCTTTGATATGCAAAAACACCTTCTCATATTCACGTTTTTTTCTTCTGCTGGTTAATTAATTAATTAGCGGCAGATAAAAAGAGGAAGTGTGACGATGCTATCTGAGGAGACACTGTACAGATCTTCACCAAGCAAAGAGAGCAGCAGACTGACAGAAATTAATTAAAATATAAAACTAAAATATACATTTTTATACATTTGTCTTTGGTCTTGAAAGTTTTCAGAGTTTTTGTGCTTCTCTGGTTTAAACTCAGGAGGTGAGAATATTTGAGCAAGGTTATAACATCAAAAACTAAAATTACAAACATTTCAGCTAACTGGTATCAAAATAGAAGCAAACTGAAATGATATTGTGCACTTAGAAAGTTAACTAAAATAAAAGTGTTTTAGTCTTTCACAATTTGGTCCAATTTGTTAACACAACAAGCCTGAGGAGGCACTGGTGCATATTTTTATGGAGACTGTGAGTCAGTCGCCTTCAAAGAGTGTTTGTATTGTAATACCTGTTCTGAAGAGCTTAAATCTCACCCCTGACAAATAACACCCTATAATATAATAAAAATAACAATTAAACTAATTTTGAAACTAATAGAAAATAAATAAAAAATTTAAAAAATTAACAATTAAAAACTAAAAAAATTTTTTTTACACAAAAACCTACTCAAAACTAAAATAATAATAATAATAATAATGATAATAAAAACTACACTAAAACTAAAAAAATAAACATAAAAACTAAAGCTTAAAAAATTTGATTAATAAAAACTAAACTAAAACTGAACATTTTAAATAATAAAATACAAAACTAAACCGAGCAAACCTACTCTAAAACTAAACTGAACTGATTACAGAATTTAAAAAAACAAAATAAAAGCTAAGGAAAAATACAAAACTATAATAAAACTATATATATGAGGGCTCAAACCCCCCCAAAGTCCCCAACCGCTGGCTAGACACGAGAAATATTTTGGGTTTTTATTTTTAATTTTTTTTTCCAACTTGTCATGTTTTAGTTCATTTTATATTATTTTTTATTTTATTTCAATTTATTTTATTTTTCATTATTTATTTATTCATTTATTTGCATTTAAGACATTTTTTAATATAGTAATAAGAAAATAGAAGAAAATATTAACTAATAAAAGAACTTTAATGAAATGAAATTAATAAAAGTCAACACATACTAAAAAATAAAATAAAATAAATAGTTACATAAATATAAGTTCATGGCATATCATTTGACTGGCTCCATAAATACCATTTGGTAGGACATAGTTAACTGATAACTGATTGATTTAGGACAGAGGACACAGTTTACTGACACAGGACACGACGACAGAGGACACTTTTTATTAATTTTTATTTCTGATTTTAAAGCTAAACACTGTTTCAAAGAAAACCAGAATTCCTTCTTTTGTGGGTGCCCAAAAGTAGTCAAACTTAAGTATATCAAAAGTACTGATATCAGGCTATAAAAATAAAAAGCCCCTCTCTGTGTTGTGACCTCTAAATTCCCAGGACGTGACCTCTGAGACCTCAGCGATGGCTCCAGTCCTGCCCCTGACTCCGCTCTGTCAGGCCGCCTCCTCCCAGCTGGTTTCATACAGTAGTGAGACAGCAGTGAGAGCGTGTGTCCCGAGGCTGGAGGTGTTCTGAGCTGGGAGACAGCAGACTAATGGCTGCCCTCCTCCTGTCTAATTACTTCTTATCTGACTGCTTGTAGGACCGCTAACTGAAGCAGACACACCCTGCCTGCGCAGGTGACTCTGGGAATTAAGGTGCACACGCATGTGTGTGTGTGTGTGTGTGTGTGTGTGTGTGTGTGTGAGCTGCATGGTGCATATCTGATGCCTTAAAGCGGTTTGACATGAAGTTTCATAGTGCACAGTAAGAGTTGCGTTTAAGAATTACAGGTTCTACACTGCCAGTTTATTAGGTACAGCAGCCAAAGACTAATGCAGTCTAATGCAACAGCTGTGCAATAAATCATTCTTTCATGAAAGTTATGAACAATTAAGTTGTGTTTTTGACTTTTATTCTGAAATATTGCTGAGTGGAGCTGCAACAATTGATCGATTAGTTGTCAGCTAATTGCCATTTAATTTGATAATCCATTAATCAGTTCAAGTGATTCTTTAAGGGGAAAAAAAGTCTTTGAAATTCTCTGATTCCATTTTCTTAAGTCTAAATATGTTTCTGTCTCTTCATTCATGTATGACAGTAAAGTGAATATCTTTGGGTTGTGGACACAACAAGAGATTTGAGGACGTCATTTTTGGCTTTGGGAAACACTGACCGACATTTTTCACCATTTTCGGACATTTTATAAACCAAACTAATGGATTAATCAAGATAATGATCGACAGTTTAATTGACAGTGAAAATAATTGTTAGTTGCAGCCCTAATGATCAGTGTCAAACTGTTGTGCACTGGTTTGTAACTCTCTAATGGTAAATGGACTTGTATGTGTATGGCGACCACTCAAAGTGCTTTTACACATCATGCCATAGTCATTGGTGGCCGAGGCTGCTGTACAAGGTGACACCTGCTCAGTCGTTAAACATTCACAAGCACTCACACAGTAATTTGGGGTTCAGTATCTTGCCCAAGGATACTTCAACACAGAGGTCAGCATGGGTCCATTTTTGAAAACCTGTACCCCGGGTACCCGACCCAGTGCAGACTGGAGGTGCCAGGAATCAACCGCTGATGACCCACTTTACCTCCCGAGACATTTCTTTCCACTGGGTGCAACTTTTTGTTACAAACTTTGAGACTGAAAACCAAAGTTTCTACAGCAAAACCCCAACAATGCAGTGACATGTTAAACTTAAACAGCTGTAAATGCACCATTTCCACCGTTAAGCTAGGGATGTTCCCAATGACTAATTTCCCTGACATTTAAACTAAAGTTTAAACTTTTATAGTCATTGTAAAGATGTGATTAGAAGCGAATTCCCGCCAGGCGTTGCGATGGATGTGACGCGGGTGATACGAATTAAGCAAGTAGCGCGATTTTGTGTCATACGCTTATTCGAGAGAGTTGAAAAATCTGAACTTCAGCAATAGCCACTTAGCATTGAGACCTTCCGGGGATGTATGACACTGAGCATGTACTGGCGGAAATTGTTTATTAATTCAACAATATTACGTGCACATGACATGAGTTATTCGAGCGTATGAAGCGAGTCAACACAAAATATTTTAGCGTTCAAACTTACATGAGTAATGCAACGCAAAAATTCACATCGCATTTGCTGTATACTTATTTTTCCCTTTATACTTGCAATATACACAAACTTGCAGCTGCAAAAATAAAAATGATGCTTAGCTCCACATCAACCAGCACAGTAGGTTGCTTCTCACTGAGCATGTTGCTGTGAAATTTTAGAAGTTTAGGGTATTAATAACACTGAAAAATGATGTAGCTGTAGTTTTTGTAAAATTGCGTCAAATGTGTATTTTTATCTCATTAATAAAGTTTCTGCTGGTGCTATTTTTGACCCTCGTCTGACCTCAGGGGTTTAAGATTAGGATTAATTTAATTTTGTAAAGGTTATAGTTCAATATTTGACTGTAAAAACGGCCTGCTCAGTTTTAACTGCATCAGACATGAAATATATTTTGAACTAATGAGTGCAAATTTCCCATGACAGCAGGCTGACTGTTGGCATGCAGCCGTTATATGTACCTCATTAGTGATGAGTACAACCTGTAGATTTACAACACCTGTAGTGTGTGTGTGAGAGTCTGTGTGTGATACTGCAGATGACCTGATAGATTTACAGTGCTGTCATTAAGGCATGTGAGATTTCCAGCTCCCACCATGCAGGGCTGGTTGCTGTAGTCACTGTGCAGCCTCAGGTGAGGGACCTGTATGCTGAATATGTGTGTGTGAGTGTGCGTCGCTGAGGAGGTTGAACTAGTGGTGGGCAATGTATCAGTTATACTTGGCTTGTCCCACATGGGATGTATTCTGACCTTATTGCAGCACTATATTCTCACATCTTTTTTTCTTTTTTTTCTTTAAAGCCACCAGCATGAGATTCGCTTTGGCGTTTACGGCCTCTCCTCTGGCCCTCTCCCTCTCACAGACACAAAAAGAACCAAAAAACTCACATCAAGATTCACCACACACACTGCCCCACCACCCAGACCACCTTCTCCTGGTTGATAGTGTGTGAGCAGGTGAGGCGTGTGTGCATTTTGCAACCACGGAGCACCTGCAAGACTTGCAAATATTATTAATATATGAACTGGAGAGCTGTTAATTTCCTGCTCACAGTGAATAAATCCACATGTTCAATGGCAACACTGTAACGGTATTACTTTCTGCTAACTGCTAACTGCTAACAGCTAACTGCCTGAGACACTTCCTGCCTGAGTAAAGTTGGGTGCTTCTGTTTTGGTTTATTTTATCATGACAATACCTAATTAAACTTTATTATGACAGTACTTTATTTAACTTTATTAGAACAGTACTTTATTTAACTTTATTAGAACTGCACTTTATTTAACTTTAGTATAACTGTACTTTATTTAACTTTATTAGAACTGTACTTTATTTAACTTTATTAGAACTGCACTTTATTTAACTTTAGTATAACTGTACTTTATTTAACTTTATTAGAACTGTACTTTATTTAACTTTAGTATAACTGTACTTTATTTAACTTTATTAGAACTGTACTTTATTTAACTTTAGTATAACTGTACTTTATTTAACTTTATTAGAACAGTACTTTATTTAACTTTATTAGAACTGCACTTTATTTAACTTTA
>NC_065528.1:29694511-29704863 GCF_006386435.1 Epinephelus moara | reverse complement strand
ACTATATTTAACTTTTAGAACTGCACTTTATTTAACTTTATTATAACAGAACTTTATTTAACTTTATTATAACAGTACTTTATTTAACATTATTATAACAGTACTTTATTTAACTTTATTATAACTGCACTTTATTTAACTTTATTATAACTGCACTTTATTTAACTTTATTAGAACAGTACTTTATTTAACTTTATTATAACAGTACTTTATTTAACATTATTATAACAGTACTTTATTTAACTTTATTATAACTGCACTTTATTTAACTTTATTAGAACAGTACTTTATTTAACTTTATTATAACAGTACTTTATTTAACTTTATTGTAACTGCACTTTATTTAACTTTATTATAACAGTACTTTATTTAACTTTATTATAACTGCACTTTATTTAACTTTATTATAACAGTACTTAATTTAACTTTATCATAACAGTACTTTATTTAACTTTTTTATAACTGTACTTTGGTTAACTGCATTATATATATATATATATATATATATATATATATATACATAATCCCCCTGAGGGGAAATTCAATTTTTTTTTCATTATAAGCATACTTTAACTTTACTATAAGATTACTTCATTTGATTTCATTAAAATAGTATTTATTTAATTTTACTATGAGTACTTTATTTACCTTTATTAGAATAGTACTTTATTTAACTTTATTATAACAGTACTTTATTTAACATTATTATGACAGTACTTTATTTAACTTTATTATAACTGCAATTTATTTAACTTTATTAGAACAGTACTTTATGTAACTTTAGTATAACAGTACTTTATTAGAACAGTACTTTATTTAACTTTATTATAACAGTACTTTATTTAACTTTATTAGAACAGTACTTTATTTAACTTTATTATAACAATACTTTATTTAAATTTATTATAACAGGACGTTATTTAACTTATAACTGTACGTCATTTAACTTTATTATAACTGTACTGTATTTAACTTTATTATAACAAAATTTTTTTTAAATTTATTATAACAGTACATTATTTAACTTTATAACTGTACTTTGGTTAACTGCATTATTTATATATATATATATATATATATATATACATACATAATCCCCCTGCGGGGAAATTCAATTTTTTTATATACATACATAATCCCCCTGCGGGGAAATTCAATTTTTTTTCATTATAAGCATACTTTAACTTTACTATAAGATTACTTCATTTGATTTCATTAAAATAGTATTTATGTAATTTTACTATGAGTACTTTATTTACCTTTATTATAACAGTGCTTTATGGAACTTTATTTTAACAGTACTTTATTTAATTTTATAGCAATATTTAAACTTTATCATAGCAGTACATAGCAGTATTTAATTAATTTTTATCATTCATCATTTAACTTAATTATATCACAGTTGCTACTTTACTTAATTTTATTGTAACTGTAGTGTATTTAGTAGTAGTACTTTAGTAGTCTACAGTTTTCGGGGGATTTCTAAATATCAACGTATACATTGTGTAATGCAACACAGCCTAAATAAAATCTCTATCTTACTTATAGGCCATATTGCCCAGCCGTATGTTGAACTATGTAACCATGTAAGTAGCAGGACTCATAAACATCAGGCCAGTTTCAGTGTTACACACTCCCATCTGACCTGCTGTCGCACATTCATAGACACACACACAGATACACACAGCACATGCTGGTACATTGATGTTTCCTCCGTTTGCTTATAGATTATCATTTCTCTGCAGGAGAGTGGGAGCACTTTGTCAATTCACCACAGCCGCACAGAAGAAAAAAAGCCCCAAAACGATCAATTTTCACTACAGAGATTTTCATATCCCCCCCTTCTTTTTTTCCAGGGGATAAAATATTTTAGGGGATAGAGGAGCTGAAGCGAAAGGGGCTGAGAGGAAGGATGGGAGTGTGGGTAAAGGCAGGCGAGTAGGTAAAAGGAGGGAGGAAGGTGGGAGTGAGGAGGAGGAGGAAGAGGAGGGGGAGGTCAGGTTAGGGGTCACGTGTGCGAAAGAGATAAGACCTCCTCATTCCATTTTGACTGACAGGCCGGGGGAGGGCTCAGCAAAGCCCCCCGAGACACACACCTCCCTCCATCACTCTCCCCTGCCGCTATCACACTTTCTCTAGGCCATCACTCTCTCTGTCTCTCTCTCCGCCTCTATCATACTCTCCATCATCCCCTTCTTCCTCCGTCACCTGCTTCCAAATACGCTTTCTGCTTTTATCAAGTATTTCCTTCTTCTTCTTCTTCTTCTTCTTTTTTTTTTTTTCTTTTTTACCTTCAAGTCTTAGTTTTCTGGTCTGTAGTCACATCTTCTGTCTGCAAGCGTCCTGGCTGGAAATGTCCTCTTGTCTTTCTGTATGAGTTTTTCTCTGCATGAAGAATTTATTATGTTTCTTCCTTGTATCCGTTGAGTGTGTCACTTCATACTAACAGTCTGCAATCATGTAGCCGTGGCTGTTTTGTGGTACATGTTGTCCTTCGCCTTTCTCACTGGCTTTTATCAGAACATTCTGGTTTATAACAACTAGGGCTTGGTAACATATAAAAACGTATGAACTGCCAACTTTGTCAAATACATGGTGCTCGTCTTTCACCACACCACTGACTGTAGTGTTGTAGCTGCTGCTGCAGGAGTGTGAGCTCAGCACGGGGGGCAGTTGTGAGAGTACGCCCGACCTCACGCTACAGTGACAGGGCTAATTCTTAGCATCACACGGGTAACGTTACCTAACGGTTATTAAGAGGTTTAACCGAAACATTCTCACTCCGACCTCGTCACATATCGGTGTTTGGTCATGGATTTTCCATGTCCACATACGGCATGCAAGGTACCCTGGGTGCGTTGGTTGTTGACGTTCTGGGATGCCGTGTCAAACAGTCTCTTTCCAAAAAAAACGCAGCACGTTAGAACAGCACTGCAATTCGACGGCACGTGGTTGGGTTTAGGAAAAAGAACACAGTTTGACTTTATAATCTTTCAGGACTCAAACAACGCTCTCCACGGTGAAAGTCGGTGTTTGTTGGACCCATCCACCACCCCTCTTACCCAACCTATTCGGACTTTCACCACCTTAACTTAAGCTGCGTATCATGCCGACTTTAAAGGACGGCTTTTTTCTTTAGTGTCTGACGCCGGAAGTCACTGCCCAAGTGCCAGATTGCGACGACTTCAGAGTGAGACCAGGTTGGTTTAAGTACAGAGTCCAGCCATCTTTGTGTGAGTTTGTTGGGACCATTTGACCTCTCCTTGTTGGATGTTAGCTTTTGCTGCTGTGTGAGCTCATGCTAACCGGGTAGACACTGAAATGAACATATACTAGCATGTGAGCGGCTCCGCAAATGGCAGAAAGAAAAAGTTTGCTGATCTGGGATTAGACCCCGAGCACGAAAAGGTTCAAATGCAGGTATCGTTTGACTGGAGAAGTTATGATACTACTTGGCACTGCATTATTTTATTATTATTATTATCCAGTACCAATAACCACCATTAAATGTATGTAATTTTGTCCATCATTTCTGTCAGTTATCTGGGAACGCAGATCTCAGCAATTACTCTGCTTCATCATGTGGCCCAAAGTCAAATGGGGCAAAAAGCATCAGATGGTCAAACAGTTCATTGCAATTATCTAAACCACTGTGTGTGTGAGGGTGCTGCCTTGGACAGGTGCACTGAGCAGTTGGGGGTTCAGTGCCTTGCTCAAGGGAACTTTGGCAATGCCCTTGAGGTGAACTGTCACCTCTGCAGCTACCAGTCCACACTCCATACTTGGATTCCCAAGCCAAGTCCCCATGGACTGAGCTACTGCCACCCCCCTACAATTGCAATAACAGTTCCTAAAGTCACAGCATACTTTCGTTTCTTATGTTTGTTAAAGTATAACATTAAATGACCAAAAATAAGTAAATACAATAATACATGGCATCAAAAAAAATGTCCCTAAACCTCAACAAACCAGTGCAGTTGGTGTGCCGAAGCTTTATTCTTGTTTTAAATAAGATTATCCTTTGGCTTCAACACAAGTCGTTCCACCTCTCTAACATAACTTACAGTACATGTTGTCCTACTAGTGCACAACTCTCTAATAGTTTTGTAAAGCTTTAACAACTTATTACATCTCTTATCCTTGGATATTAGTAATCATTAGTCCATAAGAAATAACCCGTAATTTAAATAATGAGACAAAGTGCTTGTGTAAGTTTTCTGTGATGTAGTTGAACAATTGTTTAAGGTTATTACAGTGATAAATAATGAGGCTTTTCATGTGTTTACAACAGAGGCTGTACAGTAGAAGCCCTCCACAGGTTATGATCTGTTACTGACAACAACTTGACCCTTGAACCCTCAATGAGTCACTCATGCCCTCAAGGTGCCTTTTTTTTTTACTGCCAAACAAGCCAGGAAGCAAACGCAAAACGAAAGAAAGATGCAAACAAAAGCGCGAGCATTGTTCCAACGCAGCATTATCTTCATTTTTTAGCACCAAACAATGCATGACAATGCGCGGCAACAACAGGAGCCTTTATGGGAAGCGGCAGAATAGAGTTGAGGCCGTTGTGAGAAGTGGCAGAGGAGACGAGACAAAGCGGGATGAGAAGGACGATCTTCATTGTGGCGCCTTTTCTCATTCTGCCATGAAAGACACCGGCGAGGAGTCCTCAGGGCCGCTGCCAGCTGCAGAACAATCACACCCATACGCCACAACCACGCCGCCCATCCAAGCACATTAGGAGAGCATTGTCGAAGCTGTAGCTCTCCGTATTCATCCGCGCTCCTCTGAATGGCTGCTCGGCGCTCGGATGCAATCATAACATCTCCTGGTATCAGAAACATCTTACATTTACATAACCCTTACATTCACACACCCGCGTGTGTATTTTGCACCTTCTTAAGGCGTCATTTAATTTTTCCTCCTAAAAGGATCGTTTAAAATAGACCTTAATCAGGGTAGATTAGATGCCATTTCAGATGTTATTGATGGAACTGGCATTTAGAGGTTTTTCTTGGCTCAATCACACCAGTAAGACACATGCTGAATAAAGGGAGAGTATAATCTATGCATCGCTGGTTCCACAGGATTATGGCAAAAAAAAAAAAAGAGACTGAGGAAAGAGTGGAGGGGTGGAAAGCAATGGTGAGTAAGGGAGAGTGACGGAGAGGGAGAAGGCGATGGATGTCAGGTTCTTCTCTTCATATAAAACACCAGACGCAGCAGAGGAGGGGATTGGATTCACTTTTTAAAATGTCACCCAACATCTGTTTCATATTTATGATGGTGGCGCTGCCTCTCCGATGCCCCCTTCAACACTCTGGCGATTCTATCTCTGCCTCGGATTACCCCCACTACCCACCAATGCATAATTTATAAGGCTAATCTTTCGCTGAAAAACTGCAGAGAGGAGAGGGAGTGTGTGAGAGAGTGAAAAAAAAAATGGATTATGAAGAAGAAAAAACTGCCACAGATTTTTTGCTGATATGTGAAGCGAATGGCTGATTTTGGAGATGATACCTTAAGTATCTCATGTAGTCATTAACAGGATTAAGTGAGTGGGCTTCTGATAAGGTAGGAAAACAATTCAGGATTCGGCACATCTTGTCCTCTTTAACCCAAACAGAGACATATCAGTGTATGTGGCCCATGTTTTTCTTTCTTCTGTAATTTGTGATGCCTTCAGATGCCGCCGATAAGCTTCAGATATCATTAATATCACTAATGATAACATTATAGCCCACTTCCTCCGTCGTGGTTGCATCGCGCGTCATGCTGTGAGGGCATCATGCCTCCAGATTCGGGTGGAGGAAGCTGCCATTTGCCCTTCCTTTGTTCTCGCCGTATGACTGTTGCCATTTTTACACCCGAGACCACAACAAAAAGCCGAGGCGCCTCCCTCTCGAACCGGGTGAAAAACAGGCTCCTGTGTCCTCTCCTTCCCACTGTCTTTCCATCCGCCACATCTGACATGACAGTTTCTTTCCCCTTTTTCCCTCCTCACTCACCCCCGCTCCCCCGCCACCCCCCCTCCCTTTTTCTCGTCAGCTTTATTATGAAAAGTACACAGTTTCGATAGAGTGCCCTTCTGACATTTTCGACTTATTAGCTAGTTTTCGTACCGTCTTCAATCAACCTCCTTAATCCTCATAGGGAGAAGCGCTTTTAATTCACTGATGGACTGATAAGGGGTGCCGAGCAAAGCGCCGGAGAAGCAGCGGCAACGCTGGCAAAGCAGGCCTCGGATGAGGAGGGGAAGAAAAAAAGAAAAAGAAAACGAAAAGACGGGGAAAAAAAACGATTTACACGTAGATGAATCGTGCTTACAAGATGGAACCCTGGGCATTAGGAGCGGATCTGAATTTCCTATCTGTCATTTTTTTTTCACCCTCCCTCTCTTCCTCCACCCACCCCCCCCCAGCCGCCGCATTCGTTCAGTGTTTTTTTCCCCTCCCTCTCTCTCCCCTCCTTCTTCTCCGCCATTACCCTTGCTGATTGCAATCTTTAAGCGCCATTGGGCCCACTGCTTCTGCAGTTTTTAATCTGTCTTTAATCCCATAGATTTTAAATATTCCCCAGCTCCCGGAGACTGGAGGCAATTAACTGCCCTTCTGATGCTCTCCTTATCAGTTGCCTCCTTGTATCTCTCTGAAGCAGCCTCAAGACACTGCCAGAGCTGACAAATAATACCGCCATTTACCGCCGAGCATCCTCGGGGACTGGAAGGGAGCGCGCGGCGCAGCCACCGCCGCATTCTAAACAGGTATTTGGTAAACATATCATACAGAGGAGAGAGAGGAGGAAATATACTGCAACAACACTCCCAAAAGCAATGTATGTTTGTCTGGCTGCCGTTTTGCAAGTGTGTATGTGTGTTCTCCCTCGGACTCGAAGACAAAAGATTGTCCTCCAGCTCTGTGCTGATGTGAGGAGGCTGCGCTGTATGGGATGCATAGCCTGCTGTGTTGATACTAATACATACAGCCTGCTCTCTGGTAGCCATCTACGGCGTTCATGCTGAGAGAAAATGAAACGAATACGACCAGATTTGAGACACATGGCTCTCTGTCTGCGCTGGTTTTATTTTTACCCCTCCGTTTTTTCTGTTCCTCGCTTTAGAGTTTTGGTAAAGTACTCGAAGACATTGATGGTAGAGTCCAATTTAGGGCGCTGGAGAGTTGCAGCAACTCAACAACAAACATGCGTATGAGAGACAGATGCCCACACATCTGCATCGCTTTTATCGATAACCCTTTCCGTAGCCATACAATTATGCACAATAGCTAAAGCATGATTCAAGGACCCGCAGTCCCAAACTGACGGAGGGTAAAAAGGTCAGAAGATGAGCGTAGTATATGAGACACAGATGCCCGGCATGATTTGCTTTAGCCTGTAGAAGTATGATATGCTTGATTACTAATTACTTAAGTAAAGTTTAGGGCCTGAAAGATGCTCATAGTGAAAGAGAGTAAAGGTAGGAATGATGTCTGAGGGTTAATTCAACATGATAGACTCATTTCTATTTTGCTTTACGAGGTTTCTGATTCTGAAAGAATGAGATGACAAAAAGGCAAAGACAATAATGCAACTCCAAAGTTCAGAGACCTTTGTTCCTCCCTTAAGACACCACTTAACTTCATCTCAGCCCATTAGTTTCTTATTTTGAAGATCATACTGAGACCTGGGATTGTTTAGCTCAGCCTTGACCTTTGCCAAACGGTTGGGGTTCACACGAGACGGCCAGGGTTTCCTTTTTTTTTTGTGCAATCTATCCAATCACTCCTCTTGATAATGCGTCCTATGGCAGCGCGATGAATGCAATCACCAGCCTGTACACCACAAGCCTGCTAACAACACCACAAGACACTGCGGCTAAGCCAAACCCGGCAGGCTCAGCCAAAACCGACAGATAACCATCAGCTAAGAGCTTTGTGACATCATCAGACAGAGACGGCTACTGACTCCATGCCAGGTTAGAGAGCTGCTAATCCAAACCACAGACTACAATAACACAGACAGAGACAAAAGCAGGGAATGTGCATCATTACAAACACTCTTAAACTCTTAAGCTCTTTGTTGACCCGAACAACACGATCGCTGTAATGGAGCTTGTACCTTTATTCAGGTCACTGCGCAGCCACTGAGAGATGAGATCTGACCATCATACCTCTACGTTTCTAATCATTTCAGCCAAACTTTCAGACCTCACCTATATGTGTTGTCCTGGTGCTCATAACCAAGTCACACTAACCATTTGCTTGACAGCCGCTGGCATTATCTTCCCCTCTCTAGTGTTGGATTACAGTGCACACAGGCTTCTCACCATTAAAATCACATTCAATTACCGAGAGGCAGGGAAGACTGGCTAGACAGCAGCTCTGCTAATGGGGAAGGTCGTTAAATTATGATTGCAAATGCACTACATACGCTGGCACGTGTATATAAACAGAGATAATTAAAAAAAATCTCCCTCTCAGACTTTCTGATGCATATTTTGGTCGTGTTTTCATGGGATCTGCCACCTCGGTGCATCTCATTTCTCACGACGGGAGCGGGAGTTCGGGTTCTTCGTGTGTGCAGCCGAGGAGGGCATTGGCCAGGCACCCCTAACAATGCATCATGGGATCGTGTTCCCTTGGCCAGCCGCTCCTGCAAAGGCGAACCAATCAGCGGCGAGCTCGGGCTTCATTTGTTTACCACCATATCTACAACAGGATGACCTCTTTCTGGCTATGCCTCAAATTGGATAAGAGGAACTGACACTATAGCATGTGCGAAGCCATGACTGCACTCATTCACTCCTTATTGTGCCTATTCTTTAATCCACTCCCACATGTGTACACGTTGTGTCTCCCTCTATAAGTATCTATGTATATGTATGTGTGTTTTTGTGTGGTTTGGGAGGTTAAGCTGCTCTCCAAGCGTGGACGATACCGATCCAGAGAACCACGGGGTCTGAGGGGGCCAAGGGTCCGCAGCTCAGCCCACAAACAGGAGGCTGTGCCAGGCAGGACATAGGCCAAGAGTTAGGGGGTGGTGGCGGTGGCAGTGGCGGTGGAGGGGCGGTGGCAGCGGAGAGGGAGGGACGACAACCACTCTCATCCTTTTAAAACCCTGGCACTTGGGTCACACTAGGGGGCCACCCAATTTCACACTCTTCTACAGCATGGCTCCCTTACAGAGAAACAGAAACACAGGAAAACAACTCAAGTAAGCCTGGAAAACAAAAAAACAAAAAAAGAAAGAGAGCTCCAGTGAAAATAGCGTTTTGCAATATTTGTTTTAACGCCTTCAAAGGAATTTGCAACTAAGGTGACAGTGTTCTTTTATTTTATTTTTTTTCAAGCCACAGGTCAGAGATTGCATTTTCAGCCCCGCAAAATAAAACACACCCCAGCACTTTGCCTCAAATCCAATCAAGCTCCGTTATCAGCTCCCTTCTCATCAAGGAGGGCTGCTGATGGAGGGTGGGGGTGGGGGCGGCGGCGGCGGTGTCGGGGCTAAGCCGACCCCCCCACCACCAACCCCAACCCACATCACCCAACCTACACCCCCACACACACACTCACACCACCCGAATCCACTCACCCCCTCCACCTCCCCTATACCCTCCTCCCCTGGTTTCCGTGGCGACTGCTAAGCCCGAAGTTACGGTAAAGCTGGTGTGCCGCTGAGCCCTGGGCAGGATTTGTGACAGAGAAATCACATCAGCCTATGCTGATTAACAATTCCATTCCACCCTGAGATTTATATAAAAAAACTATCTTACATTTGGCTTTTTAATAGGAACGATCGCTATCTCAAATTGAGTCCCTGCAAACTTTAATAAAGGCTACAGGGTTGAGTGGCATTTTGCATGCTGATTTAGGCCCGATTGGCGGCTTTTGATGAGAGGGAGGCTGCTATGTAAAGCGGTGCTCCTAGCGCTTTTCCACATCGCCGGTTCAAATGCGGAAGGATAAGAACATGAAAAAAAAAAATACCACTTCCATCTGCAATCTCCGGATTTCTCTCTGCCTTCCTCCCTCACTCTCACTCACTCTCTCTTTTTTTTTTTTTTTCAGAAAATGATTGACTGTTGAATATGAATAAATGGAATAGAATGAAGCGGGAATAGAGAGACTGAGCGCGGCAGACAGAAGAGAGATGGAGGAAGAGACCGAGAGAGGGAACAGGAATAAAAGAAACCCTCTCCTGGACTTTTTTTTTTTTTTTTTTTTTCTCTGGAGGTGAAAAATAAAATCATAAAGCCAAGGTTTTTATGCTCTCCCATTCTGACATTTGGAGAATGGTATTAGTGTAGAATATTCACAGCGTACAGAAAAGGACCACGGGCGCAAGCGAGAGCT
>NC_065528.1:29680251-29694495 GCF_006386435.1 Epinephelus moara | reverse complement strand
TCGCCAGAAACACTTATCCCCTCCACCCCTCCGCTCCGGCCCCCACAAATCTACATCGGTATTAAAAAACTATTTATAGTAAGAGTTCAGCTTAATGGGATAATCAGCTCTATTTGTAAAGATATTGGATAATCCCAAATAGTTTATATGGGCATAGAGATTTAAAACATTTTCATTAGATATACTGCATTTCGGGGGCATTTCACATGTCCCTCAGTTCACTGTATAAGCTGGCCGAGACAAAAGAAGCTAGAAGGAGTAATTCCTAAGGCGACGGCCGAACACTGCTTCCACCGTGGAGTGTTTTTTATTATCATGCGCAGGATGGCAGAAGAGATTCCACTGTTAACTTTGTCATCATCAACCTGCTCTGGTTTGTCACACAACACCAACACCAACGTTTCCTGTTTTCGACTTGCCATTGCACAACTCCTGGCAGTGGAGAAAAACAGTTTCTGGTGTTGAGTTTGCTCTGCCATCTCGGGGAGAGAAAAAAAAAGGATGAATAGTGTTTTAATTATGCTTTTTTTTTCATCATATTACATGCAGAGTTTAGTATTACAGAATGTTCACTCTTGCCTTAACCAGAACCACTGTTGAAATAAAAAGAGGAGAGGAAGAGGAATAGAGGGAGAGGGAGGAATGGGGGAGTTAAGGGGAAGAGGGCCAATGGAAGGCATCCAACAGGATCAGTGAGTAGGGCATGCTGCCAATGCCTGGCACACACACACACACACACACACACACACACACACACACAGTTTATATCTGCCCCGCCTCTCTCCCTCAAGGAATCCCTCATATAGCCCGCAGAGTGGACCACATCCACCACATCCACCACATCCACCAGGCATCATCACCCCACCCCGGTCTATCAGCCAGTAAGAGAACACTGGTCTTACTGGGATGCCATTTTGCAGGTGGATGATAGCTGTAGGGGGAAAAAACATCATGTAACGTAGCCAGTGTAACCCCAGCGCTGGGCCAAGAGGAGTTAATCCCCAGATGCAGAACTGTAAAGAACACTTTAAATTCTCGTGACTATCCCGCCTTCTTATAAGAATCGCCATTAGTCATGTTGCCAAAGAAATACTTAGTTACAAGTAAAAGTCCTGCGTTCAAAATCCTACTTCAGTAAAAGTGTCCGTGCTAACGTACACTTAAAGTGCCAGGAGTGAAAGTACACATTATGCAGAGAATTTATTTGGGTTATTGCATCATAGGTGGAGATTATGGGGAGGACACGGGGCACATCCATCTGAATATTTATTATTTAATTAACTTTTTTTTTCATTTATTTATTTATCATTACAATTTCAAACATTTTTTTTTTTAATTTTTGAAAATGTAATATATAATTTTTTTTACAATTTGAAACTTTTTGAAAATTTTTGACAATTAAAAAAAAATTAAATCAAAGGCAAGGCAGCTTTATTTGTGTAGCACATTTGATACACCAGGGCAAATCAAAGTGCTTTACGGAGCAATAGAGTCTAAGACATAAAATGAATTATTCAGAAAAGTGTAAAGACAAAAAAAAAAGATATAAAAGGTGAAATTATTTACTAAATGTTTTACATTTAAAAAAAAAATCACCATTAAAAAAGTGCAAAAAAAAGTGGTGCAAAGATAAAAAGATTATTTAAAATGATTTAAAGTTGAGTTGAAAAATAAGTTTGCATTACAGGGCAAAAAAGTAATGTTTTTAGCTTTGACTCAAGTGTTCAAAGTCAGGGCTGTCTAACATCTGTGAGGTTATTCCAGGTTTGTGCTGCATGATCACAAAACTCTGCTTCACCATATTTTGTTCTGACTCTTGGGACGGTCGGTAGGTTGACCCCAGATGTCCTCAGGGTCCTACAAGGTTCATATGTCACAAGCATGTCAGAGATATATTGGGCGCTGAGCCACAGAGTGATTCATACACAAGCAGCAAGATAAAGACATTTCCACTGTAAATTAATGTAGAAAAGACACACTTTAGTGCGTAAAACATCACCAGAATACAGAAAATTGTTTGCAAAAAGTGTTTGATGCTCAAATTTTAGTATCAGAGGACCCCCAACCCCAATACGTGTCCCCTCAATGTCTAAATGCAGCCTACACCCTTGGTGTTCATCACTTTAATGTTGCAGCCAGTAAAAGTGGGGCTTATTTCAATAATATTTTTCCAGTTAGCGTATGTTAATATACATACAATAATATTTAGTATTGTTTTGTATCAATAATCTAAACCTACATATTTACTAGTATCTAAAGCTATCAAATAAATATAGTGGAGTATAAAGTACAGTATTCGCCTCCAAAATGTAATGGTGTAAACGTGTAGAGTGGCATCAACTGGAAATACTCAAGTACAATTTTAAGTCAGTTGAACTTTACTTTAAGTACAATACTCCACCTTCCACCACTGCTGGCATCAAAGTCGACTACTAGACAAACTTCCCCTGCACCCCACCCCCCAACAAAAATATCTTATTTTTATATTGTATTCCTTACGAACAAGAAGAAGAGCTAATGAGAAATCATGGCAAATAAACAAGTTAGCTAACAACCAATATTAATGAATAACAAAAAAGAACACGGAATGTGCAAATTTTATTTTTTCTTGCTTTTGTCCTGCGCCCAGATCACTTTTGCCTGATTTTAAAGCTCTCAGAAGGACGAATGAGTCGGCTCTGTCTTGTCATTGTGCGTATAGGTGTGCTAATATTTCTCCATGTTACTGGTTATCTTCAATATTTTTATTGGTTTGGGTTTGGCTGTAACTGTGTGCTGCTGTTTTTGCCGGGTCTCCCTTGTGAAATAGATCGTTGATCTCAACGAGACTTGGTTAAATATAGGTTAAATGAAAAACAGAAAAACAAAACTGAAGGTATGTTGAGCCCAAAAGTGAGAAAACAGGAAGTTGTAGCATCATGATTCATAACTTCTAACAACATCAGTCGTTATAAGTAGTGAAGTCTTTTGTCTATTTGAAAATATCCCTTTAAGAAGAGCAATGTGACCTTTGAATGTTTAAATGCACTACTTCTTCATTTAAAAGTTACACGTTAGCTTTAATAGCTTACTTTAATATAACAGCTTCTTTGACGGACCATCTACCACAGAAACTTTCGAAAAGTTTTGTTGTCTATTTTCTTCCTGTCTGGTTTGAATATCCAACATTAAATGATGTTTTGGAGGTTGCTGATGGCAACAACATTAGTTAATTTTTATAAGTATTTGACACTCCGACACTCACTGACAGCTGTAGACCTGTTATAGATATCCGGTTCGTGGGTATAAGCTTGTCAGCTTATGTAAAGCCGTGAGCTTATGTATGATAAATACCATTGTTAAACAGCCAATCTGGGCAATGCACATCGACTATTAAAAGGAAGGACTTGTTGATGGAGTAGTAATCTCCTTACAGTTTTCACATACCACCATCAATCTAAACACAAGACCGCGTGTGTAAAAACAGTAACAAACCATGTCCGGCCTCGCAATCCATTCAAGATTCATGTGCAGTTATCACATGCTGACAGCCCTTGTATCGAGAGCACAGTCGATTGATATGCATATGGTAAAAACAACCCATGTCATCCCAGTAACACCAACATAAACAATGCGAGGAAGCCACTGGGGTGCAAGCTCAATGCTTCAAGTCAAACACAGGGGACTTAAAGATGAGCTCGGAGGAGACAAATGGAAGCTGTGACGCCGTTTTCAGCACCTTAAAGGGCAACTTCAGTTTGTTTCAACCTGGACCCTATTTTCCCATGTTTTTGTGTCTAAATTAAAAATGGAGACGACAGTTTTTAAACTGGTCCAGTATTAAGTGAGACTACCGCAGCCACATTGACGAAACAGGCTGCAGTGTAACCACTTGGGACAATTGTACACCGTCACTTTATGTAAAGTAAAGGTATTTGTTTTTGCCACTGGCAGGCTCAGATTATTGCTATAAATGTCTGACTACATTATGAAAAGGATCCCTACAGAGACAGACTTTTTTTGTTAAAAAGTAGGATACTTTTTGTTCAACTGGAAACAGCCCCTAGATCACTATCTCCAAACGCACCAAACTCCATTTAAATAAAGAGTAATTTTATCATTGTAAAACACTCTTTGTTTAAAGTTGGCGGAAACAAAATAAAACTCACAAAATCTGCCTGGGTTCATCTTTCCATTGTTCCAACAATCACCAACTCTGGTTTGGTCGAAATAAACCCTTAATTCACCTGGTTTGATGTGAAAATATGCTGCCTCTATACACACTAAAATTACTGTTTATTCAAATTCAAATGTCTGGTGGGTTTGGCAGTAGCGATTTCGGAGCTGTTTCTGGTTACACATAAAGGATCTTACTCTTTAACAAAAAGGTCTATCTCTGTGGGGATCCTTTCATAATGTTGTCTGACACTTGAATAATAACCTGAGCCTGTCAGTGGCAAAAATACCTCTAGTGGACGTAAATCAAAGGTGCTCATTTGCCCATAGGGATTACATTGCAGTCAGTTTCGTTGCTACTGGCTGTAGCCCTCTCTCAGTACTGGACCAGTTTCAAAACTTGTTTCCATTCGTCACGTAGACACAAAACATGGGGAGATGGGATCCAGGTTTGGAAATAGTGGAATTAACCTTTAAATTCTGCCCTCCCAGAAAAACAAAAGTAACCCGACCTCTTCCTAAATGCGTGTTTCTTGCCGTCCAGACTCCAATAGACCCGTGGTCGCTGATGCGGTATTGGTCGACAGGGCCACGGCTTTCTCATCTGTCAGGGGTTAAGTAAAAAGGGTTCTTATGGGTCCACACACACATACACACTCATACCCCTCCTTAAACTGGCCTAGGACCCTGTTGGTACTACCCCCCCTCCACCTCGCTTACCTTCCCTCCCTGGCCAGTGCTCTCCTGTGGCCCTGATAAGATGCTATCGGTAGCCCTCTAAGCACTTGAGAGGCACTTTAGGAGATCACTGGAGCCATTACCATGAAAAGTAAAAGATACAGGGCTATATTGATGCCAGATTAATACTGACCAACATGTTATTGATTTCTGCCCCCTCTCCCATCTCCCCTCTCCCCTTTTTTACTCTCCGTCCTTTTCTTCTTCTCTGGTCTGGACCTCTGGCGGTGATCTTATTTTCTGATGGAGCAATGTTTTGTGGCCTGGCTTGGGGAACAGGCCGCCCCCTCCTCCTCCTCCTCCTCCTCCTCTTCGTCGGCGCGAGGCCACTATCTACGGTTTCACAGGGCCATCCTTTAAAAGGCGCAGAGCAAAGGCTCGCCGTTATCTGCCGATGTTATTCAATTGTTACAGGACAATCTGGGCCATTAGCCGGCTGTGTTAAATAATGCATCCGCTTTTAAAGGGGGACCCTTATCTCTGCTATGCGTGTGTGTTTTTTAACATTATTAGTATAGGAGTGTAATGAAAGGTCCCTGCCTGATGGGCGCTGATATACCTCCAAGGTCTCTCTATGAAGCGCAGCAACAACAACAACAACAACAATGCATAAACAAACAGTGACCTTTTTAATGAAGCCTGGTTTTATCTGGTTTTATTAAAAAGGACAACAAGAAGCGGAAACGCTTCAGACGAGATAAAAATGCATTTAAATGTGCTCGTATAAAGGCGCAGACAATCGATCACAATGCAGCCGCTCGGGGAGGAAAAAAAAAAAAAGGGACGGCACATATAGGCCACTGTGTTGCTATGAGACACAAAAGGGAGGAAGAGATCGAAGGAAGAGGTGAAGAATGAGAGGGTAACCTGAGTGAGAGGAAGACCGAATGAAGAAGAAGAAGAGACGGGCGAGGGGGGTGGGTGGGAAGGGAGGATGTAAAGGATGAGTACAGAGAGAGGGAAGGATGGAGGAAGGGATGGGGATGGCGGCGGGAGAGCGATAACCGCAATGTCTTCAGTCACAGATTTACACAGGCCATTGCACTCCCATTCTCCCTGGCTCTTATCAGCGGAATTATTGAGCAGTGTGGCATACCATTAAAAATTCTGCTTAGATTTCACAAAAATCAAATTGCGTAAGGTAATGAACGCAGCTTTCAAATGGACTCCTCACTGATACCCATTCTCAGCAGGCAGAAATACATCTCAGTCATAATTCGCTATCTTTATTGTACTTCTACACAGACTTAACTATGCTGCCAGAGCAGGGGAAAGCTTAATAATCGCTGTTGCCCTTGATGTTAAAGGGATGATTTTGTGGCTATTGCTTTGCAGCTGTTTCCCTTTCTCCCTCCTTCACTCTTTATATCTGTTTCCGCCTCTATTTCGCCATCAATCCCTCCCCTTTATTGTCCCCCCATCCCTCTCTTTCTTCCTCTACAGTCCCTTTTCTCTGCAGGCCACACTGTCGGCCAAGGTCACACAGGTCAGCACAGGTTTTTTACTCCCCCTCTTCCAAAGCGCTGTTTGCTGATGACTGAGAGCTATGAAGCCAGGCAAGAAACACATTTCAAGGATGTCAGCACCCTTGTTTGGATTGGCTCGTGCTGCTCAAATACAATCATAGGCACGGACAAGCACACAACTTCATTTGTCTTCTTAATTTATGGCTCAGACACATTAAAATAAAAACGACTGTATGTGTAAAAGCAGAGCAGGCCGGGGGGGGCGGGGGGGTGAGGCTCGTTCTCACAGACTACACCACAGACAAGGCTCCGTTGAGAGTGAGACTGACAATAGAGTGAGGTAACGCTGAAGGAGTGGCGGGGCATGTGGAACCACTTTGTACCTTCCAACAGCTATAAATCTCAGAGTACAGTGGAAGTTTCAGAAAAGTTTAGCTGTTTGACACATAAGACGTTGACATTAGAATATTAGTTGAAAGATAAAAGGATAGACTCCATTTTGAAGGTGGGGTTGTTTCTTCAGATGAAAAGAGAAAAGCATTCAAAAGGTGTTTTTGCATGTCATGTTTGAAAGATGGTTGAGTTTTAACACATAAATCCTTCTCAGGGTAAATTTGACAAATTGATGTACAGTACTACCATTTACAGACTGACAGGTAGTATTTTACTACCTTTGACTTTGCTCAGATACAAAATGTTATTTTTAGAATTTTTGATTTGACATAAACTTAACCACTGTCATCAAGACCTCGAGTTGACTCTCAAGACCCAGTCACTAATACCCCCTTTCCACCCACATAGAACTGGTTCCGTTCTGGTTTCCGCAGCTTATATTCAACCATTAGGAACGTTTCGACTAAACATGTATTTGTTCGGAACCCGAAAAGTTGGTTCCCAAAAGCAGGTTTCTTTGACCACAAGTGTGAATCTTGACGAGGTCATCGGGCATACTCTACAGGTTGGAAAGAGAGGATAGAGTCTTGCATGTAATCCTCTTCAACGTCTTCTTACCATTATTACTTGGCTGATGCTTGCTTTTTGGATAAAAACAAAAATCTGTAATGATGGAACACAAACTTCAAGGGTCAATAAGCGGAAATTCATCATTTCTAGATTGAAAGAATTAAAATATTGCTATGTGAAGAACTAGAGGTGTAATTTCATCTGGAGTATAGCATGATGTCACACACCCTCTCTCTGTGTTGATCTCCAGCCCGTTGTTTACAAGCCGGTCCAGCTATGCGTTCATGTACGTTCATGTGAATCGCCGTCTCCTCCCTCCTCTCGGAGCCCTTGGCCCTCCCTCCCTATAAAAGGCTACAGCCAGTGAGTAATGGCAGCGCGTATTTTCGAAGCGAAATGGCGGAGAGCGGAAAGAAACGTTCACCTGAAGACGACCAGGATCCGACATTACCTCTAAAGAAACAACGGTCGTTGGCAAAGAAGTTGTCGGATAAAGAACGGGACAGAATCGGATTAACATTGGCCTTGCATTTCCAAGGTGGAGAGCACTGCGAGAGCTAAAGGGGCTACAATCTGACTCGGAGCTAGCTCTTCTTCTCCTGAACAGGTAACATTAAGTAACAACATAAAGTCAAATATCTGTTTTAATTAGTGTATACTGTATTTGCCTAAACCTATCCTACGTGACTTTATTTGCCTAACCCTAACCTACGTGACTTTATTTGCCTAAACCTATCCTCCATGACTTTATTTGCCTAAACCTATCCTACGTGACTTTATTTGTCTAAACCTATCCTCCATAACTGTATTTGCCTAAACCTATCCTCCATGACTTTATTTGCCTAAACCTATCCTACGTAACTTTATTTGCCTAAACCTATCCTACGTGACTTTATTTGCCTAAACCTAACCTACGTGACTTTATTAAACCTATCCTACGTGACTTTATTTGCCTAAACCTAACCTACGTGACTTTATTTTCCTAAATCTACGCTACATAACTTTATTTGCCTAACCTAACATGTCATCATGTTATGTACATTAAGTACATAACATGATGACATCCAACCATGTTTCTTTCCTAAACTTAAACTACGTAACTTTTTCTAAACCTAACCTACATAGCTCTTTTACCCCAACCTATCCTACGTAACTTTAAATAGAGTATGTAACTTTAGTTTAAGTACATAACGTGGTGACACCCAACCACATTTCTCTCCTGAACTTAAACTCCATAACTTTACTTTTTCTAAACCTAACCTACATAACTTAATTTGCCTAAACCTATCTTACGTAACTTTACATTAAGTACGTGACTTTTCATTAAGTACATAATACGATGACACCCAACCATATTTCTTTCCTAAACTTAAACTACGTAACTTTACTTTTTCTCAACCTAACCTATGTTACTTTTTTGCCCAAATCTATCGTACGTAAGTCCACTTTAAGTGCGTAGCCCTTTGTTTTGTCATAACGTGGCAAAGCCCACTCATGTTTCTTTTCAGAAGCCTAATCTACATAACTTGACTTTTCTAAACTTAACCTACATAACCCTAAACTACATAACTTAACGTTCCTAAACTTAACCTACATAACTTTTAGTTAAGCACTGAACATGACGCCATTTTTAAGGGCGTTAATTTGTTGGATATCATACGAACAGTTGCATGAGGACACATTGTCGTGGTAGACAGAGCAGCAGTAGTGACAAACTCTATTAATTTCTCTTCAAAACTTGGTGTGTGGTTGTTATCAGTGCAGAATCTTCTGCTGACTCAGTGCAGTGTGTTTGGGCTTAATTGAGACTTGCAGAAGCAGATTTTTTAGGACTTCCACAACCAGTGCTCTGAAGGAACAGAGGACATGTGAGGTAGCCAACATGCACAGATGAACATGTTCAAAGTGCAATACAATCCGCAACGTCCTCTTTGAAGAAACACCACTTAAAGAATCTCAGGGTTTATATGGAGAAAAGCATGCTGCACACTCCACCTTTTAAAACATACTCTAACTGCATGTGGCCTGCGCTCCATCAGTGAGTAATGCACCAGACTGCGTTACCAAACTGTTTACTTTATGGAACTACTTGTCATTCACTGACATTTGAACACGACAGGACATAAACAATGACAATTTGTCAGACAAACTTCACTGCTGGATCTAGTTCCACTTAACTTAATGTCAGCCCCCCCACCCCCAGCCTCATTCATCCAAAACCAAAAATAACAACCCAAAGCCCAAACACTGTCCTCTCTGTAGCTTCCTGGCACAGACTCTATCTGGCTGGCCTTTCTCTGCAGCCAGTATCAGTGTGATGTGCCAAAGCGACAACTGCGTGCCACGCAGATCTCGCCTCGCCTGTCTTCTGCGGCTAGTTAGCCCGCTAGCGCTTTCAGCTGTCTGCCCGTCTGTGGGTCGGTCCGTCTGTACTCTGCTGGGCTTCTCCAATCACAGGCCTTAGCCCGTGCAGCCCCTAATCCAACCATGGGCTTTACCCCACCAGCTCAGTGTAATCACACAGCTAATTCACAGGCGGACGGGAGGAAGGCAATCCGTGACGGACGTTTTTTGTGCAACTAAGAATGAGCTCCCCGGTGACCAGGGGAGGTGGTGGACTGGGAGACTGTCAATGAAGGGGCCATGAAAAGATGGCTCCGGAAAGGCGAGATGCGAGGGGAATAGATGAATAGCAGAAACGGGCTCTGAGATAGAAGTACGAAATAAGGAAAATGTTTGGAGTGTATAAAAAAAGGGACATGAATCTGTAGCAGTCTTTTGCCAAGAGAGTGTTGAAAGAGCCATTGTGAGTTGGAACAGTCTATATTACTCAATAAAGGCTGTGATGAAAGGCGAGGCTCTGTATTAATTTGGATAAGAAACCTTTGCCTCCGTGCCCCTTTTCTCTCTCGGCTCCCATCCACGACACCTCTGTGGTTTAAAGCAGTGTTCGGTTTCAGTTCAGCAAGCCAAGTCATTACATTTCAACATGTCGCACCTTTCAGAGGGGGAATTAACTAGTGCTGTTATTTCTTCATTCCCCATGTGCCGGGGCCCAGAGGAACAGAAAAAAGAAAAAAGGTGTCGATATTTTGACATTGTCACTTCATGCACACTTGCATGCATGCCTGTGCTGTGTTAATGTACTGCGTGCCCTCTGACTGTCCTCTCCACACAACTGTCTTCTCATTGCTCATTGCAGATGAACTCAGGAGGTGCAGGGATTGCAGCTTGGCTGTCTGCCTGATTTTACCGTTGACATCCCAGCAACAAAGGAGAGTGGATCTCTCTTACACCTCACATGTCAACACACTCCAACAGTCAGCAGTCAGAGTAAACGGGCTGGAAACCGCAGACATACAGTGTAACTCTGCATATGACCCAGGGCAGGACAAGTAGAGATAAAATGATTGTCAAGATCAGAACAAAAGTATCGAGTTGATGAGAAGCCAAAGCTTCTTTTCAAGGCCAGTCTCTTAGCTGCTGGTGTGGATAAGGTCGTACGCAACACCTTCGTGAAGGGACAGTTACCAAGACGCCTGTACTATGAAACAACTTCAACATCCCCAGAATATCCCTTCATTATCTGGCTTTACTAACCCTAACATTGTCCTTCTGGTTATCAACTAGCACTCTCAACTGTGGGTTTTCCTGTCCACCAACAAGAGTATTAATGTGAACAAGGTGGGGTTGCTGATCACGAGTGACATCATCAGATCCATGAATAAAGTACATCATATGATATAAGGTGAAATGGTGACACCAATATCCTGCAGGAATGTTCAGTTTATGGGACAGCAAAAAGTCATATTCATCAGAGCGATAGCCTTAAAACAGAGTAAGATGTAGAAAAACTAGAAACAATTTCAAAATATTAAAAGTAAGCCAAGGCTTAAAATATATGTAGGTATTGTTATACTTGACCCAAGTACTGAGTGAGTATTTTTGCTATTTAGATAGATGATGATGATGATGATGATGATGATGATGAATATGTCACATTAAAGACTTTAAAATAATATCAGCCTAGTCAATGACTGATGTCTGTCTGACCAAAATGTTGCATTTATAAAAATGGGAACCAATGAACAGGGTGTGGATTATTTTACTAATAAAATATAAGTTCTTATCTTTTTTTAGTTTTTATCACACAGGTGTCTCATGTTATTTTGAGCTGCGGTGATGAATCAGAGTATAAAATAGCGTCACTGCAGATTAAATAAACTTTGCATAGGTTTAAATGCTGCTAGAATCATGTTTAATGTTGTGAATGATCTCTGTGTTTGTTCGAAGCTCTGTTTTAAAACCAGTGGAAATAGAGCCCTGGAACAATGAAATGACCCACTATTAGTTCTGACCTATAACTATAGGCTACTCTTTTGTCCATGGAAACTTTTATCTTCAGTGATGTGATTGGTCAGAGGTCAGGGTGTTGACAGGCTGTGATCCGACACTCTGAAGTTAACTTGCTCCAGAGCAGGTTAGCTGTTCTGCATAAGTTACCATGGTGACTTATCCTGGTAAGAAGAGAACCAGCTTCGTAGGACTGAAAACCCAGAGTTAACCCTGAAGTTACCTCGCTAACTCCAAATCCTGCTTCGTAGTTCAGCCATCAAGGAGGCCGCTGTTCGTTTTCCCTTTGAAACGTAGTATGCTAGTGTATATAACATGCAATGCTTATGACGTCAGGTGACCTTTATGACGCACATCACTTGACGTTACATTACGTTAGTAACAAATGTTATTTTAAGCCAAACCATGATGTTTTTTCGAAACCTAAACACACACTTTTGTTGCCTTAAAGGAAGTTCAGCTTTTTTTTTTCAGTTTTTTGCCAACGTTTGAAGTTTATTTTAAACTTGCATGCATTTAATGAGCGGAAACTTTACATTTCCTGTGAAACTGGAAGTTTATTTTAAGAGGACAATGCATGTAATGAGCGTGATGAACGTCCCTGAGTGTCCAGAACCGACACAGCAGAGGCACCTAGTGTGTCATAGCCTGAGGGCCACTGACCAAGTGTTGGTACCTGACCGGTTGGGAGTGAGAATGTGTTGGGTTAGCTGTTCATAACACAAGTTACCAGGGTGATTTATCCAACTAAAAAGTGAACCAGCTTCATAGTATGGAAACTCCAAGGTTAACCCTGACGTGACCTCGCTAACGCCAAATCCTGCTTCGTAGTACAGGCCCCAGGTCAGTGGGAAGTGCAACCTTGTGTAAACCTACGATGATGAGCAGAGGGGTTTGTTACAGTTTTAGGGGGCGATCACACCGAGATTAAACGCCAGAAACACGACGCCAGTAAAACCATTGTTTTCCTATGATACGGCGCGTCTGACTGGCGTTCAAGCGTCTTTTTAGACAGGCGTTTTTCCGGCGTCTTTTTAGACGCGCGTTTTTGTAGATGCTTCTTTTTAGACACACGTAGACGCTGAAAAGTTAAAATATTTTCAACATTTTGTAGCTAGCGCACATTGAATAAGCGCTTCCAGTGTTTCAGGCGTCTTTGAAGCGTCCGTATCTCTAGCGTCTCATTTCTGTGTGATCGCCCCCTTATACTGCCAGAGTCTTTATCTGTGGGCAAGTACTGTTGCTATGGTTACTAGCATTTTAATTTACATTGCACTCTGATGTAGATCAATGTTCATACTTTTCATCAGTTATTTTTTAGGGAGCCATTGCCAGTGTTCCTGTATGTCTCCTTTTAGAAATCTTAAACTCAGTTACTGCCATATACTACATGTAGATTTTTAGGGTTTAGGCAAATTCAATACCTTTAAAAGTCTTTTGAGCGTGTCGATTTCGTCACACGTGATCCACTAATAAAGCTTTTAAACAACTGTACTGTCATAATGAGATTTACTACCTTCAGTAACAGTGTTCAGGCTGCATTATTTGATCACTCCAGGGTTCTGTGGCTCTTATTACACGTCCCCAATACTCTGATTTGTTTGGTCTGCTCTGATTGGTGCAGAGCTCTTGGCAGTAGGCGGAGCTGCATTTTTTGCTCCGTCGCTACCTGTCTAGATGAGTCAGAGTCAGAGCTGGGCTGGAGCCAGGCAGCTAGGTGAGGTTTGTTGGGGTAATGCGCTCATTAGTTGCACCCACAAGTGTTTCTGTGTGGTAATTCGGTCGACCAAACCAGAGCCTAGAGGGAGAAAAACAGGCAGTGAGACAGATATGCTGACTGATAGGGAGCGCAGGTTCAGGTATACTGACACTTTTATGGTGTGAATGTGTGCGTAATGTCTGCATTTGTGTTTCTCTGTGTGTGTGTGTGTGTGTGTGTGTGTGTGTGTGTGGGTAACCCCACTCAACAGAACAGAGAGCTATAAAAGCACCACATAAAATCTTGAAAGTCTACCGTCGTTATGGAGCCTTTGATGTTAACCCTCAAATAAACAGCCAAGCCCAGTGAGTTGGAATGTCCTGTTTGTCTCACTGGGTTAATTTCATCGCCTGCTGTGTGTGACATGTACAAAATTTATGTGTGACACATTGACAGCCTATATATTTTAGATTTTAAAAACAACTGAGGATGACCTATTTTGATTTGATTTGGTTTGATTTGAGGTGTGTACAGCATGTCATAAAGTAATAGAACAAATTTCTCAAGAATGTTGATAAGACCAAAACTAATACACAGCCATATTTATACTCACCAGCCACTTTATTAGGTACACCTTGCTGGTACCGGGTTGAATCCCCCTTTTAATTCTTGGTGTCACAGATTCAACAAGTTGCTGGAAACATTCCTCAGAGATTTTGATCCATATTGACATGATGACATCACACAGTTGCTGCAGATGTGTCGGCTGCACATCCATGATGAGAATCTCCCGTTCCACCACATCCCAAAGGTGCTCTATTGGACTGAGATCTGGTGACTGTGGAGGCCATTGGAGTACAGTGAACTCAT
>NC_065528.1:29639566-29679117 GCF_006386435.1 Epinephelus moara | reverse complement strand
TTAATAGAGACAATTTCAAACACAAGTACACAAATCAGCTTCACTATAACTCGCAGCATTCACAGACAAACACTTCTTTATCTGGACACATCTTCTTTATCTGGACACATTTTCCCACACAAATACAACATGCTAACGTTATTAGCACAAGCCTATGGCATTTTACATTGTATAAATTAGCCTAGTGACTAGCAGAGATTTCCTCTACTCATATGAAGCCAGGATAAATCACACACAAGACTTAAAATGCTATTTTGCGGAGGCTTGTAATAAACTGAATTTTAGCAAAATTAAGTAAAGACCAGTGTGTGTAACTAGTCAGAAATATTCTCTGCAGTTAACTGACTAACAGTTGCGCGCTGACGACACTATTTTTTTGTATATGAAGCACATATGACCTCATAACTGACCATTGACCATCGGACATTTCCTGACATTTCAACGTATGAACATTTTATTAGGCCAGTATTTATAAGTTTACTTAACTGTCAGGAGTTAATATTAATATACAGAGAAATGTGCGGGTGAGCGCAGGTGAGAGGAAGAAAATCAAAAACTGAGAAAGGGAAACTCTTTGCAGTTTCAAAACGGTGATCAGGTGTTGATGTCATCTTTGCACCCACTTACACACACGAAATACACACACATAGACAAAATAAGGAAGCACAGCAGAGGGGGGTCAAACCACCAGAGGAAGACGCTGCTCCAGAAGCCTTTATTAACTCCACTGACAACTCCTGCTTATAACCACAGCTAGGTCATGTCACACATAGTAAGAAACAGACACACACACACACACACACACACACACACACACACACACACACATACTGAAGACAAGCGCCCTGCCACCAAATTGGACAGCACCCAAGACTGTTGGTGGCACCTGCATTGTTGTGAGATGTTCCCTCTTATTTGGCTGTAGCATCCCTCTCCAAAATAGCTGTGAGCACCCGTAAAACACACACACACACACACACACACACACACACACACACACACACACACACACACACAGAATATATACACTGTCTGGTTTTGGTTGCAGAATGTGTTCAGCAGGAGACAGTGTGTATTACCTGTTTTAGTTGTGGCCAAGCTTGGGGAGGGGGGGCAGGACTAAGCTGGCTGGCTGACGTTGTGCCAACACTAAAATCGACCACACACACACACACACACACACACACACACACACACACACACACACACACAAATACACACACGTGTCCACCATTTAAGACGTTCCTTTTGTTCATGCCTGCCTCTGAATTCCTTATAATCCTGTAGCCCCAAATGAAAGTGTGTATACATGCAGATGTGTGTCTGTGTGTGAGTGTGTTCTTCAGTGTGTGTATGTGTGTGTGTGTGTGTGTGTGTGTGTGTGTGTGGGGGGCGTCTCCTGAATTATAGTACGTGAATAAGTGAGAAACACACACCTTGTGAGATTAGTCTCTTCAGAAATTGGCTGATGTGTTCGTAGCTGTTCTGTGGACACGCTCAGTATCAGGAAGGCTAAAACACTGCGGGAGTGTGTGTGTGTGTGTGTGTGTTAGTGTGTGTGTGTGTTTGGAGGGAGGGTGTCCAGTTTCTAGTGAACAATGTGAAATTACATATTGTTGGTGGGTTAAGAGGGTTACCATTCGCTTAAAGTGGTGTTTTCTGAGCTGCCCGGTTTGCAGCGAAAATGTTTGCTACCCATGGAGAATTCGGCACACACACACACACACACACACACCCACACACACCATATAGACTACATAGACGGCTCAGACTTCACAGTGGGGTTTTGGTGGTGGTGTAATTTGTTTTATTAAATACAATTACAGCAGCTTTGCTTCTCTAACCTGGTGACCAGAAGCTGCAGGCTTTGCGTGTGTGTGCATGTGTGTGTGTGTGTGTGTGTGTGTGTGTGTGTGTGTGTGTGTGTGTGTATGTGTATTGTTATAGAAGTCAATTTCCCAAAGGTTTTCCCACCCACCGGTGGACAAAATATTAGAAACATAATGCATTACAAAGCAGGATTTATTGCAGGGCTGTTACATTAGACTGCATTAATATCAGTGAGGTGTAGGGGAGAGCGGGGTCGGTTGGGAAAGTGCCGTTTTAGCAAGCTATAAAGCAACTATGCCGCACCAATCACAGTGCCCATACTCAGCCGAACCTTCTTCACTTTCAGCCTCAAAGTGGAGACCTTCTGATTGTTTCTCACATTTGAATCCCAATTTTAAAGTTTATAGCGTGTTAGTAAATTATACAACAAACATCACCGGAAAGCTCATTTTCAGGCCAGTTGTTGCTTGTGTTAGCTGTCTAATTTTTTTGTTGGTTGCTAGCATGAGTCCAAAATGTGTCTGCTCTCCATGGGATAGCTAGGACAGTTACCCAGTGGTTCCCAACTGGTCCAGCCATGGTGTCCAGATTTCTCCTTAGTCATTAGTTAAAGATCTACACAGTTTAATACATTCAGCATCATGACTTTGAGCTAGTTTTCTGTCTCTGTCAAGTAGCGGTCTGTTAGTCGCTCACTCTAAAGCAGGAAACAGCACTTTAAAATAAAAGCTCTGTGCTTGAAATTCACTGTACCTCAGAATAAAGTGTTTTTACAAACTTGACATGTTAGAAAGTCACTTGCAGTCCATTCAGAATGGTCGGACGACCCACTTTTGGAACATGACCCACCACTTGGGAACCACTGGTTTATAATACCTTGTTACAACTTAACAGAAGCCAAAAACAAGACAAAGGGTTCTCAATTGAATAAGAGCAACTATAAAGTCTTTACGTGAACTGCCTGACCGTAACATTGGCTTACATTTCAACCTCTGAGCACATTTTGAATGTGCAGACGTTTTTTGTTTGTTTGTATTTTTTTTGCATTTTTGTACAATGCAACAAACTTAATAGCTTACATATATCTATAAGCCGCATGTAGCCTGTGGTGACCACATCGAGCTGATAGGTGCCACTGAAAATACTCGGAAGACAGTCGAAATCCATATCTCAGTAATTCATGAATATAAAATAATTTCTCTGAAAGAAATATGTGAAGAAGTGACATTTAAATGTAAGGAGCTCAAATTTATTTTTTTCAATTTAAATGACATTTTTAGGCAAGAACAAGGTGTCCCAGCTGATTATACACTGTAAAATAATAGTATTTCTTTGCCTAATTTCTAAATTCTTTAATGAAAAATTTCTCGTTTTTTGTTTGACAGACCTTGCTGCCAGTAATCTGACCATTTTTTACTTTGTTGAAGGTATTTTATGGAAATAATTCAGACAAAAATATGTAAAATAACAGTGTTTTTCTGTTAAACTTTAATTGCCACAAATAACTGGAGGTGTTTCTAATGATGTAAGAAAAAAACAAAAATGTCTGTAATTTTTTTTGTTTTTGCACCCTATTTAAATTAGGATTTTTTAATCTTTATTTTTATTTGTTTTTTTTTTAATTACTGTTTTACTTGAAAAAAATATATTAAAACAACAAACAAAACAGCTTTTCTCTTTAAAACCTTTTCTGTAAATTAAGTGTTTTTAAATAAGAATATTTTACATTTAATTTTCCGTTTTTATTTGGCAGCCTTTTTTTTTTCCCAAGCTTTTTTTCTCTGTTTTTTTACTCCAGTGTACCCACCGTCCTAACTGTCCCAGAGAGGCTGAACTTTGGGAAAATGCACCTATTGTACATTTGAAAAAAATTGTGCTTGTCAAATTTGGTTTGGGCTCTTAAAACTTAATTGATCAGACCCCTGTATCTGTTCAGAGATCTAATTATTGTCATTTCTGTTCAAGTAGTCTGCGAGTATTGTCGATACAAAACTGTCCCAACCGACCCCACTCTCTCCTACTTACTGAACTGGCCACCGAGTGTGTTTTCCTGTGTGTGTGTGTGCGTGCTCCTGTGGTCTGTAAGGTGATCTGAGGGGCCACAGTTAAAAACACAAACGGAGATGAAAGCAAAGTGCCGAGTCAACACAACAGCTGCAGACGGCCGCATTGTTTGTGAAGAAAAGCCGACGCTGTTGAATTAAGGCAGAAAAAAAAAACAGCATGGCTTAATTACTGTCGCATAATACCAATTATTTTGTCTCCACACCCTTATCTTAATTACTTCAAAAGACCAACTTCAATTAGGACGTGAAAACTGCATCTAGAACTGGCAGTCCAATCCCCAGCTCCCCACGGAGGCAACGTCACTCAATTACACACACACACACACACACACACACACTCAATTACTCTCACACACAAGCTGAATCTTACCAACAAATTTGCTGATAATTAATTGACATGCCAGGCATAATATTCAGCATAAATAAATGAGCATTGTTCTGAAAACGAAGATGAAAGCGTTGCAATTAATTCCCTGAATCAGTACAGAGTGAACCAGTAGCCGTCCAAATCATTTCATGTGTGTAAGATTCCAGTGAAATGTCAGCGATTTATCTAATCGGCGGGTTTGAATTGGAACGATGCGCCGTTAAACGTTTCCGAGGCAAAACCAGGTCGTTCCAGACATCTAAGTAAAGAAACAACTAATAATAGATCGACTTGAATTCTATCTACACGGGCTCATTCAGGCCTCTTCGTCTCTTCTGACTTAAACCCTTAAAAACTGTAGAATCTTAAGGTAATACTTCCAGTGGACAGTTATTCTGCAAACAATTATAATGGATTAAATCATTTAGACGAGGAATACTTAGACGAGTTTTGGCAAATGACTTGTTGGTTCAATGCTTCACAACTGTAGACCAGGGAGGTCAGTTTAGAGGCCATTCCTTTTAGGCCAGCGTGTCATTGAGCTCCAGGGCCACATTTTAAAGCACTATCCATTTGTGTTGTGTTCACATGGGGCATGAATATAACAACTGGCACGAGTGAATTACATGTAAAGTCAGCGTAAAGGCGCAATAAGACACAAATTCTCACCGGGCTGTACAACGGATACGATGGACATGACCAGAATGACACAAAATACATGAATTAAGCGGCACGAGTGAAGAAAGAAGTACAATTTCACGTCATACACTTATTCGCGAGAGTTGAAAAACGTGAAGTTACGCGACCAATTCGCTTCATGATAGCCAATCAGCATTGAGATCCTCCGGGACGTATGACGCCGAAGACATCATTTGATCAATTTCACAAGCGTATAATGCGAGTTATTCACACTCATGAAGCCAGTCAATACAAAATATTCTCACGTTCCGACTCGTGCGAATAATGCAATGCGAAAATTTGCATCACAACATTAGAGGTGGAGAAATTTCAATGTTATGTGATGTAAATGTTTTGCCTTTTATTTTGATTTGCTGTTGGCTTTGCGTACAGACAACCGGCTAGCCGCGTTATCATGCCAAACATTGTTCCCACTGCCCATCCTCTTGTCTCCACTGGTTAGCTAGCCTTAGCCGCTCTGCACTGTGCATCACCCATGTCAGGTTGGAACTAGCTAGCGGTTCCGTTAAAGTTTGGCCATCCTGTATCGTCTGCCGGAGGGGAAAAGCTCGTACTCAATGAAAATTGTCCATATCCATATTGCCTAGCCCGACCATATTGATGTGTTACATAAACACAATATGGACAGTTGCTGAATAGGATATCGGTGTGCTGTGACCCTTTAACCCCTTTTAACATATTATAATGCAACCAAAAACTTCTGTACTGATGAAAAGGATTAGCATGTAAACAATTAAAATCTGACATTTAAGACTGTAGAGGAACTTGCATCTTGTCCTAGATCAAAGTCAAACTCTTCATCTTTTTTTCAAAAGTGGAAAACTATTTGTATGTCCTTGGTGTTGCCATCTATTATAAAGACGTACAATATACACATGTTATTTGAGAGGCAACATGTGTGTCACTTC
Source organism: Epinephelus moara (assembly GCF_006386435.1). Classification (NCBI taxonomy): domain Eukaryota; kingdom Metazoa; phylum Chordata; class Actinopteri; order Perciformes; family Serranidae; genus Epinephelus; species Epinephelus moara. The sequence continues at coordinate 29,673,247 of NC_065528.1, read as the reverse complement.
ATGGCATTCCTTGTTGAGTTTTCACAAACCTGCTGACTAACCAGGCAATCTGCCAAAATGTTTCCTTTAAAGTCAAAACCTTTTGTGTTTGAGCCAACTGGTCACCAGACCATTCTTCTTTCATCTTTAATTCATCTCCAGGACGGGAAAGAATACCCCAACATGCCTTTAACACCTACAGTCCACACACCTGAGAAAGATTATGTAATTATTGTATCCTGAAGTCTGTAAAACCCATCGGCATGTCCATCTCTCAGCTTTCCTTTGACCAGTGACAAACTGTTGACACAGTGTTGTCTCATCTTCTCAAAGACCCTTTCGTGTGCGCTAAGAGTGAGCTGAGAGGGGTAAAGTGCAGTGTGTGTTTGTGTGTATGTAGGGGTGATACTCAGGGTGTGTTTGTGAAGACATGAAAGGTAATGCGGACCATCGGGTCACATGTCTGGCTGCATGACGAAGGGCTGTTACCGTCCCAAACTTGGGGGGTTGGAGGAGGGCGGGTTGCATGTCGGAGAGACTCTTTTGGTGGGTGAGTGAGGCGGTAGGTGGGAGGTGGAGGGGTGTCCCTGACCCATGTCTAAGTGGCGCTGCAATGTTTACTGTGAGGAAGGAAGCTGTCAACTGTGTTTGCTCCCATCTCAGCAAGACGGAGGAACTCCTCACCCGCCCCCCCTGCGTGCAGAGACAGAGAGGGACCAATGTGCAGTACATTTCTGAAGACAGAAAATCAAAAGCAAGAGCATTTCTTCGACTGACTCCATTTGGTCTGCAGTAGTGCATCTGTAGGAGCGTGTGTTGTGTCGGAGCGACGGGCCTCCCCTGCAAGGGCCCGGAGGTGATTGACAGGGCTTTCTACTTGAGGTATAGAGTTTCCCCCTGGTGTAAAGTCCCTGTGGCTCTCCTCCAAAGGGTGACTGCATTCCTGACCAGGTCATGAACTGACCACCTTTACCACCGTCACCCCCCACAACCACCACAAACCTCTCAAAATCCCCCCTACCTGAGCTGCAGAGCAACCCAAATTGAGGCAACCTTCAACTGCATGCTTTTAACCAACTGTGAGGAAACTCTGCATGACTCAGGTCAATACGCCGTAATTTGGTTGTCATGACTTAGTTTCGAGGTTGGAGCAAGTCTCTGTTTGCTTGGGCCAAAAGCATGTGTGGTTTCAGGACCTTTGCACCATGATTAAGTCAGGACCATCATCAGAGTCTTAAAATGTTTGGTTTTAAATCAGAGCCACTCTTTAATGGTGTCCAGTGCCATAAAACGTACTGTTTCTAAGCGGGTTTTAAATATGTAATGTGTTCATACTGACAGTGACAATACTTTCTAAGCTTGCTTGGTTTTGATTCAGCTTATGGCAGCTCAGTCGCCAGAAGACAATGTTGTCATTGCAAGTTTTGCAAACCATGGATACGTTATATATTTTCTACATGTCATACATATCATATTAATGTTTCCAAAGTGACATAGTGCTGATTACATGTATATGAGCTGAGTTTCATCGGGAGGTGGAGGAGATGGTGTATAGAGGTAAACCTTAGCAGCTAACCGCAACCACTGTTTGAGGCCAACAAACAACAAAACTGGTTGTTTTTTAGTGAGACATTGCTGCATTTCCAGCTGCAAATGTGTGACTAAAATTTGGACATGGGTTGCATTTCCACTGTGACTGTGCAGCTAAAACTTGGTGAGATTTAGCTACACATCAGCAGCATTTCAAGCGGCGAATGTGTGACTAAAACCTGGGTGTTCTTATTGAGATATTGATAGCATTTCTAGCTGTGATTGTACCATCAAAACTGGATGTGTTTTAGAAAGACGTTGCCATTTTTAACTTTGTGATTTTAGCTAGATATCGGTTGCATTTCCAGCGTGATTGTGCAACAAAACCAGGGTTTTATTTAGCTAGACATAGCTGCATTTCCAGTGGTGATTGTGCAACGTAACTTATTGATTTTAGCTAGACATCGGTTGCATTTCTGGTGTGATTGTGCAACTAAACCTGGATGTTATTTAGCTAGACATAGCTGCATTTCCAGTGGTGATTGCGCAACTTAACTTAGTGATTTTAGCTAGATATCGGTTGCATTTCCAGTGGTGATTGCGCAACTTAACTTAGTGATTTTAGCTAGACATCGGTTGCATTTCCAGTGTGATTGTGCAACAAAAACTGGATGTTATTTAGCCAGACATAGCTGCATTTCCAGTGGTGATTGCGCAACTTAACTTATTGATTTTAGCTAGATATCGGTTGCATTTCCAGTGGTGATTGCGCAACTTAACTTAGTGATTTTAGCTAGACATTGGTTGCATTTCCAGTGTGATTGTGCAACAAAAACTGGATGTTATTTAGCCAGACATAGCTGCATTTCCAGTGGTGATTGCGCAACTTAACTTATTGATTTTAGCTAGATATCGGTTGCATTTCCAGTGGTGATTGCGCAACTTAACTTAGTGATTTTAGCTAGACATTGGTTGCATTTCTGTTGTGGTTGTGCAACAAAAACTGGGTGTTATTTAGCTAGACATAGCTGCATTTCCAGTGGTGATTGTGCAACGTAACTTATTGATTTTAGCTATTTACCGGTTGCATTTCCAGTGTGATTGTGCAACTAAAACTTGGTGAGATTTAGCGAGACATCAGCAGCATTTCCAGCGGCGAACGTGTGACTAAAACCTGGGATATTGATAGCATTTCTAGCTGCAATTGTACCATCAAAACTGGATGTGTTTTAGGAAGACGTTGGCATTTTTAGCTGCGATTGTGCCACCAAAACTGTGTTTTAAGCCAATGTAATCTTTACCTCACTAGATGTTTTTTGTGCCCAAACCTAACTACACTTTTACTACAGTGTTTTTGAAATGTAAAGAAACGTAAAGTTTCAATACATCTGCTCCATCATAACATACAAATATTACTTTGCAAAAATGTGCAATGCCAACACATTCTGGGATCTGGGTTGCTAATGGACACTGTCTTTCCCTGGTGCAACAGACAAATTGGAGGTACTTCTAACAGCCTGGTCAACGAAATCATAAAATGAAAAAATTATTTGTTTGACTTTTCAGAAGAACATTTAACATGCTCTTTGTTAGATATAATTGGCAGTAGCATTCCAGTTTGACAGTCTGACATCCACTGGCGCAAGTTTTCAGTAATGTAATCAGTAATGTTTCTAGTACTGTATCTATCATCACAGTGTGACCTGGTTAACCAATCAAATTATAGAGAAGCCTGGCCACAGCCAATGAGAGCTGAGTGAAGGAGAAGAGGGGAAAATACAGGCAATGAGAAAAGAGAAATGAAACCTTTTCAAGTTTGTTGTGGTTCAGTCTTAAAGTGGCATGAAAGTTTGTTATCATCAGGCAGGCAGGATGCTTCATGTCAGAACTTGATTAGTATGTAACCACCAATTGAATAGAAATTACAGCATATATTCACATATATTATGAGTGTGAGATAAAGATGATAAATCAGCATTTTCCAGTGATTCATAGCTGATTTAACTCTGGTTCTACGGTAACATTAACAGTGTCAACAAAAAAGCATTAGAAATTGCAGTCCAGTCACCAGTATAAAATGTTGCCATTGTATGTTTCTGCATTACATTTGTACATTTTATACATATGAAGTAGTTTTGATTACATGTATACGAGCTGAGTTTTTTCATTATGGGGAGAAGGGGATAGTAGATGGCATGACATTGAGATGAAAGCTGCAGACCACAACAGCAGCGGATGTTTTTTTAATGACAGCTCAAGCAACAAATTTCTCACTCATAACTTGACACATGTCGCAGCTTGGTTAGTGGACTTTCACATCTACATATCGTGCGCAAGGTATCCTTTGTGCATTCATTTTTGATGAGGGTAAGGTTTGGGCAACAAAAGCACATGGTTAGGTTTAGGGAAAAAAAAATGGTTACATTCATACAGGAAGGGAAACCTGGCTTCCTGGGTGAAAGCCTGGTGTTATTGGATCCGTCCACCAACCCTCACACCTGCCCCATAGGGACTTTCCAGGTCCTTTAATTATGTTGTTCTCGGAAAACACTTTGAACTGATGCCATTTGGTGGCGTTATTAACTGACGTCGCCCGACAGTGTATCATACCACCATGAAAATATGCCTGTGTTTTGTCGGTGTCTGACGTGGAAATCAATGACCAACCAGCGGTGTTTGACGACTTCAGAATGAAGTCCAGCCATGTCCAACCAAAGCAGGTATTTTAAGCAAAAACATTATGTTTTCCTGACCCTAACCACGTGGTTTTTGGGCCTAAACCTAACCACATGGTAACCCGATTATTAACATAAATCTAACATCAGTTTAAACACAAAGATATTTTAAGTCAACCTGGTGTTGCTCTGAAGTCGTCGAAAAGCAATGCTTGGTCAGTGACTCTGGTGTCAGACACCAACAATGAAAGCTGTCCTCTCACGTTGGCATGATACACGGCCGGTCACTGCCATTGTTTAACGTCGGGGAAACTGTGGCGGACCAACAACAGAAGTTAAGGAGACGGAAGTCTGAGTAGGGCAGGCAGGAGGGGTTGTGGATGGGTTCAACAACCACTGACTCTTACCTGGGAGGCTGGTGTTCACTTCCCAAAAGAGTGTAAAGCCAAATCAAGTTCTTTTTTCTACACCCAACCACGTGTATGTGTTGGCTAAATGTAACCACGTGCGTTTGAAGGGGAAAAAAATGTCAATTTGCGGTGTTGTACCAACAGTGCCTTTATTTTGAAAGAAACTGTATGCAAACTGTACATTTCCTGTGAAAACAGAAGTGTACTTTGAAATCAGACAATGCATGTAACAGGCTGAAGTTGACACGGTGTCACAGAACGTCAACAACCAACACACCCAGGGTACCTTTCACATTCTATGTCGATGTGGAACATTCACGACCAAGCATCATTTTGTGACGAGGTCGGAGTGAGAACGTGTTGGTAAAGTTTCAATGTATCAGCTACATAATAATGTACAAATATAACATAACCGTGGTTTGCAGAAAGGTACAGCAATGGCGACATTTATTCTGGCAGTTGGGTTGACAATTGACCTATGGCTAAGTCCCGCCCTCAAACGCGATGAGCCAATCATAGTGCATATAGCCATTCCCATACACTCGGACATTCTCTGCCTGGACGTCCATTGAAATGCATTACAGAAAGTCAGTTTTGTTCGGTTTTATGAGCTTTTTCTGAGATTTGAAGTTTAAAAATGGTCAAACGGTGTGCATGGGGTACATGCAACTCTGACACAAGGTATCCTGAGAGGCTGGGCGACCAGGTGTATTTTTTACACTTTAAACCACATCTCAACCGAGAAAAGTGTCTCCTTTGGATAAAGTTGTGTGGTAACGTTAGACCACAACATCAACTCAACGTGAATAAGATTAACAATGATGTCTACATCTGTTCTAAGGTAAGTCAACATTGTGTTTGAGGCAACATATTGTCACTTTGCTGGAAAGAAATATAAAGTTATCTTTAACATCTCTAGCTAACGTTAGCTAAAGTTAGCCTAACGTTAGCTCCTAGCTGCGTTGTTCATCATGTCACCTTGTTTGCTGGGAGTTCATTAGCCTATTTTGTTCTAGTTTTGTACTTTGGTGATCGTACATCATTGTTAGCTGTTGTCCAAAGGGCTCTAGTTAAGCTAACGTTAACTTCTGGAGCTTAGCTTCATTAACTTATCTGTAATGGCAGAGATAACAAAGGTTGGCAAACGTTATGCTGAATGATTCAGTGTAAATACTGTAGCACCAAACTAACGGAGAGACACTCTTGGTAAAGATGGTAAAAAGGCCGTTATCCTTTTCTCATATTCTGAGACAAAAACCTTAACTTCAGTGGCACTTTATCTTGTTGTCTTTGATGGTGACGGCAACGAGATGCGGTTCACAAGCGTACACTGTGACCTGTAAATTGCTCCAAAAATATTGTATTTAAAATGGTCATCAAACATATTCTCCAAATCCAGCTTGTTCAGTTGTGTAAGTTGTTGTTTGTTATATGCAGACCTTATATGGTCTATTCAGAAGCAGCATTTGCATATCTGCCCATATATTAGAACCACTTACAACTATAACATGGCAGTCCCTATAGACGCATTGTCTCTGTTTCTGTAGCTATTGTTGTGCCTGGTGGGGTGGTTACATGGATTAATGCTTCGTTGTTGTTTATTCAGTCTTTTTTTTTTTTTTTACCCTGGCAACGTTTCTGAGCCTATAACTGCTTCATTTTTTTCCCTACCCCTGCCACACACACACATACACACACATGTAGATACACCCCAGCCCAGCCCCAGCACCCTTCAGGCCTACCTCTGGGGCCCGAGTGTGATGAGCTGCGCCCATCCCTGCTGCCTGTACTCTCAATCTCTATCTCGACCCCAGCAGAAAGCCAGGGAAATTACGCGCCTTTTCCTGGAATGTGATTAGATTCCTGATGTTGGCAGCCACACATCTCTGTTTTTTAATTGGGTTCCGAGGCGCGACGAGATTAGCCTCGTGACATCATTGATGGTCTGTTTGTGTGTGTGTGGGGAGGTTGGTGGTGTCTGCTGATAAGAGATGGTAAGGGGGTGTCAGGGGGTTTTGCGGGTGAATCCCCCACTCCCCAATGGATGATGCTTACTAATAGGGTCTATGAGTGTTTTTTTCCTCTGTACATATATGTCTGCATGAGCACACACATATGCACATATGCATGGAGAGGCGTTTATTTGTTTTTGTTTGTTTGCAAGATGTTAAAGTGCATTATGTGCGAAACATTCATGCAGCATTAGTCACACGTCTCTTTAGTGTCAATCTGATAATTGCTGCTTCCATAGAAACAATAGAACTGACGTGTCATCGCTCTCTGCTATCAGAAATCATGTTCAGATACAATACTCACTAAAATAAATTCTTGCCAAAGTCATTATAGGCCTTACGTTACATCTCTACAATCTGTAGCTGTGTAATGTTGTTATATTATACACAGAAATTTTGTTTTGTCTCATAAAATCAGGCCTATCATCTTGTTCTTCAGTAAAATCGCTGCACATATCTCATCTATTTAGGTTTATTGTAGCTCATTACTTTTGTCAAATGACTCTGAAGACATTCTGACATAAGCCGGCTAACTTTCCTGATCTTTGAGCCAATCAAAAGCTAGTTACAATGTTTGGAAAGGGTTATCTGAAAGGTTTGAATCATGTCATTCACAACTAGGGCTGGACCTAATAGCGCTCTTGAGTTATTGGAAGTGCAGTGTTTCCCGCAAAATTAGATTTTGTTTGTGGTGGTAGTGGACTGAAACGGCTGGTAGTGGCGGACGCAAACCTTTAGTTAGCTTTAGTTAGCTTTGGTTACCCACTGTAGCAACTAAAACTCAGCCAGTGAAAACCACGCTGGATCAGCAAACTTTCTGTTGCTGCTGTTGCACAGATTGGACCTTGTGCCGACCTCGGCGCTGGGGTTTGGCTGAATTGGAGTTGCTATAGAAGGTAACTCAAGCAAACTGGAGGTCCGTCTCCGGAGCTGCAGCTGACTCTCTTCGTGGCAAAATAGTATAATACTCATAATATTAGTGTAGCCTAATCTATATACCCAACTTTGCAGCAATACTGGATTAAAACAGAATGCATATAGGGATAGGGCTAATCTTAAAATAACCCTAACCCTGGAAAAAATACACATATATAACCTCTGTCAATCCAGCATTTTCATGCCTCTGTGCTGGCAATAGCTGTGGCCAGAGGCATTATGTTATTGGGTTGTTTGTCTATCTGTATGTATGTCTCATTCTTGTGAACAAAGTATCTCAAAAATGCCTTGAGGGAATTTCTTCAAATTTGGCACAAACGTCCACTTTGACTGAACAATAAACTGATTAGATTTTGGTGGTCAAAGGTCACTGTGACCTTGCTTCAGTGTCATTCTCGTGAATGTGATATCCCAAGAACGTCTTGAGGGAATTTACTCAAATTTGGCACAAATGTCCACTTAGACTCAACGATAAACCAATTGGAATTTACTGGTAAAAGGTCAAGGTCACTGTGACCTCACAAAACATGTTTTTGGCTATAACTTAAGAATTTCTATGTTTATTATGACAAAATTTCACACAAATGTTGAATAGAATAAAATGATGAAGTGATGACATTTTATATCCAAAGGTCAAAAGGCCAACTTGACCGTGACATCATAATGTTCTGCAAATAAGTTTTCTTGACATCATTCGAAACCATATCTCAGGAACATTAGGGGAGACATTTGGTCAGATACTGAATAGGTGACACTAATCTTGGGCGTCCATTTTGAAACTGATTGTATAGATCTTCTGTGTTGCCAGGTTGAAGGTGTGTGAAGCATTCATGTTTTAGCATATGCAACTTCTTACCAGCAACATTTGAGGCATTGTCATGGCTTTATATGAGTCTGGACAGACATGGATGTAAATTGTAACTGCAGCTTGACTCGTTTGCAGAGGCATACAACTGCCACGTAGTAATTCTAGTTTATTTTTTATTTTACAGGAATACAGGATTTGGAATCAAAGCCAAGTGCACACGAACCTCTCTGAAAACACACAAAAAAATGGAATTTCTAAATCAATGAATCATGACCCAAACCACAAAATTAAGACCCAAATTGTGACAAATTATTCTTTATTATTGTCTAAATAGGACACCACAGTGCAAAACAGGATCTGTCAAATCACTTGAGCTTAGGTGTTATGCCAATAACATTATTTCCTGTGTCTCCGTTGAAACATATCAACAACAAACATTACATTAAGACTCATGTCGCAGTTTTACTTATATATATTTGATTTAAAAAGTAACAGCATGAATATGCAACACAGGTGCTGCAACCACCTGGACGAAACTGAACCGACTGAAACTTTCACACAGTACTGAAGGTCATGGACAGTGTGAATGGAGGTGGGGGTGGAAGGGAGGTTGTGGGTGTAAAGGTCTCCCACTCCTCGCCTCCTCAACCCCCCCATTAGCTTGCATCCCCTCCTCCTCGGGCCAGAGAACAATCAGCCTGGCGTCTGATACTTCCTGCCCAGCAATAATTACCCCACCTAATTAAAACTTAATTGCTGGCCTCTCCGACCGCCATCTTAAATGAGCAATGGGAGCCGGGGCGGGGGCGTAAGCCTGCTGGGATGTTTGTGTGGACGGCAAATTGGTTTATCCCTATCAGATTCCTCAGTCCCTGGCCCCGCGCACGCTACTGCGCCGCTCGACTGCCCAGAAACAGAAAGAAAGGGAGAAGGCTTAATGTGATGGAGGCCAGACAAGGCCTAATGAGATATACTTTTTTTTTCTTGCTTCTTTTAAACCTCACTTTCATTCACAGTTTCGATTAGTTGGCTTAAAGGAGCGGGCCGAGGTCTGTCTGGGCAGGTTTTGTGGAGAGAGTGATGAAAAGTTTGCCTTATGAGAAGAGAAATAAAGGTTTGGAGAAGGGGGGGGGGGGGGGGGGCAGAAAGAGGGAGAAAGAGACAGAGATAAGGAAGTTAGGATTCATGGCCCCTCAAAATCATCAGGGGTAAATGAAAGAGGAAATGCTGCGTTAATCGCTATGGATTCTCATAATTGTTACGATTAAATTTCATAATTGACTAATGGCCAGCTGCGGCTTACATTACACGCAGGATAAATACATCACATTAAACATGCAAGCTGAGAGGAGATGAGTCGAGATGGATGGATAGATAGGACAGGATGGATGGATAGATGGATAGATGGACAGCAGGCTTTGCAGGCCTGCAAGCGGTGGAAGACTCGCGGATGAGAAAGCTGGAGGGAGCTTGGCAGGACATGAGTGAGCGCAACAAAGGTAAAAGGTGTGAGAGTGATGAGAAAAAATTGGTGTGGAGATAGAGGAAGCGATGAAAAGGTGGGGAGAGAAAAAGATGGAGATGGCGGAGGGAGAGGGAAAGCTAGATTCATGGCCTCCGGGTGGTATTAGGCTGGGTGCCAGGGTGTGTGTTTTTCCATGTGTGTGCTCTCCGCCACACTCCCTTCTTCTTCCTATGAACTCCCATTTCCCTAAACCCCATCTCTCGCTCTCGCCATCCTTCACTCTTGAACTCTCTCTCCGCTTTTGCCTCCATTTCTTCATCTCCATCCCAGGGAAAAAGGCAGTTGTGATGAGCAGATAGCAGGGGGGCCCGACGGAAAGGAGGGGAGGCGGCGGCGGGGGGGAGGTGGAGGTATGGAGGGAGAGCGAAAGTTGGAGGGTGATTAGAGAGAGATGACAGGTGACATCCATAAAGGGATTACGGAGCGGGCCTCAAAGACAGGGCCCTAATCCTGGCTTTGTACAGGCACAGATAAACAGCTCCACTGATGGCTTGCTCTCTTAAAAAGTGAACATGAGCTACACAAATAACTTCCTAATTCCCCCTTTGTAGAAGTGAGTGCACGCTACAACACAAATAAGTTCCCTAATTCTTCCTTTGTACAAGTGAGCCCAAGAAGCACAAAATAACTTGCTCTCGAGGTGTTTGTGAACAGGATGCTCTATAAGAGGCGAGAGTGACTGTGGGTGTTTGCACGGGCAGGGGGGGGGNATAACTTGCTCTCGAGGTGTTTGTGAACAGGATGCTCTATAAGAGGCGAGAGTGACTGTGGGGGGGGGGGGGGGGGGGGCACAGGGTGTAGATATGTGTCTTGGAAATGCTTGATTGTACTCGGTCGCGTGTCGTCGTTGTGACTTTTGAACACACTTGTAATGAACAGAAATATGGTGGAAATATTCTTATTTCCTCGCCTTTGAAAACACACACACACTCAGGAACACGCACAGTTGTCGGTTTGTGGTCTAATTAAGCGTTACCTTAAAGACAGGGAGGGAGTCAAACATATACACACTCACACCACACACACACCTGTGCTGCTCAGACAGGAAAGACCACCAACTGAAAGTCTGGTTTCCCATGTAGGAGTGTGTTAAAGTGTGTGTGTGTGTGTGTGTGTGTGTGTGTGTGTGCTTGTACATAGGGCACTGTCAATATTTGTGTAGAGACCCTATTTTACCAACAATCCCAAGAGTCTGCTCAGTTACACTCCAGTATAATAGTGCTGTGTATTCTGGTGGCTATTGCGTCTAGTTTTTCACATATTTTTAACTTAAATAATCAAGTCAGTATTTCACATTTTTACCATCATAGCATTGATAAATTAATAATCTAGGTTGATTACCATGCACAAAGTGGAAGCTAAACCCTTGGTGTTAAAATGCTGTGTTCCTCAAAATCAAAACCACATTTCCCATGAAGCTTCCTGTCACAAACAGTACTCTGAGGTGAGATGGTTTTTTTTTTTGTGACATTGTAATCCGGTTCCTGTTAAAGATAACATATGTAACTTTTCTGCATTAACATTTCTAAAAGCAATGTTATGTATTTCGTTGAGTTGTCGGGCAACATTATCCCAAATGTTTTCAACAAAACCCAGAGAAATCTGTTGTTGTAGTCAAGGAAGTCGTCGAAATCAGGCGCTTGGGCAGTGACTCACAGCATCAAACACTGACAAAAAAGCCGTCATTTAACGTCAGCATGATACGTAGCCGGTCACTGTTATAGTTTAATGGTAGTCGGGGGCGTCAGGGCAAAACACAGTGGGACATGAACGAAAGTTAAAGCGATGAAAGTCTGAGTGGGGCGTGCAGGAAAGGTGGTGGATGGGTTTAACAAACATTGACTTTCACCCAGGAGAGCTGTGTTCATGTCCTGTAAGATTATAAAGCCAAACCCTGTTCTTTTTTCCCAAACCCAACCACGTGTTTTATTGTTGAAGGCAAAAAAAGGTAAATTCACGTTGTTGTACAGACGTAGTGCTTTTATTTTGAAAGAAACTGTATAAATTTCCTGTGAAAACAGAAGTGTATTTCTGAAAGAAGACAATGCATGTAACAGGCAGAACTTGACACAGTGTCCCAGAACATCAACAACCAATACACCCAGGGTACCTTGCACATCGTATGTGGACGTGGAAAGTCCATGACCAAACGTTGATATGTGACGAGGTCAGAGTGAGAATGAGTCAGTCAGGGTTGCAGTTGTTTGCCAGAACTTGTCATGAAGTGACTTTATATCCAGTTTAGAGCCACATTTTTATGATGCATTCTTTAGATATTGATAGTTTTTAACTACATATTTTAACCAGATGAATGATTTTAGTCATTGGATGTCTGGATCTTCAGTTATCAGAAAAACAAGCTGCGCAACTGTTAGTGGCAACTTAGCTCCAGCCCCTGCTGTGCCAAACAGTGTTAGAGAAACGCTGATTTTTAACATGAAACTGCTTCGTTCTGAGTTTTTACCAAATTTAATCACCTGGTCCAGTTGTTTTGGAGAGGAGGGGACCTCTGCAGATAATTCGGCTACCGGTGAAAACCTCCTGAACATCTAGATCTTAAAATATCATTAAAAAAATGGTGAGCACACTGTAGCAGGAGTTGAGCTAGCAGCTGATCGGAGCATTGGAGAAACACTGATTTTTAACATCTAACTGCTTTATTCTGTATTTACACCAATTTTAATCACCTGGTCAGTTTGTTTTGGAGAGGGTGAGATGTCTGTGGATAATTCGGCTCCTGGCAAAAACCTTTTGAGCAGGATTTTGCTGTGTTTTTTGCTATTGTTTTGATTGCGAGACCCCAAGTGACAAAAATACATATTGTACATTTAATAATCTGCTTTATCACAACACAAGAAAATGGAGTTGGCACCTGAAGAATTTTGCAGTTCTTAATGTTATACAGAAATGATTTGGCCTTGAAATGTTGCACTTTTTAAAAAAAAGTGATTAAGAGGAAACTTTAATTGCAGAAGATGACTCATTTTAGGATATAATACATACAGTTACAGCCTGCTGACATGACAGCTATCTCAAGCTAGTTCATTAATGACCCTGACAGACCAAAGTATGCCATAAGAAACTGTGAAATGGCTTTAGCTGCCCAGTAAAACCTCTGTGGTACAGAGTGTAAGATTAAGATTTACTAGTGCAGTGCCTGTTCAGAAAGTACGGAAGCGTATTGCATTCACTTGACAAATAAAAAAAGCCCTGTTTTTTCTGAGTAATTTTTTTTCTGAGTAGTTTATTTATTTTTCTGTTTTTTGGTGTAATTTTTTCCCTGTTTTTCGTGGTAATATTTTCTGTTTTTCGTGGTATTTTTTTTTTCCTGGACGAGGAGACGAGATACTTGAAAATTTCGCGATAAGCTCCCACCTGGCACCTGCAAGTGACCCCTGCATCCATGGTGACTCCTGCTCATGGATGTATTTTGCATCCGTGCTCCTAGACAATTTCAACTACGGGATCAATAAGGGTAAGGCACGTAATTAGTTACACACAGGGTATGATAATCTAGCTATGTTTTCGACTGTATTCTTGCATGCAAAAACAGAAAAAAATTACCACGAAAAACAGAAATAATTACTCAGAAAAACAGAAAAAGTTACACCAAAAAAACAAGGCTTTTTTTTATTTGTCAAGTGAATGCAATACGCTTCCGTAGAAAGGGCCTGTTAAGAGTGGGCCGATTGCTCGGCCTCAGGTATTGAACTTTACACTCAACACTGCGCCTTCTTTTGTCCTGAGCAATGCACCTGCCATGACATAGTTGCATCCCATATCAAGGCAAGAGTACAGGTGTCATTTGCCAACAGCTAGCTATTTGGGGCCAGGCTACTTCCAGCAACAAAAGTGTGCATACTGAAAGTTGTGCTGCTGATACTTGAAATGTTTGAGTTTTAGGTGAGTTTTTCCGTTAGATTTATTTTTGCACAATTTTAAAAGAGACAAAATGGCAATAAAACGATACAGTCCTGGGAAAGGCGAAAAACCGAATGGGTATTGCCACAATTTAACATCAATCTAACATTGCATGCTAAATGTTACTATGGTAACATGCTAACTATACCCATGATTAACTGCTAACTTTAGCATCGTAGTAGTGTGTTTGGTTACAAACATGTATAAAGAATATAGATCCAAGAGGACATCGACCACCACCTCCAGCATGGAGACCTGGACAGACGACACAAACAGAGGCCAAGCTCAAACTCACCATTCACACAGACAGGAGAAAGGAAACTAACATACACACACACACACACACAGAGGGAGGGACAGACGAGGACAACATGCACATGAGGGAGAGTAGGAGAGAGACTGAATCTCCTGGAGGACGTAGGTCCAGATCCAAAACATCTGAGGCACCGACAGCCAGGAGAGAGAGCGTAAGGGAGGTCCCAGGACGGCGGATGGTCCAGCTCAGAGAAGCCTGAGTGAAAGAGAGGACAAGGAGGAGGAAACAGGGACACAGAGAGAGAGAGAGGCAGACAGGACACAAACAAACAGAGGGTTAGAGAGATGCAGTAGCTTTCAGAAAGTTTACAGTGTTCTCATCGGCAGGACAAACATGGACTATAAGTACCGGGCTTAATAGATTCATTGAGACTAACTGACGTAAACACCTGTCTATATTCTAAGATAAAACAGCAGTGCCTATTACAAACTCAAAAATAGCATCACTACAATAACAAGTCAGCCAGCCAGTGGTTCAGTGAAGTAAGTCTACTGTACGAGTGGGGGACCACAGACAATTAATCAATGTCCACTGATCTTTTTGACGAACTCAAATGTCCTAGCAAAGCTTTCTTTTGTGATCTCTGACTGCTTCATCCTTACATATTGGGTCAATCTGCAGTGCGTGTGACATCTAAGGTAATGTTAGCAGAGACCATACCAACTAGGTACTAGATAGGAGGTGTTGATACAAACCACTGTCATTTACAGCCTTTTTCCACCAAAATAAGTGTTTTTTTTTAATGTAAGAATACAGCTCTTCAGTAGACGAGTATGCCTTTCTGTTCATCATCACAGATGTGCTTGAAAACAGGGTTAATAAGGAGTAGAAAACCGCATGGAGGCCAGTGAAAATGTTACAGTTGTTACTTCATCTTTATATCTGTTAAATGGGATTCATACTTGTGCATCAGCTCTATGCCTACGCCGTAGCCTACACACATGGCCTAAGCTGTTGTTAGCATTTATACTTGTACGGTGGTGTGTCTGTGTCACTCTGCAGTTACACCTCCAAAGCACCATCAGTGGCGGGGTTTCTATGAAGTGGTGTAAAGTTTAGTTGATTCTAAACACACATTAAACACACATTAAACATGGCTTAATAGAGACAATTTCAAACACAAGAACACAAATCAGCTTCACTATAACTCGCAGCATTCACAGACAAACACTTGTCTTTATCTGGACACATTTTCCCCACAAATACAACATGCTAACATTATTAGCACAAGCCTATGGCATTTTACATTGTATCAGCCTTGTTGTATTGTATTGTATGTAGCCTAGCAGCTAGTGGACTTTTCTTCTACTCATATAAAACCAGGGACAACAGCAACATTTAACAAAGGTAACATTACAAAATTCAGCTCCATTACAACTCACAAGGTTCACTGACAAAACAACTGTCTTATACTAAACATGTTTTCCAAACAAATATAACATGCTAATGTTATTAGCACAAGCCTATGGCATTTTACATTGTATAAATTAGCCTAGCTTCATATGAAGCCAGGATAAATCACACACAAGACTTCAAATTCTATTTTTGTGGAGGCTTTATTGTCTTCACAATTCATTGTTTTCAGGTAAAACAATATATTAGTAGTTATAGGGGATTTACTGGTGCAGCAACAAGTCTGGGAAGAAATCACGTTGTATAAAGCTTCAAACTTCTATTAACATGTTGTTTAAATGCTCTGAGCAATAACATACAACACATATTCTTGGTAGCGCTCATGTTGTTTCCATATTGCGACTTAAAGCTCCTGAACACAACAAAGTCAGAAGAACAACTTCCCAACTCCGGAAGTGGGATCATCCGAGAAGCACGTGAGTGCACCAAGTAACAGATATATAAAGAAGTAACTAGAGTAATATTTTCACTGGCCTTCATGCTGCTGTCTACTGTCTGGCATGATCGTGACGTCAGATGTGACTCACCACAAAAATGGCAATGGGAAAAGGAGTCTATCCCCAATTTTTAGCGTCTTTTCCCATATTCAGAAACCCACATATACGTCGTAATTTTGGCGGGGAAAGGGTGTAAGCTACTTAGCTGCTAGGTTTGGAGCTAAGCTAACAAGGCAGCAGGGCAGAGGAGGTTTAAAAAGAAAACAAGCAAATATTTTTCTCTCCATTGTTCATCCATCAATATTTATTTTGGTGCGCAGAGAGCATTTAAGTCTCATGGGGTCGACAGCGTTGTGTCAGATTCAGCCTTATTTAGGGACCATGAGCAGCCCAGTACAACCATGGTTTATTTATAGACACTGACAGTTTCTTCTTCTCAAGAACTTTGACAGCGGTTGCTGAAAGTGATGAGCGTGTGTTACTCATTCACAATCCCCACCCATATTTCTCCATCCCGTCAAGGATTCTAACAACCTCACAGGGTCGCACCAATTTCAGTTAACAGATAGCGTTTTGATTATGAAGCCACCTATTAGACTGGCTGTGATCGCCGCGTTGCTCCCTCTGGCCTTCTCTTTCTTCCTTTAAATATGCACGGTCAAATCTCTATCTGCTATTTCACACTTTCCCTTTCATCATCCTCCATTACCTGGTAATGAATAGATCCTTGCTCTTTCTTCTTA
Organism: Epinephelus moara; assembly: GCF_006386435.1. Lineage (NCBI taxonomy): Eukaryota > Metazoa > Chordata > Actinopteri > Perciformes > Serranidae > Epinephelus > Epinephelus moara. Next base: position 29,656,542 of record NC_065528.1, on the reverse strand, counting down.
CGCCTCTCTGTTAACTTCATGCAAATTCGGCTGTAGTCTCTCTGCCACCGACACATCGGCAGTGACTTTGTGAGGTATAAAAGTAAAGGAGAGCAGAAGGGGAGGTCTGGCTAATGACTTCATTTTCTCTTTCATGGCGCTTTGAGTGCGTTGGCAGCGGGATTCCTCCCCTAAAGCACTGAGTTGGTGACACAGATACTATAATATGAAATGCACGGGCTAAAAGAAGCATGACTAGATGTGTGGGATTGATGCAGAAACAGGTCAAGCATTGATTGTACGGCTATTTTGAGGATTTTCAAACGCATTGATACTGAAGTTGAGTGTGGGTGTGACCAGGGAATGGGAGAAAAATAAGCAAACAGCGGCTACAAACGCACGCAGACACATAAACACACACATCCCTGTCACACTCCCCTGTTACACACTCGTACACACACACACCTCAGCCCCCTCTAATAATCCGCTAATCCTGTTTATCATCAGCCAGCTCTTCTTAGTGCGAGCGATACATGAGAGAAATCACACTCACAAACACACTCCAATGTGCAGAGCCGAGATACAGTATAAATACACACATCTCTATTTCTTGATTTCTTCCTCAATCTTCACTCCGTTTTGCTATTTTCCTCTACGCTCTGTTATGCATCAGCTATGCAGTTACACATCACAATCCCACATCAATGCCCAGCCTCTCAGAAATAGGAGTGTTTGCTTCTTGCTTCTGTGTCTGAAGAGTTTTACTAAGCTGTGGAGAGCTCACTTCTTCACCCCCCTCCCCCCCGTCGCTGCTTTTTAACTCCACATGCACACACAAAAATTGAGATACTTCCTTCTGGGACATTGCAAGTAAATTTGGCCTTAAACTGCAGCTGAACTTTTTCTCCCTTCCTAAAGAAAAAGCACATTTTCTACGATATCCCCGTCTGAAAATAGGAATATAAGGTATAATCACAGATGATCCTGCCTTCGCTACCTAAGAAGGCAATAAATCTATATTTTTCATATTTCTCTTTTGGGATGCTGATTCTAGTACGGGCTAAGTAAGTTGTAAATATAGCTATAATCGCCGTCTCTCATTTCATAAGGTAATCTTTGACGCTTAAGGGGTCATTGGAGGAATTGCTGTTTGGTTGTTGAGAAGCACAGAGCAGGTTTACTCAAGCCTGGCATTGTGTAAGTCTTGCACGGCGTATCTTTGAAGGAAAAGGGAAAGTGAGGAGGACAAGGATAGAGGAGGGAAACGCCTCCGTTTCACAAAGGCAAGAAGTAGCTCAACTCGCCATGATTCTCTTATGACGGCGGCTGTCTACAAGTTTCAGCTTCATGACCCAGGGAACTTTAAAGAAGCGCTGGCAGGGAGTTTTGGTTTGAAACCTGAAACAAAATGCATTGTCAGATTTCCAAGCTGAAGTGCTAAGCCTGTGGTTTTCGTGTGCAGTAATGCATGGCAAAGTGAGAAAAAAGTTTCTGAGGGCTAATAACAGCATGTAGGCTGGCACTGGTATGGAGAGTATTAAAATGTATTGAAACTAATTAATGATTTAATGCATAGAAAGTGTGGAGGCATATTTACATTTTTTAAATGTAAATCAACATATTTTAGACGAACCTTTAACTACATGCTAATTTGCATCAAGCACAACACACAGCTAAGGCTGATGAGCATGTTATTAGTTCTGCAAGAATTTTGCTGTAAATAATAATAGCCTCTTTTACGCTGCCTCATGGAGTTGTCTTGCCTTTAACGCTAGCGGAGGTGGTAAAGGCGCCAAAACAACGTCTGGTAAAAGGGACAGCCAGCATCAAGAGACAGGTGTGATGTTTTGACGACGTGTTAAGCAGGATTTATACTTGCGTTGGATCGATGCTGTACTTATGGCGTAGCCTGACGTGCACCTCCGCAGAAATGTAACTAAAGTACCAGTAAATCCCCTATAACTACTAAAGTCTTGTGTGTGATTTATTCTGGCTTAATATGAAGTTAGGCTAATTTATACAATGTAAAATGCCATAGGCTTGTGCTAATGACGTTAGCATGTTATATTTGTTTGAAATTGTGTTTAATATAAGACAGTTGTTTCGTCGGTGAACCTTGTGAGTTGTGATGGAGCCGAATTTTGTAACGTTACCTTTGTTAAATGTTGCTGTTGTCCCTGGCTTCATATGAGAAGAGGAAAAGTCTGCTAGCTGCTAGGCTAATTGTTGTTGTTACATGTCATTCCTCTTTCTCTGCCTCTTTTGCTTCTGAAACGCCATCATGCTATCTAAAATCATACACTGAGGCTGCATTTTGCCTACATTGTTTGATTCTGTATAAAACAGCAAAGCCAGCATAATGAAGGGACCTTATTGAGGATCTATTTAGGGATCTCTGTGTAAAAAGGGCTTGTATCAAATGTCATGGCAATCCATCCAATAGTTGCTGAGACATTTAACTAGAAAATGAAAAAGGTCAACATCATGGTGGGGCTGGTGGAACAGTCAGGGGATCAAGTCAGTAGGATTCATCCTCTGGTGACTGTGAATGTTTTCTGATGGTGGACTAATACACCGATGTTGCCAGCTACTCTTGACAAATACAGCTTTAAGTGTTCAACTCTAGTCACAAAGCCGTACACAGAAAAGTATGACACTTTGAAATGAAAGTGTGTGAGCTCTCACTGAGTCATTTACGCCAAGTCCCTGTCAGATTTTCCACGATTAAAACATCTGCGCTGGGTTCCGCCGCTCTAATTAATGTGAGTGATGGCTTGGCAGTGGGTGAGCTGTTTAGCCACTTATCTGTCGCCACCATCAACACCTACTTCATGACAAATTACATCCACAACTTGACCAGGATAGATGGAGGTGGTGATAAAACTGCCTGCGGAGCCTCGGAGCATTTGGAAAGAAAGAACATTCGAAAGAGACGACGAACGGCATCTGCTCAGATTCAGCTCCTGTGTTGTAATGTGTTTTCTCTTAAGACTGTGACACTTTGATGTCAGTCCAAGTGCGCTGTGAGGCCTCAGAGGAGCAGAGAGCAGAGAGGTCTGGTCACTTTGGGCTACCTTTAAACACCGGGGGGCCGTTCCATTTCCTGAGTCCAGGAAACCCACTTTTGAGGAAGCTCCGTGGGTTCGATTTCTCTCATTTCCTCCTCTGACACCATTCCTGGTTGGAGTGCAGGAATGCAGGCGGGAAGCACCTCAGTGGCATCCTGTGGATATTTCTCGACTCTGAGAAATAAGACATCAACACAGCGGAGCGGGATTGGTTCATTTATTGTGGCTGGAACCTTGAGGTGAAACGCAAAGTGCCTCGCAATCAGCATGTGTACTCAGTCGCAATTATGCTTCTGAGATACTTTCTAAACTTTAATAAGTGAAAAAGAGAAGGCAATACGGTGTTAAATACAGCACATGGACCATCTAAGCTGACATAACCCTATTATACACACATACACAAACTGTCACATACACATTCTCGGACACACACATGCACACACACAGTAATTTCCTCAGATGGCCTGTAATCTTGCAGGCCTCCATCTCGGCGGCTTAGCCCAGTGGACTGGGGCAGCCGCTGCCAGCTTTCTACCCAGGGTGGGGGGCCCGGAGGGGGGGCACAGGGGAGCCGCAGGGCCTGGAGGAGCCCCACATGGATTGTATTTGGGAGCCTGAGGCATGAAATGGAATAGGTTTAATCTGTTATCACCTGCAGGGGAGTGTCGGGGCCAGCCACTGACAGATATAGCGGTTGAGGTGGTGGTGGCGGTGTTGGGATGGTGGGGGGGGTCGCAGCACCTCAGTCCCCGCTGGTAAATGAAATATCAGCCACTACAGGCGGAGAGTGATATTAGTTTAATTTCTCTGAAGCTCACCTCCTCTGCCTCCCTGCCTGCCTCTCCCCTGCTCGTTCTCTCCTCCACATTCAAGATTCAACAGTCGACTTGTGTGAGATTCAGTTTTGCCATTTGAACCATATTATTGCTGGGAATATGTCTTTTTGTCCGCAGCACGTCAATTTGTTATGGGTATAGTAGTTATGTACAATCTCTTAAAAAAACAACAGCTAAACATCTGCTTTTTTATTTACATATCCTCCATGTTGATTACACTTTTTAGGAATTGTTAGACATTTTGTGAAATACGTTCATTTGCTTTCTTGACGAAAGTTAACAGGAGTCTATACTCCTACATTTAATTAAAATACCTACTGTGAGGCTCTCCATAGACACATATCCTACGCCAGAGTCCTGCACCGGGTTGGGTGCCTGAGGATATCCAGTGGGTGACCTGCAAAAAAAAGTGCAGCTTTATTTCCAGGTTTGAGTGGGGTATTGTAAGTTGTGGTTACGGTTCGTGAGTGGGTCATGTAACCACATGCTGCAGCACACAGACCTCCTTTTTTATTTTTGTTATCTAAAAAAAAAATTCCTTTAGAAGAAACTAAACTTTCAGTTATTTTTATTTCACAAATAAGAAACAATACATTGTGAAGAAATAATAAAAAAGAATAGAGCCTACTAGCATAGCATTCATAGTAGTAGAGGAAAAGTCCGCTAGCTGCTTGCTTATGCAATGGGAGATGCCATAGGCATATGCTAATAACGCTAGCATGCTTTGTATGTTGGTAAAACATGTCTAGTATAATGTCATTGTTTTGTTAGGGAACTTTGTGAGTTGTAATCGAGACGAATTTTGTAACATCACCTTTGTTAAATGTTGCTGTTGTTCCTGTCTTCATATGAGTAGAGGAAAAGTCTGCTAGCTGCTCGGCTAATTTATGCAATGTAAAATGTTTAGGCTTATGCTAAAAATTTTAGCATGTTATATATGTGGGGGAAATCTAGTATAAGACAGTTGTTTTGTCAGTGAGCCAAATTTTGTAACATTACCTTTGTGAAATTTGCCATTGTTTCCGGCTTTATATAAGTAGAGGAAAAGATCGCTAGCTGCTAGGCTAATTCATGCAATGTAAAATGTTATAGGTTTATGCTAATAATGTTAGCATGTTATATTTGTTTGGAAAACATGTTTAGTATAAGACAATAGTTTGGTTAGTAATCCTTGTGAGTTGTAATGGAGCCGAATTTTGAATTTTGTTACCTTTGTTGATTGTTGCTGTTGTTGAGTTGTGGAAAAGTCCACTCGCTGATGAACTAATTTTTGCAATGTAAAATGTTATAGGCTCATAGTAACAACTTTTGCATGCTGTATTTGTGGAGAAAACTTGTCTAGCAACAGACAGTTGTCTTGTCAGAGAACTTTTTTAGATGTAATGGAGCCAAATTTTGTAACGTTGCCTTTGTTAAATGTTGCAGGAAAAGACTGCTAGCTGCGAGGCTAATTCATGCAATAGAAAATGTCATAGGCTTATGCTTCTAACGTTAGCATGTTGTATTTGAGGAGAAAACATATCTAGTATAACACAATAATTTTGTTTGTGAAATACTTGTGGGCTTTAACAGAGTCAAATTTAGCAACATTGTTAGTTGTTGCTGTTGTTCCTGTCATATGAGTAGTGGAAAAGTCCGCTAGCTGCCAGGCTAATTCATGCAATGTAAAATGTTATAGGTTTAAGGTAATAATGTTTGCATGTTGTATTGGTGGGGAAAACTTGACTAACAAAAGACAGTAGTTTTGTTTGTAAAGTTTTGTTTTGTTTAATATTGTCTCTATTAAGCAATGTTTTATGTGTATTTTATGTGTTTTATGTGCATTAGTTGAATCAATCAAACTTTACTGCACTTACAAAAACGTGACAGAGTAGGCATATAAACTCCACCGCCAACTAGTGGTTTGGAGATGTAATTGCAGAGCGACAGACACATCACTGCACAAGTACTAATACTCACAGTGGCGTAGGCTACAGTGTAGGCTCTAGATAAAGCTGTATAAGAATCAGCCTTTAAATTACAATATCAATACTACTCTCCCACCTTTCCATTCAAGCTTAACTAAGCATTAAGACTGAAAATAGGGGGAAACAGTCAGCCTGGTTCAACTGGTAGACATGCAATAGTGACAAGGAGGTCACAAGTAGATATTGTTTTATTCAGTGGTCGCAAAGGTTGGAAACCACTGTGTGTTTTTGTTTTGAGCATCCTGTTGCAACCCACTGAAGGCAGCTGCTCAAACTTCTAATAAAGTAGCAATCACAGTTTGTATACTGCTGATTTTTAAAGCCAGCAGTTGGCATTTTCTTCTGTGGATCTCTCCCCTGCATGAACTGATCTGTTCAGCACAGGTTTTGGGGAAAAAATATGATTAACCTGAAGTAGTTTGACGACGCTGACATGTCGACCACAACTTCCTGTGAAGGAGGGAGAGACAGAAAGAGAGAGAGAGAGGTCTGGTTTGACACTCAGGGGGCGTTAGAGAGGTTGAAGGGAGGCAGCGTTTTTTGAAAGCTGCTTTCACACACCTTGAAGTGGCTCACCGTCTCTGCTACTGTACTGAGAAGAAGACATGAAGGGTAGGAGTGGGTGAAGGTTATGAGGTAGACATCGGCAGCCGGGGGAGGGAGAAAATGTTGGGAAATTGTGGCATAAGAACAACCTGTGACAGAGGAAGCTTCATCTTCCATCACATTAACCTCCGTGTGTGTCCCAGCCTGCAGCTCTTTGGGATATGCCACATAATTTAGGATGTTATTGCTCAATTTTTCCTCCGCTAGACAATAAACCACATCCCCTTTAATAATGTATTCATGCCTTTCCTGCTTCATATCTCTATAGGAGGTAATGTTGTTGTGGGCTGTTTGTTTGTTATGGTAAAATTGTGTGCAGTCTGGCAGATTGTACCACTGGAAGTGGCGTATTCACTCTTTTTTTTTCTTTTTTTGCGAGGCAAGTCATTTTTCAGTTTAAGCTGACATAGCTCTAAAAATAGGTGTGGTTGGGAGGTTGATATTCTCACCTACGCATATTTACAGACTCCTACCTCTTACCCACACACACTTCCACACACAGATACAGTGCATTCACACAAACTGCTCCACTTTGCCGACAGCCCACGCCACACACAAACAGATGTGCCACACAAGACAGAAAATATTCCATTTCACACATTTTTGCTCAAGTTTATTGTCGCTGAGTATCACCAGGCGGCCTTTAAAGGCTCATGACACCCAAAAAAACTTAGTTTCTCACTCAAGTCGGGGTGAAAAATACACTCAGCTGCACACAGTTGTAGAAAATACATTCAGAATCCACACAGTATGTGCTGTCAGTAGCACAAGAGGAAGCAGTGGTCAACCAGTGTTTGGCAGGTGTGAATAACACCCCCCCCTCCACACACACATTTACACTCTGTGATACATTTAACAGCTCATATGAATGAAGGAAGGCAGCACAAAACAGGCACCCCACACCCGGCTACGTCTTCTCATGGCAGGGAAGCAAAGCCAACAGAGCGGCCTCCGCTTGCATCACCCCGTTGCTATGCAGCGACGGCACAGCAGGTCCACTATTGTGATTGCAATCAAGCATCCCCAGACAACTATCACAACCAACTAATTACAGGATTAGGTGATCAAACAAGGCTCCTCCAACACCAGCGCCAACTGCACTGCGTATTTTGGCATGTGTCGCTGTGTACCTGTCAGTCTCGCTGAGCGAAGTGCAAACAGCTGCAGATTCTGGGGGGGAAAAACATGGAAAGATGATAATATAATCAACGTTAATGTGGGTTTCTTCCTGTATGACAACTTCCACTGAAATTCCTCTGAGTTAACCGTTTATTTATGTTAGCACAGAAACAAGTCTGTGGGGCATTGTTTCTCATGTTCCAAAGTTATTTGTCACACATGGCGGTGATGACGGAGGAGTGACACATCTTGCTCAATGGCTGTCTAAGGGGAGGAAGGGAGGAAGCATGGTTATAGAGGGCAGGGGTCGGCCCTACTGTATGACATATAGCTGGGTAAATGGGTGACTAGTGTTACAGTAGCATGATGCAGTATCAACTCTCACGCTATCTCCATCCAGATCGTATGAGGAAACCCCGACCAAGAACAACAAGATTAGTGAGTAATCAGATGTGATGTGATACTCTGAACACTCGGTTGAGGAGCCAGAATGCAGACAGGTTGTTTGAATAGAGGCAAGAATGTAGGAGCAGGTAGACGGACTGTGGCATGAAGCCATACGGAAATATCTGCCTCTGTGGTGACAAAGATAAAAAAAATACTTGAGTCAGATGTGTAATTTTTAAGGCTAAAAAATGGTGCTGATGCGGTCATGCCAAAAGCTGCAGTTCTCTGAACGGCCACTTGAGGCTGACTCCAAAAGTGAGTCAATCCTGCAGACGCCCATGTTAAAAGCAGAACTAGCTAAATTACTCTTTCATAACAACTGTTTGGGTGCATGAATGTTTATAGAACTGACCCATTTTGAATTTTATTGAAGCTTAAAGTCCCTATTTAGACATGTTTATACTAATACTGATGTTTTGTTCATTTGGTTTTCCCAAGTTCTAGTTTTAAAAAACTCTGAAACGGGACAGGAAGCAAATCTGCTCTTTCTTCCTCAATGAGAAATGCTATGCTGACCAGTGAATGAGCTGTTAGCATCAAGATTGCTAGCGATAGCATTAGAAGAAACATCAGAGAGATTCAGTGATACATGTTTAAGCCTCAGTCAGACCCAGACTCAGGTGAGGAGTCTGTTTGGCACCAAAACCAGCAACTAGTGCAGTTAGCATCTTTCATGTAGCATGTAGGCTAACTGGCAATGGCTGCTACCACATTATTGTTTTCGAAACATACAATAATATCTGCTATGATGGGGTTTTTGGGAGATAGGCTAGTGCAAGGAAGCTCCAAGGTCCGGTTTACATCCCAAAACTGCACACTCTACCATGTTTGCTGTGAAAACTTTAGCTATGCTAATGCTAACACCGCTCTGCACTGGAGGTTCCAGGTTTCTTTACTGTGACAGGAAGGTGTCGTCATTAGCTGCTGGCTGTCTGCTTGGTATCGCCTCAGCTTGTCATTGAACTTGACCTCTTGGCCGTGTTTGTGTGTTAGGGTTACCATTTTGGGAGTTTTTCATGCAAATTTTGGACAAATAATATGGCTTACTGTGCGGTTAATTACAATAACAGACCGTCCAAGAAGTTTGTTTTTCATTGAGTTAGCTTGTTAAGTAGCTAAATAGCAAGCTAATGAATTAGCATTAGGTTAGCTGACCTGTGCTAACAATGCAAACCGGAGCGTATGCTAGCCACAGGGGGTCATCCCTATGTTCCCCGGGTTTTATGTTCCCCGGGTTCTATGTTCCCCATTTAAGCCTGCAAAAAAGGTTCTATGTTTCCCGCTTACACAAAAAAGGTTCTATGTTTCCCGCTTATCCAAAAATGGCAGGAAACATAGCAGTTGCATTAATATGTTGTTTTAACATCTCTAAACACACGCAACAGAACATAATGGGGAGAAATTACAATAAGCTGTTAAGTGCAGCGTTTTTTCGGGCACTCTGTTCAGTAAATCCACCATAATTATTTATTAGTTTTGTGATAAAAATAAATGCGCCTATGTTCTTGATCAGGGATGTTGATATCAACTGTTCAGTTCGGTCCTTCGACCAATCAGATACTCAGATTCCTTCCTCTCTTGTTTTTATGACGGTAGCGTCAGGAGCAGCCAAAGACCACCTGTGGCAAGATAGTTATCTACCAGTGTTCGTAAACAAAAGAATATTGATCATGGTCGAAATAAAGATAAATAATTATGTACAGTTAATGCGTTTCTCCGTTTGCTTATGGGTACAGGGAAACATGTATGAAACATGAAACTGAACAGTTGATATCAACATCCGTGATCAACAACATAGACGCATTTATTTTTATCACAAAACTAATAAATAATCATGGTGGATTTACTGAACAGAGTTCCCGAAAAAACGCTGCACTTAACAGCTTATTTATCTTTATTTCGGCCATGATAATTATTCTTTTCTTACCAGTTGGTCTTTGGCTGCTCGAAGAAATCTGCACTGACTGAAACACTGCATTTAACGGCTGGATTAAAAAACCTTCTGTAAAGGATATAATTGCCCAGATTGCCCACCATAGATCGCCCAAAGGGTAAGTTTCTGATTGTAATTTCTCCCCATTATGTTCCGTTGTGTGTGTTTAGAGATGTTAAAACAACATATTAATGCAACTGCTATGTTTCCTGCCTTTTTTGGATAAGCGGGGAACATAGAACCTTTTTTTAGTAAGAGGGAAACATAGAACCCGGGAAACATAGAACCTTTTTTGTGTAAGCGGGGAACATAGAACCTTTTTTGCAGGGTTAAATGGGGAACATAGAACCCGGGGAACATAGATATGCTCCCAGCCACAGTTATTAAACCAGCATGAACCGAAGTCGAAACGTATGATATTACTTTAACAAAAGGTTTCTGTATGATGTTAGAAAATGTAGGTCCATTGCATTAGCTAGCTAACGTTTTACAAAGTTAACATTAAAATGGTCATACTAACTCCCCCTTTAGCATGCACTTAAATGATTCTCCAAACATTTCAGGCTTCTATTACACATGGAAAGGGAATATGTTACAGATGTACTTTTTGAGGGGTTTAAATGGAGGTATAAAGTGTGGTGGTATTCGGGTAGTATTAAGGCATATTCCTGAAACGTAAACGATAACTTACGCTTTACTCTAGTACAGGGGCATCCAAACTTTTTTGAGTAGAGGTCTGATTAGATAACGTGAAAATACCGGGGGGCCAGCTGCGCCTCACATCATATACTTTATTGGAATGAAAACATCATATACAATTGAGTCAAACACAACAGTTTTTAGCAACATCTTTTCATGATATTCAGCTTTTCACCGCTCCTAAACGCAGCGACCCTTGCTTCCGTCTTGATGCTTTTTTGCTGTGTGAAATATGTTCAGCTGCAAAACCATCAGTTTGCTTGTTTCCTGTCTGTTTATGAAAACCCATTAGTTCCACCTGTGTAGATCCTACATTGCGAATGTCTACAAACTAAGTGATTGTCCTTCCATTGTGAGGTGAAGGGAATAAAAGTGAACTTGCCTGATGAACCAGTAACGTGTGGTTGGCCACATATAGTATATTTTAAAAGACAAGCCGCAAGCCGTTTAGAATTGGTCCGCAGGTCGCGCTGGACTTTGGACATGCCTGCTCTTGTACATTCACCGAAAGTATTCCCTGAGTCTAAATATGCCTCATTAAGTGTACTTAAGATGTATGAGCCTGCCCATCTTCATGCCATGTGGGCACCCTAACCACAGATTGGCAGAAGGACCTCCCCTTCTGTAAACAAATACCTTCCTCGTCTTCTTTCTTATAAGCAGTTCCTGCAGTTGGTAACCCATTCTTCAAAAAGCAAAACACTGTGCAACCACTTCCTTGATGCTGGTCCAAGTGCTTCACTGCGACAGAGACAAAATGCCACAGAGTGATTAATGTCCCCATACCCTCGCCATGACATCATGACAGCAGTGCAGACTATGGGCTGGTGTGTGACATGCGACGCAGCAGTGCCCTGACTTCAAGACAGACACGTACTACACAGTCGCAGACGTGGATTGTGCAAGTGACGGACCTGCCACATGCGCATCGTGTCCGCACATAATCTGTCCTGAGCCGGGTGAGAATGAAAAGATGGAAAACACGCTAGCATGTTTGGGGGCATGTGTGTGTGTGTGTGTGTGTGACAGCTCAGCGATGAGGGCAGGCCTGCTGACGAGAGTCTTTCTCAGCAGCTCTTGCCCGGCTCTGTTTGGAGTGTAAACATGTCAGAAAGTGTGAGAAAGCCTGTGTGTGCGCGACGGCGACGGGCTCCTTTGTTTTGGTTCTCAGGGTAATAATAGCTGATGATGAGCCAGGTTAACTTTAGTCGGTTTGCGGGCGTGCAGGTGCTTACAGACGGCGTGAAAACGGTGGAACTGGTCGGCCCTCTGCCAGACGGAGAGACACTGGAGTTGTCTTTTCAAAGCATGTTTACTGCCACTGAATCACAGACATACACTTAACACAAGCTTCCTTCAAAATTAATTCTACATCAGCCATCGTCAGAGTGAGATGGTGCTGAAACAAGATAACATGATGCACTTTTACGCCTGAAATATTAGTTGCATTTGAGGAAAACTAGACGACATAAACACGCAAACAACTCCCTGAAAGCAACACCAACAGATAAGGCCTCACTCTGCTGCTATATCAAGCCCATCAAAAGTCTATAACGCTCTCTATATATAATTATAGAATGACATAATCTCATTATGTCATGGTACATTACTAAACCTCGTTAGCCCATTAGCTCCTAGCGGGCCGACACGGAAGGCCCCGCCCTTTCCTGTACTCCCACTCACTCAGAGAGGAAGCAGGAAGCTGCTCGCATGTCAGTCATCCCCGCACGGGAAGTGCCTGGGAGATGGCCACCCTTTAATGCTGCAATTATTCTAACTATTGTTTGGATTGATAATCACGCTCATTACAGAGAAATGGCGGTGAGGGTGGGGGTGGAGGGGGGGAGGAAGGAAGTTGGAAGCTCTTAGGCTACATGTTTGAGGCCACGGTTTGTTCGGCGGAGGTCTGACGGACGGGGTAAGGGGAGGGAACGCGGAGCTCCGGGGAGATGTGTTGCCGCTTGGGTGCATGGGAAAGCTTGTTTGTTCGAAGAGTTTGCATTTGATCTGGGGTTCTCAGAGTAATTATCTGGGCTGGTGCTTCCAGGGAGAGGAGCGATTAACACAAGCTAGGGGTCAGGATAGGACAGCACTCAGGCCGACCGCAGGGAAACTGTATATTCTCTGAAATAAAGCAGAGGACAGAGAATATTAAGACGTAAATGTTGTATTCTTTTACTAGATAAGATCATAAGGTGTCAGCTTTAAAAAAACAGCTCAATAACATGTCGACTTTTTGACCTCTTCCTTTTTGTCATCCTTTAAACCGTCTTACTTCTGCTTTTCTTTTCTTTTGACTTCCTTCTTTCTTCCGTACCTTGCTTCCTTTTTGACTCTTTTTCTTCTATTTTCTTTCCCTCTGCAACTGATCTTAAAGCATGAAAATCCCAAAAACTGATGAAGCAGATGTTTCAGCAGAAAGTCAAATTACCTTGTCTCTTCTTTACAGTGAGGACATTTCTGTTTGGTTCCACAGTACATTTTATTGCAGCACTTTTAGTTTGCAGTTACACCTCCAAAACACTAGTCTGTGGCAGGGTTTCTGCGAAGTGCTGTAAAGTTTAGTTGATTCAAAACACACATTAAACACACATTAAACATGGCTTAATAAAGACAATTTCAAACACACGTACACAAATCAGCTTCACTATAACTCACAGCATTCACAGACAAACACTTGTCTTTATCTGGACACATTTTCCTCACAAATACAACATGCTAACGTTATTAGCACAAGCCTATGGTATTTTACATTGTATAAATTAGCCTAGCAGCTAGCAGACTTTTCCTCTACTCATATGAAGCCAGGGACAACAGCAACATTTAACAAAGGTAACGTTACAAAATTTGGCTCTATTACAACTCACAAGGTTCACTGACAAAATAACTGTCTTACACTAAACACATTTTCCAAATAAATATAACATGCTAACGTTATTAGCACAAGCTTATGGCATTTTACATTGTATAAATTAGCATAGCCGCTAGTGAACTTTTCCTCTGCTCATATGAAGCCAGGATAAATCACACACACGACTTAAAATGCTATTTTTGTGGAGGCTTTATTGTCTTCACAATTTATTTTTTCTTATCTGTGAAATTAAAGTAAATAAAAGCTTTGTTTCCACTGAGGGAAATGGTTTCATCTTACAGAGACAGACAGGAGGTCTGCGTCGCCACAACGTGTATTTACATTTCTGGGAAGGTGCACGTCAGGCTACGGCATAGGCTCTGCATCGACGTTGGTATTGCATCAATTTGATGCAGAGGTTTAAATCCCGCTTAAGAGGGAAAATCCCCGCCTGATTAAATTGCTCACAAATCCATGTCCAAAAAAAATAAAAGTTAAAATGGGGTGTTGAGTTACTATTTAAAAAAGTACTAAAACAAAGCAAAGGTGTGAGAGAACAACCCTAAAAGAAAACCCACAAGGAATAAAACATATTCAGTGAAACCACAGAGAGGGGACATCAACATAATAACAGAGTGCAAGTCATGGAGCTCGTAAAGTAAAGCTGGGACTGCTGTTCGCCGTGCCAACTTTCCTGTACATCTGAGAAAACAGCTGAGTGTGTGTGTGTGCAGTGGTGATGGTGTGGTGGTGGGGGGGGCACATATCACACCTGCTCATCAATTACATGCCGGTAATTTCTGCATGTAAGCAGGTCTTTAAAACGATGGCAGGGAGGAACTGCTTATTTTCTTATGAGAAGGCAGAAATTTGCTCCGGGATAAAAAAAAAAAAAGACAGAAATAAAAAAAGACCAGAGCCAAGTATTAAAATCAGCCAGGCAGAGTTGAGCGTCACAACATGCAGGACCCAGAAAACCTGTAATTAGAGAAGCTGTCAGCTGGCACATATCACACACTGCTGTGGCAAAGATTGGAGAAGCTTGCCAGGCACAATTAGAGGAGTGTCACTGATTACCTCCTCTATTTTTTTAAACAGAGGACTGATGCCGGGACCTAATCCTCCTCATATTTGTGGCCACTGCTACACTGCTTTACATTTCACCACTGTCAATTAGATACAGAGCCGATAAAGAATTGAAGAAATGCTGCAAAAAGTAATAAAACAATGTTGTCATCTTAAATAAATCCGAAGTTAACGGGATGAAGAGACAGAAATAATGACAAAATAATGCAATGATAATAATGAGTAGGGGGAAACAGCTGTTTTTAATGGATTATTCGGATTAAAACTCAAATGTGTTAACGCTTTTAAGTCCCCAAAAATTTAAGATACACTTTGCCTCTTTTAATTCAGCTGGAAAAATGTTTATCACAACTTTTATTGTACATTTGCTCTGATCTAATACGGTCTTTAGTTAGTTTTGAAGGCACACTGTCTTCCAATTTAGTTTAAAAATGTGGTGGTTTTTGTTTCTGTCCTCATTTTTGTCAGAACATGGACATAGCTCACATTCCTCTGTGTTTAAGGTGGAATATTTAAGGTGGCACACTTCTGTATGCATGAAGAGACCTCTCTCACCCCCTCCCAGACAAACAAGCCTGTCCAGTTACACACACACACTCACACACACACACACCTCTGACTCCATGTGTTCTGCCTTAAAACAACAAAAAGAGGACATTAACATTTGACCTCTTGTCTAATCCTGGGACCTGCTACTGTTCCTCACATTTTTTCCTAATTGTGACCGTTCTTAATGGTTCCTTCTGTGTCCTGAGTGGCTTGTGGGCCTTTTTTGACTGAACAGTCCCAGGAACTGACTGGTGCACAGAAATGCACATTTGTGTTGACATTAGGCAGTTTAATAGTGGCGGCTTAGTTTGAGATGTCATTTTTGATTCAGGATGTTTGTTTCAATTGAGTTAAGAAGACAAAGTTTAGTTTCTCTCAGTATTTCTCTCTGTCTTTCAGATCTAGAGTCGTCTCCTTTGGAGTTGGTTCGTGTTCTCACAGCAGCATTTACAAGAGGACCAGATCAAATGCCTTGTGTGAGAAAGCTGCTCTTGATTGGTCAGAATTTCCATGTGGGAAAAATCCAGGAAGTAAAGCAAACGTTGAAGAAGAGTACACTTGCAAGATAAATGTGACACTTTCTAATGTCACAATGGAGGGACAACTACGCAGGTTGATTTTAGCGCTGCTCATCGTGGACTATATTGCTGTCATTGTTCATTTTAGTCAAACCATACAGTTTGAAAACGAGGCGCGGCTCCAACTAGAAAACAATGTTTTGATGCATTGGATGTGCTGAATGTGCATATTAAGGCAGTACAGGAGGAGGTGCACATTAATAATCCTCCAGGACTGTAACATGCTCATGTTTAACCCAAACAATGTGTCATGTGACTGCAGTTGCTTCACATCCAGGTCGGAACACCTTCTCACCACAAACCAACCGCACCAGAGTTCCTTTGTAACCAGACCGAGACCACCTCTTCAAGAAGGTCTCAGTCTGGTTGTTTTGGTGCACACCTGAGTGTGATTGCTGTGTTCACACCTGCCCAAACGAACCGCACTGAGGGGGCAAACGAACTTGAGTTCAATTGAACCGAACAAAACAGGGCAGGTGTGAAAGCACCCTTCAATACGTATCAATTATTCAACCTGTTGAATTCATGAAGAAAACTTTGTTTTTCTTACACGCCTCCATGGCGAACGTAGAATCCAAAAAGAGAAAACGTTCGATAAACTGGCGTAAAAGGGAGTCATGTTTAACAACAGCAAAACTGTATCAAAATATCCATTAACAAACTCTCACACAAGTCATGCCGTAGGCTGTAGTCCAAGTCTGTATTTAAAGTCTGCATTCCACTGAGTTGCTCATCCGTGCGAGAGACTGTTTACGTAGAAGTGTTTTAAATAGACAGGTTGCAGCAAAAATGCATGTGTTTGGGAAGCATTGAGCAAATGACTGGATAAATGAGACTTAGATTATACTGCATGAGTTGTGCGAGAGTTTGTAAATGGATGTTTTGACATGCTGTTGTTTAACGTGGTCCCAGGTTACAATCGGGTAGGGCTGCCACCGACTAAGAATATTCCTCGTCGACCAATAGTCATCATGTAGGGCCATTAGTTGACTAGTTTCCTGCATGTTTACGATATTGATTTAATTATTAAATTATATCTTTTGGTGGTTTAAGTTGAGTTGATTACAGAGAAATCCAAAACCGTACTAATGAACCTTCATTAATATACTCAACTCAACTCAAACTTTATTTATAAAGCACATTTAAACAACCAAGGTTGACCAAAGTGCTGAACAGGTCAATAGAAATAAACAAGCAAATACAATTAGGTACCTAATAGTACACCACAATAATAACCATAAGATACATAAAATACAAT
>NC_065528.1:29529629-29639272 GCF_006386435.1 Epinephelus moara | reverse complement strand
TTCACCTTCTCAAAATGATCCCACACTTTGGATTTCCTGCCCGACATGTTATTAACTAGCCTGTGGAATAACCGCAGGTACCAGCCCTGGAAATTAACCTGACCCCTGTCTGACTGCTGAGCGTGGACACTTCCTGTGTCTGTCCTTTCACATTAAAGTCCCACATGGTCCAGTCAGATAGGTTTTGATTTATTTTGACAAGGCGCAGCTCCTAATAGAGTTTCACTTTTCTTTGTTTTTTTTCTGTGACTAAGTGACCAATGAAATCTTGCCGACTAATGACCTTTCTGGTCGACTTATGTTTGGTTGACTCAGCATTACCACTCAGGTCAAATGACGTTGCAGTAGTCACGGGTATTAATCGTCTCCGGCTCCAAACGAAATTTTAGCCTCCTTACTGGTGAGATGCAATAACACGCCACCACAAAACACCATCCGTCTCCACCCAAGCAGCACTCAAACATTGCTCCAAATTAGTCTGCACAGAGTTTGAAAGAGATGGAATAAATAGATTCATTAATTATTAATTAAAAAACCCCGCCTACATGTGAATTCTGGTGGAACAGGGGTATGAATAATATTCTAAGTGTTGTTTTGTGGGTAAAGTATTCGTTAATATTCCCACCCCAAGTCTCAATATTGATACTATCAACAGTTGGTGGCTCGTCACCGTCTGAATATATACCTTTGATGACTAAGCTGTGTTCGGCAGGTACTACAAACTCCACCCTGGTAGTTTCTGGGCCACCAGAAAGTCCTACATCAGCTGCTGGGACTTTTTGTGAGGCAGCAACTTTGATCCATGAACAAAAAATATGAACCAGGTTCCTGCTTTTGAAATGCCGGTAAATTACCTGTAAAAGTTTCCTTGGTTCCTGTAAAAGTTCCTGTATTTAAAAGGGGCTCTTATTGGTTTTATTGATGGATAGGTACACTGAGATTGTTACTGACTCATCCTGGGGGTTGGAGTGAGTTGACACTTTTTTCTTTATACTTGTTAATTCTTTGTAATTTCACTCAGAGAGTTTAGAGATGGATGAATGAGACAGAAGAATGTCTTTGATAAACACACTCATGGCCCCTTGGGGTAAATGAGCTTATTAGGCAAGCAGGAACACACATACACACACACACACACCACACACACACTGCTCTGGGGTCGACTGATTACAGGGGTACGTTAGCCCCCTGGGGCCGGTCCATTCACAGTGGGGTTAGCACGCACACACACACACACACACACGTTTATGGTATTTACATCCATTTGCATTGCTAAGGCTCTGACTGAGGAGTGTGTTTAGTCCTGCTGGGGGCCACCAGCCCTCCACATCTCTCAAGAGCCGACTGGCCCGACCGGCTCGGCTCGGTGCAGGGTGTTGCTGTGTTTGTGGACATTACAGGTCGGTCCACCTGGGCCCTCTCCTGGGCCTCATTGACATATGAAAGGGCCCAGCGTTTCTACCAATCACACTTGGTGACTATGAAGTCCAGTCTTTCTGTCTGCCTTTCTCTCCCCACCCTTCCTCTGATCCCAAACCCTGTGTTTACACTGATGATTAATCATGAAGGCCTACATTTTCAGCTGCAAAAAATTGCTTAATAAAAATCTTTAAATTAGTTCATTCAATGATCAACATAAAGTTCTGCTTTTTTTCAAAAATGCAAGAGGCGTTGCTTTGTTGCCGGCCGTTTTCTCCAGTGTGTTAAACACACTTTAGAAAGGAGTGTCCCCAGACTATCAGAAGGCGGAGATCTCTGATTGTCTGGTGGCGAGACTAGCAACTAACGATTATTTACATTGTTGATTAATTTATCAGTTACTTTATAAATTCATAGATTAACTGTTTGGTCTATAAAATGGCGAAAATGTCCATTAGTGTTTCCCAAACCCCAAGATGACGTCCTCAAATGTCACTTTTTGTCAAAAACCCAAAGATTTTTAGTTTACGGTCATGAAAGAGTAAAGAAAAAATAAAATATTCACATTTAAAAAGCTGGAATTATAAAAATTTTGCCTTTTTTTTCTCTCTTAAAAAAATACTCAAACCGATAATCGATTATGAAATTAGTTGGCAAATATTTTGATAATTGACAAGTCATCGATTAATCGTTGCAGTTTTAATGAAGACAGGTTGTACCATGAATTCTTAAAATGCAACATGTTAAAATGAAAGGTACTTTTAGATTTAAGATTAAAGGTGTGGAATATACAGCATTTTTAGTGACACAAAAAATTACACTTTTTATACATTAGTGAAACGATCGGTTCTGAATGGCAAAATTAAAAAAAGTTGTAAAAAATTGCAGATAAACTCGGTAAAACCAAGTGTAGAATAAAATATATGAAATTAATATTAACAGAATTATTTTGAAATTCATACAGCACCATTTTAATAAATATATAAAACAACGGACATTTTCCAATTAAAGTCAGACACGGTAAAATCATTCATACATTCACTTGGTTAATATTCTGTGTAGCAATTTGTGCTATTATCTGCTAAGCGTGGACCATTTTTTTTATTTCATGTCAAATTGTTTAATTTACCCCTTTATTCATTATCTCGTCTCTGTTTTCTGTTTTTCTGTATTTTATTTTGAAAAGCCTGATATAAAAATGTGAGATATTTTGGTCAGCATGTGTTGTTTTTAAATGAATAAAGACTTTTTTTATTCTGACCATCAGACACAGCTCAACCACAAATTTAATTCAATAACATGTAATTCCCCTTCATTCAGCCAGTTGTCATAAATGACCCAGGTTCTCCTTTTTCACCACATCCCTGAAATCAAAGATAAGGATCAGTTTGTTTCTCAGTACACAACCCTGATGCAACAGGTCAACAAGTCAATCTGCCAAACAATGGAGATGGAATAAAACTACATGGGCTACATTAACAGTATGACTCTGTGTGTGTGTGCACCTCCCTCTGATGGCTCTGTATGGGCTGATAGTTGGCGTCAGGGCCCCCTACTCAGCCAGAGCCACAGAAGACAAATAGCCAATTTGGTTTTATTGTGAAGCTGGAGGTCCACTCGACCCCTGAGACAGATGACAGAGCAGCGTAACACAGAAACACAGGAGGAGGTAAATGAGACTCAATACAGTCCACACAAATACTGCCAAAAAACCTGCCAACACTGGCGCACCCAGGGCAGACGTCAACGGAAAACACTGGACCTTTTAAACTCTGACAGAGGAGTTTATACAACTGGTACCTTTAATCTTTTAGGATGGAAATACGCCAGTTTTGTCATAATGTAGAGGTGCCTGAAGAAGCCTTTAAAAATCTTTAAACTCAATAACTATACACAAAAACCAGCATACATGTGAAATCAGAAGAATAGTTTGGATAAGAATCAGTGTACCAGTGTCGTATTGATCAGTACTACAGTAAATATAAAATACAGTGCAGTTTTGAGGTAGTCAAGTATTTCTGAGTGTTTTGTACTACTTTACAGATGTTTTTTTTAACCTACAAACTGTTCCTTCCCCTATTAAAATATGACACACAATCACAGATTAAAGCCATCCAACTTTATGTAAACTTGTTAGCTTTATCTTTAAATATATCAGCTAGCTAAGCTTTCGAATGTAGTTAAGAACATTGACTGGAGTACTATACTTAAATACAAATTTGAGGTACTTCTACTGAAGATTTCAGGCTATTTCACACTTTCACTTCACTATAGTCACTCCACTGCATGACACCTTTAGTTACTCTTTACTTTGCCCTGAATTGAATGCTTCTTCCTTCAGTTGTTGTAACAAATCTTAAAATGTCTTGAATTCAATTCAGTTTCGACATATGGCTGCAATTGAATGGAATAAACCACCAGCGTCTGTGAACTGATCTATCTATCTATCTATCTATCTATCTATCTATCTATCGTCCAAATTTCTGATGTCACAGATCTTTAAACATACCACTGAACCGAAATCTATCTTTGTACTTTACCTGTACCTAAAAAGATTGTTTGTCCATAATCAGTCTGAAATTATTTATATATTTTAATCAATTAACTTTTATTAAGGTTTAAAGTTATGCAAAGTAGGGCCAGAATGCCAAACATGAGGCTTCAAAGCAAGAATCCACAAACTAACTGGGGATGTCACAGTGTCTATGTCCATTATTTGATACAGTCTATGGAGTAAAATAGATTATTATAAATTAAACTAACCATCTGTATGTAAAAGTGTTGTTTTTAGCCTAAATTCTACCAGTTACATTAGAAAAATCAATGATGGAACGTAGCTAAGCTAAGCTTCTGTTTTGTACGATTTCATTCTTTTAGTCCACGACGATTCAGAAGGAAATACTGAACTTTTTACTTCATTGACCCCTTTCGTAACTATAAAGATCAAGAACTTTATAAAACATGACTCTATATAAAACACAACAGTGACATTGTGTAAGATTGGTCATTTCAGCTCCATCTCAACATTAAAGTGCTGTTTACATGCCAATGTGGGTTATAGTTATTGATTATATCATAAATATCTCTGATAGGACCAAATATTCTGCATTGTGAGTACTTTTAATAATTTAGGTGCGTTCATCTAGCTGTACGTTTACATACAAGAGATGCGATATTCCTCTGTTCATGGACCTTTATCAGATTAAACACTCAATTGTAGCTCCAAAAATTCTATTTAACATTGATTTACAGGTAGGGTACAAAATTAGCACCATCCATTAGCCAAATGCTAATTGCATTTGTAAATGGTTGCTAGATTTTCTTCAATCTGGCTTGTAAAATTTGAACTTTATTTTGCATCCTGGTTACAAGGTTTTCACCTGACAACAGCAATATGTTTGGCATGTAAGATCTTTATCTGCAAAATAACTACAAACTAAACAAATCAGATGAATGAGTGAATGCTATAAAATGTATATGCAGCATAAAATAATAAAGTTTTACAAGTGTAAATACACAAGTAAAGTACAAGTACTACGTGTTTAAGTCCACTAGAATAAATGTACTTTCATTTCCAACTCTGCTCCTCCACCTTTCAACACACGACATATCAGTCTAATCCTGTTAAACACACACTCTTACGAGGCAATAAACGCCTCAACAGGCACCCCAGAACACACACACTGAAACACAAACACACACTTAAGGCCATAAAGGCCAGTCGGCAGGCCTCCTGTGCTGTCTGCCATGACGGCAGTTAGCGTTAGCCGTAAAGGTTGCAATCAGAGTGACCTCTACAGTAGAGAATCAAGCTGAATGAGCAGCAGGCCTGGCGGGCTGTAAAATCTCTCATCACCACTGTACTCTGCTCTAAAGAGCCATGCCGATTGGCCCCATAAACCACACGAGGGGTCCCTATCAGACACATTTGAGTTGGGTGGGACAGATGGAGTGCAGAGATGGGATAGGTAGGGACCGGTGTACGTAATTAAAGCAGGAGTCGGAGCTCTGAGGAGACCAACAGATGGAGAGGAGTAACCCCTCCCCTCCCATCCCAATTCCACAGAGGGCTGAGGCTGGCAAGCACAGGAACGCTAAGAGCAGAGTGTGTGTGTGTGTGTGTGTGTGTGTGCGGTCCTGGGTGTGTGATAAGCACATGTTCCCCTGGGTGAGTGCTTGAGTGATCTAACAGGGGCAATTAATTTGTTTTATATACGATTTAACTCCTCCAAACTCCGACAAAGGAGGCAGTCCTCTGGGAGCTCTGAATGCTCTCTGATACAAACCAGGACCACAGGGGAGATGCACAATCAGTCCACGACGAGAATGCCCGTTTATGCCCGGGCTTTCATGTGTACTGACGAGGGTTGAGGAGGAGGGGGGGGGTCCACATGTAAACTAATTTCTCTCAATGAATATGTAATGGAAACTGATGAGGCTAATGACTCGTAGAGGTGACCTACTTATTTACGCCGAGGAAATGAGGATCTGTGGCTTTCATCTGTCGCACATTAGAGGAATCTCAGATTATTTATGTACAAGCGATGCTTGTGATATCCCAAGAGAGGCTATCGTCTCTGTGACAGCGTCCTTTCTATCTAATTTAAACCTCGCTATCTGTCACAGTCGTCGCTTGGCCCGCAGAGGACGTGGCAATGTGACCTTTCCACCCATCTCTCCCAGGACTCGGACACAAAAACATCATGTGATTGTGAAGTTCAAAAAAGTCTAAAAATATCGACATTCTAAACTCAAAAAGCACAATAAAACTTTTTTTGTTGTCAAAGTTTTTAGAGGCAGTAACAGAATACATGAGTCAGGGTGGTGAGGTAAGCTGCAAATCAGGCCAGCAGCACTTGTTTGTCACTGAAGCAACCATAAGGCATCCATCTTAAATTTACACCTGTTGCATCGAATGTGTAAAAATAATATACGTAGCACCGTGACATCACCCACTGGTTTGTGGACTCCCATTTTGAAGCCCCGAGCTAACAACTTGGTCATCTCCATGTTGGATTTTTGGAGCCAGAAATGACTATATTTGGACGAGAGGGTGGAGATAACCCTAACACTAGCTGCTAGTTTGGTTAGCACGCAGCATTCACAGTGAAAAACTAGCCTAAAACCACTAAAACAAAATGTTCTCATAGGAAAAACAGAGCATCCGACTTTTTAGAGGATCTTTTAGTACAACCAAAACTTAAACAAGACTTTTTTAAGTGACAAAAGTGTTACAGTTAACTTTGATAAACTGAAAACATACTGAAATAGTGACAGTTTCGGCTACGCCTATACTCTACTCTAAATCTGGGGTTATGCCATGGTTACATTCTCTAACCAACTTGTAGCAACTTGTCAACAGACAGTCACTCAAAGTGGCCACGCCCGTAATAAGGCATAACTTTAAGCCTTAATAACATTCAAATGGGTGAGTTAAATAAAATCAACCCCCGTACAGTTGTCATGAATGGGTAAATTAGCGCTAGAGACCAAAACCGTCGTTGGTACCACGCTGTAAACAGGTTTATTTCTGCTGTTAAGTTGGGCATTGTAACATGACAGTCTACTACTCTTGGAGCCAGCCTCAAGTGGCCATCAGAGGAACTGCAGTTGTCGGCACTTCTGTTTTGGCTTCATTTTTTGTCCCAGATGCTGCTGCTTGATCCAATGCCATCATTAAATGCCAATATCGGAAGTGGTGTTCCCTACATAAGGCAAGGTGAAAAGCAAACGTGAAGACATAGCCGGGATGGATGGATGTGTAGCCAGTCCGTCTTTTGTAGACCTGCATTGTATGTTTTTTTCTGTAACCATAACCACAACTTTTCCATGATATAGAGTGTGCCAGTAAACCCGAAACTCCGTTAGCGCTTTTAGCACTTCCGGTTCTCTCATCTAAAAGTCAATACGTTTTTTGAATGGGATTTTGGTAAAATGCCTCAAATAAGGTCTGTGGTTAACAAAAGCTTAAGCGAGTTTCAGGTTTTGTTTTCAGCTTTTACGTGTCGTAAAAAAGGAGTAGTCATGTTGTCCGTTAAAGCCCAACGTTAGCTTTTTACTTCTGGCGATCGCATTTTAGCTTCAAATACGGTATGAAAGGTGTTCATATGTGAAGATTATCTCGCTGAACAAAACCTGTAAGTATCATAAACTTGTGTTAGCCACAGAGCTTATTTTATGACATAATCCAAAACGCAATGCAAAAATCACATTCACTTTCTTTTCCGGGAACCAGCGCGATGCTAAACTTCCGGGTTTTGATGTCAGCCCTGGTACACTCTATTAATCAAGTGTTTGTTACGTAACCCTGAACATACAGCAACCATAATTTGGATATTCCAAAAAGTGCATTTTTAAAATGCTGGCAGTGCAGATAATCTAAGGTTTTACAGAATTGTCCAATATTGACGTTCTTTAGTTACATTTAATCTCAGATTCATTGAGAGTTAAATGCAATATAACAAATACGGCTTGCTTTCTTTGCTTCTGCTTTGTCATCATGTCCAAAAGTTATCTATTTCCAAATAGGTTGTAGTCGTAGAAGTATTTCTTGAAAGCACCTTAATTGGTGGAGCCAAAACCTAGAGTTAGGCCCTCTAGACTTTCCATATCACAGAAGAGTGAACTCAAAGTTTGTTTTTTCCACTTGGTGGCAAGGTCATGTTGGAGTCCTGTCTATGAAAATGTTACGCTTCCTGTTTGATTGCACTCCTGATCTTGTCAGGAACATTGCAGTCAGTTTCAAAAGTGCTTTATAATTTTGTCATTGTAGTGTGAGTGGTCCAAGAAGTTCTTACTCTTGCTATCACCTGGTACTCTTGACTCAGTGCTTTGACCAAAAGGGAAAATCAATTCATATCAATAGAACTGCCGCAACCACTAAGGAACTGAACATTTGCTTTCAGGTAGAGTTCTTCCTATGCTGAACTTTGATGACTGAATAGTGCTGACCTTTTGGGGAACGAAGAGAACCGTTGAGTCCAAAGTGGAGGAAGCTACTATATTAGCGGTGTTATACTACCCACCTGTAGTCATCATGTTACTGGAAATATCAGCATCCCCTGTTTCATGGGGATGTCCAAATGTATTCTGTTTCCAGTGTGACTAAGAACTTACTGTAACACTGCTCAGCTAAGCTAATAGCAATGGGCAAATGATTGTTTTATCATTTATTACTATGCCATTTATGGTCAGATATGAACATTTCCAAGTGTCCTTTCCCTTATGAGGCTTAACTTTAACTAAACTGGCTGTTTGAGGAAGCTTTTTGTTGAATTTAATTCCAAGAAGCAGGCAACAGTTTTTTAAATCCTTAAATCTGTCTGTCAGGCAGTAGCTTATGCTCCCTGGCCATCATTGCCTCATTGATGTTGATCCTGTGTCAAGGTTACTTATGAGGGGTCAGAGTCCGAGCCCTCTGCAGCCTGTGTGGGTAAACACTATCGATATGAGGACTCAGCTGTGAGCCCCCCTCCCACGACGATGGTTAACTATCCCTCATCAAAACCCCTTTCACACCCCTTTCTCCTTTTCTGGCCCTCATTTGGTCTCATTAACTCGCCAGTCCTCCTCCTCCACCCCTCCACCCCTCCACCTCCTCCCTCCTGCAGCAGAGCAGTGATGCTATCTGCCCATCACTCCATATTGGTCTCCTGAGAGAGCCCGAGGCGCTGGGAACCAGGACCCCCAAACGGTTCTCTGGAGAAAGAGCAGAGAGTGGGACAACAGGTTAGATGATGAAGGGAATGACCCTTTAAAAACAGCTGGATCCATGGAGGTGGGCATCACAGATAGCATTGTGTCCCAGCCTCCCCCTAATTAAAATAAAAACAACCTGGACCTGACGATAAGAGTGGCGTGAGTGTCATCAGTTGCAGATATGGAGAGGAGGAAATGAATAGGAACAAAAGGACAGAAAGGACGGACCGTGGGAATTATCTGATGAGCTGGACTGAACAGGACAGTAGTTAAATCCTCTCTGTTCGGCTGTCCCAGGACGGGGTCGTTGATTGATCAGCAGGGCTGCAGATCCAGGAGGATGTTGAGGGTAGATAGCAATATTTAATGTCTGATTTAATGAATGAAATCAGTACACCTGCAACAAAACCTCAAGTAGCATTCAAAACACAAACTTAAATCCACCCAAAAATACTTTATTTAGCATTTAATGTCACTTTGAGTCATAATTCAGTCATACAAGAATGTCCGTCATACCAGAGTCCGCGGGTAAAGTACCTGCGGGTATCTTGCCCAAAGACATTTCGACATGCAGACTTTAGGAGCCAAAGATCAAACCACCAATCTTCCAATTAGTGGACAATGCTCATCAGCTGTAGTAAGAG
This sequence comes from Epinephelus moara, assembly GCF_006386435.1. Lineage (NCBI taxonomy): Eukaryota > Metazoa > Chordata > Actinopteri > Perciformes > Serranidae > Epinephelus > Epinephelus moara. The sequence continues at coordinate 29,629,511 of NC_065528.1, read as the reverse complement.
TGTTACCCAGAGTCCTGTATTGCTCTGATTTTCAAGACTCGTTCCCGAACCAGCCCTGCGACATAGATTAAGACACACACCACCTGCACATATGACCACATACCCCTACTGGGTACCTACAGTAGATGACCCATGAAAAAGGTGATTTCTGGGTGTATATATTAGCTTAGATTCACATGTATGAAACATATCAAAATCTGAACGTGCTGCGAACCAAATTATCTGAATAGCACATGGCTATTGTAAGATTTTCGGTGTCAGGTCTGGCAGAGCAGGTCGCGGTTCGATCCCCGGCTCCTCCAGTCGGCACGTTGAAGTATCCTGGGGCAAAAAACTGAACTCCAAAATGTGTGTGTGAGTTCGTCTGAATGTTTAGCTGATGAGCAGGTGGCACGTTGTACGGTCGCCTCGGCAACCAGGGTATGAATGTGTGTGTGTGGGTGGATGAATGTGGCATGTAGTGTAACAGTCTTACAAGTTCATTGTTTTCTGTGTGTCCATGGTAAAGGTGCAAACAGGAACTATTCTTTGGTAATGTAGCATGACCTCATCAAAAATAGATGTAGCAGAAAGCTTACTCAGTAACTCCATGGCAACCTTTAACCTCAGGTTTGAAAGTCTAAAGCATGATGGGAACTGTGGGGCCATAACTTAGAATGCATTTATAACAAATGGGAATTTAAAAAATTGTATATACATTTTTATTGTTGTTTTATTGTTTCAATACATTTTTGTCAGTACAAAAGTTGTCAGTATGCATCAGACAAAGTACTTGTCGGATTGTCAGCTAGTTCAGAGACCTCCCTACACCCACAGCTTTCTTACATAGACCGTACTTGTCAACCCTCACCATTTTCCAGGTAGACTCCTGATTTTCATTTCCCTCACACAATTCCCGCTAGAATCACAATTTTTCTATTTTTCTCCCAATTTATGACGAACCCTTTTTTCCTTTTCATTATCCTAACCCAGTGGTGTCCAAACTTTTTTGAATGGGGGCCAGACAAAACAACATGAAAATACCTAGGGGCCAACTGATTCTCACATCAAATGGGTTTAAAAAAAAGTGAGACAAAAGCAACCATTTTTATCTTTTAATGAACTATTACTATGTGATGCCTGTCTACAAACTGTATGATAGTCCTGTCATTGTGAGGTGAAGGGTAAAATTGCCAAGTGATCTTGCTCTATTAGCCATTATTGTGTAAAGGACCACATATGGTATATTTTGAAAGACTTAAATGTCATGACCGGCATGTCCAGACTTTGGACAAGCCAAGCTCTGCTACTCTAAAAGTTTGCCCCCCTGATAACAGTAAAGTTACGCCAAATGATAATGAGGAAGAAAGTCGCTCACACCTCATCCTAGTGAGAGACAAAGAGAGATATATGGAGAGTACTAAGAGGAGGAAATACTTGAGCAAATTTCAGGCGTCCTAGAGAGAAGAATCCCCGTTTCTTGCAGGAAGCCAATTAGTTTATGTCAGTGATTCATGCAAGTTCATACCCTGGAAATCCAGAGTTCTCGCGAGAGCACAATTTGATGCCCATGAAACCGAGCTGCACCAACCACATCGGTGTATCTGATATAGGCGGGCCAGAGGCGAGCTAAACAGATGATGACAGCGCTGCGATGACGAAGTCTGGAATCAGTCAGTAAGATGGCTACGGATGAACACCAGGTGTTTGAAACGGCTTTGGCCGCTACAATGAACGAGTTAGACTTGGCTTTTTCTCTAAAAGAGGAACAGAAGACGGCGCTCAAGTCTTTCCTTTGCAAGAAGGATGTTTTTGCTGTTTTGCCGACCGGATGCGGCAAGAGTCTAATCTACCAGTTAGCTCCGCTGGTAGCTAAGCGTATACGTCACCCTGTGTATTGTTCTGATTGGTCGTAGTGTTATCCAATTGCGTGCAGTGATATTTACAAATGCATGCTTGGTGCCGCCCCTTGAGTTGGGCCATTTGCATTACTCATAGCCAGACCCTAAATCTTTCTAGATTTGGGTAGATTCCAGGCTAGCAAGTTCACACGACAGAGGTGAATTATTCTGTATTCTTTCCTGAGAATTAAAAGTAAACTTAACATATATAAAAATTCCACTTCAGTGTGCTTATTATTTTTGTTATTTTCATCCTGTAAAAGTTTCTGAACCCTCAGAAACTGTCCTTATTTTTGAGGTCTGCATCAGAATTAGGGGGGTTGCATCCAACCAATGTTTGTAACTTTCTGAAACTGGCAATCCGACAAGCACGCCTGCTTCACACAGTGATAGGCCAGGTGTGTGGAAGTTTGAGTGTAAGCTAGGCTTGAACTTCTCTGAACTTCACTTTGATCACTTGTTGTACGTACAAATGAGTGCAATACGATTAATCAACTTCAGCGAGGCTTCAAAGGCAAAGTGAAACATCCTCTGACAGAAAAAAACAAAACCACTCAGTAAAGCTGACTCAATAAGACCAATAAAGCCAATATCATCTACAAATATTAGTCTAACCCTTAAAACTCCACCATGTAATGAAAAGCCCCCCTGACTCAAAACATGACATTTAATTTCCACAATAACCTCCAATCAAGTAGCATTGCACCGACCCCTGGAAAAAAATATGTAAATGTTTTGAGAAGGAAAGTTACATAAGTTTTCTCTCATTTGCCATGTCGGCGGCGAAAGTGTCAGCCCAGGAAAAACTGCGAGCTGCAGATACGGCTTTGAGGAAACATGGACTCTCCTCCCTGGAAACGTTCATCAGGCTTTGACCCATTTAGCCTGCGTCTTAATGAGGCGAAAAGCCTCGCTGATCGTACCTCAGACACATGGGTAAATAACACCCCAGGGAACGCTGGGAAATTAACAAAGCACATTTCAGTCTGAATCATTTATACATAATTATACACAGAGAAAGGATGAAAGCATCTGTCAGAGTGGGAATCCACCCGTAATCAAGCCAAAAACAAAACTATTAAAAAAGGCAAAATGGAGACTGTTAAGTGGTTTGACCCTCGGTGCCCTCGACGCTGGGAGATGTAAAACAGTCCAGGCATTTTTGGCATATTAACTAAAAGACATTAAAGTTATGGAAAGAAGAAGAAGAGAGAGCAGCAGATTAACTTTCCTTTCATGCTCTGATTTACAGCTGTGTGTCAGGTTAGTTGAAGGAATTTAATATAAAGTGATCTATGTATCTTGGCAACAGTCCGGTGTGACGAAAGGCTTGATATGAGCAAATATATTTCCATTTGACACCACACACTGCAAAAAGTATCCACTGCACTGACACTGAGTTTTAGACGTTTGCAGATTGACGGCATGTTTGTTAAAGTAAAATGAATGACACACCATGTTTCTGTAGAAAAGTAGTTCCAGAAATACCCTGGAGAACTTCTCAGGAAGCAGAGGTGAAAGTATCTCACCCCACAAGTTAAGTGAGGTTGCAAACAATGCTTCATAATCTCAGTTAAACCTGAGCATGACTCATGGTTTTGCAGAATTAAGGAACCTGTCATGTAATGTGAGCAGTCACACATGAAGAGCAACATGAAATACAGATGAATTTCCATTTGCTTTGGTGTCTGAATTTCATCCATGAGGACCGAATCTGTCAATGTGGCTGCAAAAGAATGCACCCAGACAAAAGATTATGTTCCAATTTGCAGATATTTTCTACAAATTCTGATATTATCCAGCTCTGATAGGTTTGACATGTTGCTGATGTAATAGGAGCATTTAACCAGTTATCCAACTGAGAGGTGGGATTTGTACTTGTGCATTAGCTCTATGCAAAGCCTACGCCGTAGCCAATGCCGTTGTGAGCATTTATTCTTGTGCAGTGGTGTGTCTGTGTCACTCTGCAGTTACACCTCCAAAACACTAGTCGGCGACGGAGGTTTCTGTGAAGTGCTGTAAAGTTTAGTTGATTCAAAACACACATTAAACACATATTAAACATGGCTTAATAGAGACAATGTCAAACACAAGTACACAAATCAGCTTCACTATAACTCGCAGCATTCACAGACAAACACTTGTCTTTATCTGGACACATTTTCTCCACAAATACAACATGCTAATGTTATTAGCACAAGCCTATGGCATTTTACATTGTATAAATTAGCCTGGCGGCTAGCAGACTTTTCCTCTACTCATATGAAGCCAGGGACAACAGCAACATTTAACAAAGGTAATATGAAGCCAGGGACAACAGCAACATTTAACAAAGGTAACGGTAAATAATTCAGCTCCATTACAACTCACAAGGTTCACTGACAAAACAACTGTCTTATACTAAACATGTTTTCCCCACAAATACAACATGCTAACGTTATTAGCACAAGCCTATGGCATTTTACAATGTATAAATTAGCCTAGCAGCTAGCAGACTTTTCCTCTTTTCGTATGAAGCCAGGGACAACGGCAACATTTAACAAAGGTAATGTTACAAAATTCAGCTCCATTACAACTCACAAGGTTCACTGACAAAACAACTGTCTTATACTAAACACGTTTTTCAAATAAATACAACATGCTAACGTTATTAGCACAAGCCTATGGCATTTTACATTGTACAAATTAGCCTAGCGACAAGCGGACTTTTCCTCTGCTCATATGAAGCCAGGATAAATCACACACAAGACTTAAAATGCTATTTTTGTGGAGGCTTTATTGTCTTCACAATTTATTGTTTCTTATCTGTGAAATTAAAGTAAATAAAAGCTTTGTTTCCACTGAGGGAAATGGTTTCAGCTTACAGAAACAGACAGGAGGTCTGCGTCGCTGTGACGTGTAGCTACATTTTTAGGGAGGTGCACGTCAGGCTGTTGTGGTAGCATATGGTGGCCCAACACCTTATGAAGACACTTCATCTTAGTTTATCCTTTAATTTATCAACCTTCTCTTTCCATATACATTTTTTCATTAAGAATATTGGCTTGTGGCAGCTCCCGTCCATTAAAGATCAGTATCATTATTGGCTCTCACAAACTGATGTTGGTTAAACCTGAGCACCAACTCTAACCTCACACAAAGTCAATTTCCTCCACCCGTATCTCTGCTGGTTACACTTAGAAAAACAAACTGTCCGCCCTCTTCGCCTCTTATCCGACACAAACCTCGTACGTGTTTGCTCTCGCTGAGAGGTGCAAACTCAGACCTGTGTCAGTTTATCTGCAGCTGACAGCACTCCGCGCCATCACGCAGCCCCATACAGCTGCGAGCGTGTGAATGCAACAATGGATCTCTCTCGCTCCGCTGTTGACCAAAAGATAGAAATGATGCTAACGTTAGCTCAGCTCTGCTATCACACTGCAAAGCCCTTGAGCGTATGAAGGGGCCACAATGCATAACTCACACACCAACACGCACACACACACACACACACACACTCTCATACAAACAAACACACAGAGAGATTAAATCTGGGCTGGCTACTGCTGGCCTCTCACTTTGATGAGCCAAGGAGCCAAGAGTCTGGGTGCTGGATTAAGATGGCTGAACTAGATTCACGCACACACATGCACACACACACCACACTCTCACTCACTCCCTAGAGGGGTTAACCCTGATCCCCCATTCATTTACATTGAGTAGTCTTTTTTTTTTTAAGCGAACACAAAGACCGTCTCCACAATGGTTAAAAAAAAATCCACCTTTGAGATTAGCCAGCATAAACAAACACTTCGTCATCTGAGAGGAGACCTTTCTCCTCTCTCCATCACACACAAGGACCAAGGCCCTCTTTAGTCTGGGCCTGTTAATAAATTATATCTGGGGTCTAAAGGAATGATCCATATTATTAGAGCTGCTGGAGGCTAGTATGACTGAGCTGTGTTGTGTTACACCGCGGAAAGCTCCACTTGATTCTTATGGAAGCTGACACCAGAAGCCATTCAGTAAAAAGTGCTGAAGAGTGGATTGATGCAGATTGATTCACGGTTCATGCATCACCTTTTCCATCTGTGTCAATCAGAGGATTGCTCTGGATAGATGTAGCGTCCGATATGGGACCTGTTCATGATTCCTTTGGGTGTGATAGCTCAAAGACCAAGACTCAAAAAGGACGTTAACAAGTTGAAACTCTTTGTTCAAGTGATGAAAAGTGAAGAAAAAGGATGAATTTTTTTTTTTCAGGATGATAGGCAGAAGGATACAGTATGCTGATGGTGTCTTTCTACTTTATATTTAGTAAGTTAATACAAGATATGGACATGGGACAAAACAAGAGTAGGGGTGCGTCAATGCATTTAAATGTTAAAAGGTGAAAAATCTCAATACTGTGGCACAAATAGCCCAATCACCAGAATAAATGTTGGCATTATACGCCTCTGCAAACCACAGATGCATTTGTGCGTAATAATGTAATAGATACGTTGAAACTTTAGACACAAAACCAACCTGGTTATGGTGAGGAAAAGATCATGTCATTTTCGGTGGCACTTTTTCGGCGGGAAATGCAGTAAAATCAACTAGTTTCTGTGGCGCTATTTCAGCAGGAAACATGCAATGTCTTGTTAAAAAAAACCCTGCTTTTTATGGCACTATTCCGGCTTGAAATGCAGTGATGTCTGAGTGAAAAGCAACCACTTTTTGTGGCACTTTCTCGATAGGAAATACAGCGATGTCTCGGAAAAACAATAAATTTTTGTGGCACTATCCCGGTTTGAAACACAGCAATGTCTCAGTTCAAAAGAACCACTTTTCATGGCACTATTTCAGCTTGAAATGCAGCAATGTCTCGATAAAAAACAACCACTTTTCTTGGCACGATGTCAGCAGGAAACACACAATGTCTTGGTAGAAAACCACTTTTAATGGCACTATCCCGGTTTGAAATGCAGCAATGGCTCAGTAAAAAACAACCACTTTTTGTAGCCCTATCACAGCTGGAAATGCAGCGGTGTCTTGGTAAAATCAACCTCTTTTTGTAGCACTATCTCAGCAGTAAAAATTGCTTGTCTTGGCATTATCCCAGCAGGAAACACAGTGATGTTGCTGTAAAAACAGTTTCTTTTCAGGGCAAAATCCCTACTGGAAAACACAGCAACAGGTCGCTAACAAACACTCTCTTCTCGCATATTTGCTCTAAAAGTGTGCGCGCCCTTTGTTGTGAGAATATAAGTCGAGATCCCGCCAGTGTTTTGTCTCTGTTACCTCATCTACCTTCTGCTGTGTACTCAGAAGGTGGCTCGAACAGTGGTCCACAGCTTGGCAGGTGTCTCATCTAAGTGATACACTATCCACCATCCCCTCAACCTCCTGATGACAAAGTCAGCTTTTATCCTACGTCACTTTAGAAATGTTGATAAAATACGTAACACTTCCATTGCTTACAGAAACGTACAAAATCTGCATTGTCTTCTGGCACCTGGGCTGCAAATAAGGGTTCATTGGAACTCTGGTGAAGCTTTCATTTGGTGATATGAGTCTCCAAAGGTCATAAAATGGAAAACTGAGGCTATAGTACTGAGATATTTTATAACTGTCTCTGAACACACCTGGCATTAAAGGTCGAACTTTTGCACATTTTCTTAAACTACAAAAAAAAAATCCATATTTGAGGAGACAGAAGAGGAGTTTCAGCATACTGTGCTGCTTAAAAATATCTTGTATACTGAAATTCTTCAACTCAATTGCTTTGAAATAACCACAAAGGTTACAGGAAGATACTGCAGTATGTGACTCTGATAGAAGAATAAAGGAATAAGACGTGCAGTCTTTGAAATACTTATCATTAAATCAGTATATATGAAGACAGGAAGTTGTTTGACAAAATTACCAGATAAAACAGAAGCAGCAAATACACAATGCAGAGAAATAATAATAGAACAATGTTTTGAATTTCCGCTTGAGAAAGTCTGAAAATACGATGTTATTGGCTATTAATTTTCTGTCAGTGTATTGCTAATTGATGAACTGTGTCAGCACTTCAGAGTCCTTGTTTTCCTTCTCATGTCTTTTATCGAGGTGTGATTCCCCAGCTGGATTCTGTCTCTGCTCATCTCCCCTCATAAAAGAGGCCGACAGAAACATCCAGATGTCTGTCATTAAGAGATTTAGAAATAAAACAGTTGCGTAAACACACAAACCTGTTAGTATATCTGACGAGAGGAATGCCTGAGGTGTACCTGACAGTAACTGAGCGGCGGTGTCTGCCGTTAAGGCCTGTAGGATTACCAAAGAGCATGAGTGAAAGGCAACAAGAGCGCTGAAGTATCAACCTGATCCTTCGCTCACAAACACACACACACGGAGACACACACCAATCACTTAAACATCCACACCTGTAATTAGCCATTCTGGAATCGGTGGGTGACTGCCAAGAATCACGCACGCTTGTGTGTGTGTGTGTGTGTGTGTGTGTGTGTGTGTGTGTGTGTGTGTGCTTGCAGGCATGTTTTAATTTGACTACTTTAGTTCTATAATGAACATTGACAGTATGACAGACTTGAATGTTTTCAACAAAGATACAGGTACACCACATTCAGAAATAAACTTTAGTAGCAACAATAAATAAATAAACAGAATAAATAGAAAATCTTAAGTAGCATTAACAGCATCACGGGGCACATAAACTGTCCACTGAAACCCAGACTAAGGAAACTCATATGTTGGTTGCACTTAAAAGGAATAGGCTTCTCATTTTGGAAATGTTTGGTGAGGTGTTTGATGCAAATTTTGTTTTGGTGCCTTTATTAACCAGCCTAGCTAATCTGCATTGGCACAAACACTGTCAGCATGGGGAAACAGCTAACCTAGCTTCAACAAAAGTTCCTCCTAACATGGCTATCATACTTAGTTGTAGCTTGTGTATCTAACACTGGTTTAACGATGGGATTAGCTCATGAATTAGAGCTATTTACTGACCAACAAAGCTAAACTTAGCTCCTTAAAAGTCCCGCCCTGACTTGAGACCCAACACTAGCAAGCAAAATTAGCATCCTAGCAAGAAAGAGTCAACATGTTTGTATTTGCAGTTACTGTAAACATATTCTGAAGAGAGTTTCTATTAATGCACCAAGTTTTGCAGGAATGAGTTCTAAACCTGGAAATGAGTTAGCATTTTAGCACTTCTGGTTCCCATCGTCTCGAGGTCAATGGGTCTTTTGAATGGGTTTTTGGTTAGATGCCTGAAGACACTGTAATAGTTAAATAGTGCTCGGCAGCGTCAGGGGGAAATGTGGCAGGACACGAACGAAAGTTAAGGCAACGAAAGTCCCAGTAGGGCACGTGGGATGGGTGGTGGATAGGCTCAGCAAGCACAGACTTTCACACGGGAGAATGGTGTTGGCGTCCTGTAAGACTGTAAAGCCAAACCCTGTTCTTTTTTCCTAACTCTAACCACATGCATTTGTTGTTGAAGGCAAAGAAAATCACTTTGCAGTGTTGTACTGACGTAATGTGTTTATTTTGAAAGAGACTGTATGTAACAACCAACACACCCAGGGTACGTTGGATGTCGTATCAGGATGTGGAAAGTCCATGACCAAACGTTGATATGTGACGTGGTCGGAGAGAGAATGTGTTGGAATAAGATCTGTGGTTAACACAAGCTTAAGAGACTTTCACAGTTTGGTGTACGACATAAAATATGTCAGGAAATACCCCTCTCAAATAATTTTAAAGCCTTCAAGTGTCTTAAAAAAGATGGTTGCTAACATATAGACAACAGACCGTCATCACACCAAACATGGCTTTACAACCTCGCTGTGGTGGTAAAGTCAAAGTCATGTGACCGTTGTGTAGTTCGTTTATAGCCTAACGTTAGCTTTTTACTACTGCCGATTGTAGTTCTTTATTAAGATTTTCTTGCTAAACATGTAAACTTGTATCACTGCCACTGAGCATATTTTCTGCAGTAATCCAAAATCAGACCCCACTGGCTTTTAGGGCAACGCCAACTTCCAGGGAGGCTTACCAAAAAATGTTTTCCCTATAGCACTGTATTGATTGAAAGAATTGGATACCATGTTCCAAGATGGCACCCATTCATTGAAAGTTGCTGAAAGTTGTGGCTTTTTGGCCACCAAACATGGTTGTTTTTAGCAACCTGTCGTTGTGTTTCCATTGGGGTTAGTGTCATGAAAGACATTGCTGCATTCCCTCACAGAAGAGTGCCATAAAAGCAGGTGTCTTTTACAGAGATATCGCTGCGTTTGTTGTTGGAATAGTTCTACGAAAAGCAGTTGTTTTTTTACCAGTACATTGCTGCATTTCCAGTCTGGATTGTGCTACCAAAAGCAGGTATTTTAAGCTTTAAGATGATCTTTTCCTAACCATAACCAAGTGTTTTTGTGCCCAAACCTAACCACACAATAACCACAGTTTTGTTGTGTTGACATATCCGCTACATAATACAATTGTAATGTATCCATGGTTTGCAAAAACGTACAATGCCAACAATTTGTCAGGCTATTGGGTTACAAGTGAACGGCAGAAAAAAACCAAAAAAAAACAGAGGGATCTTGGCTTTGTGATTTTCAATGAGAGGCGAGTATCAGACGATAGACATGTCAGGATAATCATAGAAAACCGTCAACAAAGAGGACATGAATAATGTGGGAGTCCTCTCCAGACATGATATCATTTACACACAATAACCTATGCAAAGGGCAACGCTGCAAACTTTTCCGGTGTTATTCAACATAACCCTCCACCTCTACTACACAAGGGGTTTTGTTCTCAGTTCAGGCTCATTTAGCACCCATACTACGAAGAGAGAAGAGGGGGAGAAAGAAGACGACAGAAAGATGAGACATACGAAGAGACTGCCAAGCTCCTTGCACCTCCTCATTGCCCCCAAGCGTGGATTTAGTCGTCCGTTATTGTGCAAGCGTTTCACATGTTTATTGTCCCGCTCTGAAACCATTCACTCCGTTCGGAGGCATTACTCAACAGATTTCTTCATTACTATTGCAGTTCAGCACTAAAGGAGATGCAAAGAAAGGCAGAAAGACAAGGAAATGATCAGTGTAATTGCTTATGTTTCATGCACAGGGTAATGCAGCTAATTCTGCCATTGTAAGCTGCTATGATATCAACAACATGAGCTCCAACTGTAGCCCTATAACTTGCTGAGCCCTAAAGGCGCAGACATGTTCTGACTGTTTCCTCTTAATGCCAATAAAGTCGGGGCACTCCCCATACATTGCTGTGGTTATGTACTAAGGGCTTAATGATATTAACTTAAGATTTTTGTAATCATATATGAGCAATGTGATTAGATCAGAGCTCTTTATCGACATTTAGAACATTTCTGAGTACACAGCAGAAGGTAGATGAGGTAACAGAGACAAAACTCTGGCGGGATCTCGACTTATATTCTCACAACAAAGGGCGCGCACACTTTTAGAGCAAATATGCGAGAAGAGAAGTACCACTGATGAGACAAGTCATAAAGTCTTGTGATTAATAGGGGCAAAAATCCCTTGTTTTATCATGAAACAATATTATTTTGATTCATTTAGACAACAATATGATATTTGCTGATATCACAAATTCAGTTCAGGGGCCTTTGATTGATAAGAGACGATGTTATATGCCTATGTAATGTAACTGGTTACAGAGGAAGCTGCCACCCCTTTAGTTTTGCTTTTGACCATAGAAGACAAAAGCGGCACATATACAAGGTAAAAAATAAAGTAATAAAGTAATGTAAATAAAACATGCTATAAAGTCCAGATGAAATGGCTTTTTGAAAATATCTGGCGTCAGAATGGTGATGTATTCGTATTAACAGGATAGGCAGGCGCGATATAACGTTGGGACGAGTTTGCATTGATCATTTATGGCTGGGCGTGTAACAACAGCGAGGTCTCGATGGTTTAACGAAGATGGGATAGTCGTATCCATCAGGAAAGGGAGACAAAGTCCATTGTGTGCTCCATTTAGCCGAATGTTAGTTGATGAAGACTTGCTCATCGGGGCAGCAGTAGCTCAGTCCATGGGACTTGGGTTGGGAACCGGAGGGTTGCCCGTTCAAGTCCCCCTCCAGACTAAATACGGAGTGTGGACTGATTGCTGGAGAGGTGCCAGCTCACCAGTGCCCACGCACCCTGACACGTCTCCATTTAATGCATATGTAGGTGACGACAGAGTGAAAAAATAAATAATAAAATACAACTTTATTCTTTCATCTGTAATCTGGAGCTGTCACAGATACGACTTTCCTCAAAGTGAATACACCGACGTAGCATGCTGTTGCTAGCTAGCTAACTTAATATTAGCTCTTAGCGGCTAAAAGTTGCAGACTGATTGATGGATAGATGTTGTGATATTACTGGTTGAAATTAGTTGGTCATTTTTTGTTGTACAGCATGAAAACATGATTGGATTTCGATATAAGAATACAAAGACAGATTTTCAGTTTCAGCACAATACGGCCGAGGATGGGATCAAAAACATTTTTAAAAAGGCATTTTTCATTTCATCTCGACTTAAACAACAAGAACATTTGTCAAAAGTTTAAATTTGGCTCAATAATAACTGTCAAAGTTCATGGACAAAATGCTTGTTTTTTGATAGTAACCATTATTAAGTTAAAGCACTTTTACGTTGTATAAATTAGCCTTGTGGCTAGCCGGGTTTTCCTCTACTTGTAGCTAATAACTTATGTGCATTATTTCTACTTTGTTTTACTCACCGAGGGTTTGAGTCTCCCGACAGAAAAGCACGGTGGAATTTCAGCGTCAGTGCTGATGTTTTCAGGCTTACGTTGAAACAGAGCAGCTAATACTGTTGTAGTGAGAGTGACAAGTTAGCGAAATGAGATGTAAGGCAAGGTGTTTGCCATGTTTCCTGAGTATTCCATCACGTAATGGCATCGTTTGAGTACAGCATGTGCTTTGTGTGTTGACCTGCCTTTTCTCCGAAATCCAAAATATTTTCTGATTTATTCCTGCTAGTAAATATCCTCGTCATCTTATCGTGGCTGCTTGCCATCATCTGCCTGCTGCTGTTTGGCATTGACATAGACGTGCCATTTGAATTTCAAAATAAAGTTGTATCTTAAAGATTGATTAATGCTTTCACTTTGCATCGATGATTTTAGATCACTGACCATTGAATCAATGGATTGTTACACCCCGAGTGATTACATGACTTCTGCCAAAGTGTCTGTGCACTTTATAATTTCAGTTATCTCAGCTGAACTTTATCTGACTTACAATACTCCATTTTTGAGCATGTATATGCCGACTTACCAAAAGAGAAGTGAGATTTGCTTAGCCTAGCTTAGCACAGCACCTGTAAACATGGGGTGACTGCTAGCCTCCTTCAAGACTGAAAAGTCCACCTCTGTAGATCAGGTAATGTTTTACATTTCACTGTAAATGTATCTGTGTCTGTTATATTTTAGACTAACCTATGAACAGTGTTGGGTGATGACAGTTTAACTACATTTCCTAGTAGCACAGTTACAGCTGCTAAAAAGAGACTGTAAAAACTGACAACTTGATCTTTGTGGCTGAGAACAGAGGGCGAAAAGAGAGCAGATGTCATGCAGGGAGGGGTGAGAACTCGATATAATACACAGGATATTTTCATAGTTTCACTTGTTAATTTATTTGCAGAAATCCAGTTCGGTGACGACGATGGCCTCACCATGAGACAATAATCGCAAAGCAGAAATGACAGGCAGATCAAAGTCATTTAGAAAAAAGTGAAGCTGTAGAAAATGAGGGGAGACAGACAGATTGCTGCCTGTAATTCAACAATAATTTGTCAGAGGAAGCAATTCCCTCTGGAGCGTTGCCAAGTCTGGGTATTTTACAATCACAGGAGGACTATCATTACATCTTTAATAATTCAAATAAAACCTGGCAAGAGCGATTGGATGAGTCAGACCTCCCACGTTCAGTCAGACACACAGTCTATCATTTTTCTTGTAAAAGTCAATCAAAATAGAAACCGTGAAGCTGTTTTGGGTGGAGAACTCTACCTTGGATGCCCTCTGTGTCTCAAAGTGTGTGTTTTTGTACTGACCTGCACGATATGTAGATATGTGCGTCATTTAGTGAATCGATCATGTAGGCACTTCAGTTTGTGTGTCTATTATTACACTGTGTGTGCATTTGTGGCAGCATGGTGGTGCAGTGGTTAGTGTTGTCGCCTCACAGCAACAGGGTTTTGGTTTGAACCCGTGGTGGGGGAGTCCTATTGTGTGGAGTTTGTATGTTCTCCCCGTGTCAGCGCGGGTTTTCTCCAGGTACTCCAGCTTCCTCCCACAGTCCAAAGACATGCAGGTGACTCTTCCTCTCCAACACAATTGGACCAGGTCATTTAAAACACTGAATAACGCAGTCTGACATCACAAATCATTGCTTTTTCTAAACCCTGTTTGGCATGTCCCAGACAAGCAGCTCACCTTTTTTTTTCTGATAACTTACGATCCAGACTTTCAGGAGCTTTTTACTGGAAGACGAATAATCCACTCGCCCAGTACCTAGTAGCTAATGTGTGCTCAACCTTTTTTCTCTGATAACCTAATGTGCACTCAACTTATTTCTGATCTTGACATTCTGGAAGTGGTTTTCAGGAGCCACATTATCCGCAGAGGTCTCTTCCTTCCTCAGAACGAACAGGCCGGGTGATTTAAACAGGTAAAAACACTGATTACAGCTGTTTCTCGTCACAAATTAGAGGTTCTTGTCATGCTGTTTGACGTGTCGCAGGCAGGCTGTTAGCCTAGCGCCTGCTAATGTGTGCTCACCTTTTTTTTCTGATAACTTAAAATCCAGACGTTCAGGAGGTTTTTACCGGGAGACAAATTATTCGCAGATTTCTCTTCCTTTCCAAAACAAACAGACCAGGTGATTTAAACCGGTAAAAATACAGTGGCTGACGCGGAAACGCGAATGACCCTATCTAGAGCCAGTGTTTGGTTTGTCCGAAACATGGCGGTACAACATGGCAATTGCCACAGATGAGGATCTGCTCCCTATGTAGATATAATCTGCTCATTGTAAGGTAACGAAAATACAATTGATTCTCATTTTCACGTGATAATACACTAAAGAAAATATACTTGCTATATTATAGTATATTTCTGCAACTATACCTCCCTAAATCCTACACATTGGTTTTTTAAATCTGAATTTACACGTCAGTTAAGTCATCAGTAAAGGGTTATTGTTTTCTAACATTTGAGTAAGGTTTTTACAATAAATGTTTCATCAACAATGAACTACTTACAAGCTATAAATACTTTATAAAGGGTGCCTTGGCAGAGAGTGGTTATGTTACATAATTATATTTATCAAATTTACAAAATACCTATACCTATATTAGCTTGACTCCCAGCTTTGATTACAGATACCGAGACAAACGTTTGATGAGAGCTGGCTGTTTGATGCATCAGACGTGATAACTGAGCTGGTGGCTTCTGCTGCTCGGTGAAGACTTCCTTTAGCTGCCTTCTTCTCTGACACTTCTCAGGTCTTTGTCGCCGTAAACAACGTGTTACACCTAGTGAAAGGTGTCGTATAGAGAGCGTTGTTCACTAACCACAATCCAAAATTAGCCCTCAGCAACCATGAGCTCCAAGATATTTATAGCAGCGTGAATGTAATCAGTAACAGTTTCCACAGTATGAACAAGAATAATTACCAATAGACCTGCTGGAGATGGACTTGCTCCAGGATATGTTAATGAAAGACAGTTCCAGCCATCACTGCTGATAAAATCTAATGATAAATAGTAACTGATATTATGTTTATATTGAAACTTTTGAATGAAAAAAATCTGAATTTCCATTTTAATCATTAACTTGGTGTTTATATTTTAAGTGTTGACCATACATTCTTTGCGTATTATCAACATATGAGCTTATTTCTTGCACATATCCCATTCTCTGTAGAATCTTTGTTCTTTATTTTAAATAACTGGGGTTTGTGTTGACATAAGTATATCATACTTGCAATGTTTTATGAGAGAATAAAACTTGCCAAAGCAATCCAACTCAGTCATTGAGAGAGACAAATGTGTATACCGGAGATCGTGGCACTGTTGCTTGTTGAAAAGATTTTTATGGAACTGGAAGCTTTAAAACAATAATAAAGAGGAAAAATCCCTCCCTTTTCGATGTCCCACATGGGGCCTTATTTCAGAATAAAAATGTACTGTAATCGATGGCGACAGACAAATAATTTTTTGATTCCGTTTTAATTGTGCCATGAATTACACATAAGAAGTTCCTCAATTTAAAAGATCGTTTTTCAATTCAAGAAAGTCCCTATTTGCAACGTATCCTCATGCAACAGTTCAGATGATATCCTACAAATTAGTGCCCCACTAATTTCTCAAGACAGATTCTCCAATTTACGTTGTAGAATCTGTCGGCAGCCCTGTGTGAAAGATGACTGGGGGGGGGGCTTTGAGTTTGAACGATGCTGCACTTTAGCCAATCACAATGGAGGGGGCAGGGCCGAGACGTGCAGGTGTCCCCAGGAAATGTGTACCTACAGAAACAGCAAGCTCTGCGTCCATAGCGAGTGCTCCACCCAAAACGCCGTCTCGTCAACGCAAAAAAAATTTTTTTTTTACAGATGACGTCCTGATGTTAGCTTTGCTAGCTGTCCCTGTCAGCTGCAGCCACTGATGCTTTCTAGACATCGTGATTTCCCATAACTGAATAAATACCACACATAGCAACACAAAACTGCTTTGCTAGCTCAATCATGTTGTAACTAAGATATCCGCTGGAAAAAATATTTTATTCACGGAACGTTTATTGAGTTATTACCTTATTTTTATACAGTCTGTGGTTATTACAGACACCGCTAATGGGGCTAACAGCTAACGGTTAGCCAAGCTAATCTACGATAACCATGTTATTAATTACAAAGCGTGCACACAGAAATAGTAACGTTTGTTCAATCATTGTGTTTATAGACTTAACAAACATCAGATTAGTCTACACTGTGATATAGTGACGTGAAAAATGTGATATATAGCTAAACTCTGCTGGTTTTCTACCCGAAGTATTTGAGCGATCGCCGAGGCCCCTGCACTTCCGTTAGTCAAAAAACTCCGGGCTGTGCCTCCAGAGATAAAGGAAGAAAAAAAAAGTGGTTTTTTTTGTTTTTTTTACCGATGGATTTCCAGATTGGTGTCCCACAAACTGTACTGTACTCAACATGAAGTTACGGAGGTTAGGTTTAGGCCTCAAGTAGGACTCAAGTTTAATCAAAG
Organism: Epinephelus moara; assembly: GCF_006386435.1. Lineage (NCBI taxonomy): Eukaryota > Metazoa > Chordata > Actinopteri > Perciformes > Serranidae > Epinephelus > Epinephelus moara. The sequence continues at coordinate 29,612,334 of NC_065528.1, read as the reverse complement.
TTCATGAAGTTCCAAATACCAGTCTCCAGGAGAAAGAATTTTTTTGTGACCCATCCACCACCCAAACCTGCCTCCTTCCTTGCTTTACTCCCGTCAGCGCAATAGTCCTCCCAAATACGTGAATTATACACAAATTACTGGCTTTCAGTTTTTTGTATTACTTTTCATACGAAAACATATGAAGAATGCATGAGAACAGCCTGCTATGTGTGTTAGGTTTGTCGTGGTATCAATAAATTTTGTGCTTTAGTATACTAGCCTACATCTCTCGTCACCACTGTGGTTTTTACCTGGCACAAACATTATCTTACCAGTCAGTCAGTCCAGTTTATTGTCAATTTACTACACATCCCTGTGCAAGGCAGAGTGAGAGACCTTTTTTCTAGGATCAAGGTGCAACATAAATGTCACAACATTTAAATGGCACAATACAGTCCCTGGGGCTGCATACCAAAGGTGTATGAGTGCAAGTTAAAATAGTGAAAAAAAGGCTTATAAAATAGTAGAAATGATAAAAAAGTATAGTACACACCATCACACCATGACCTCCAAAATGCACTGGCATGGTTTGAAGCTGAGTGTAAAGCAGTCAGGATGAGAGTCAGTGCCTTCAAATCTGAAGTCATCATTCTCTGCCAGAAAACATTTGATTGCCCCCTCTGGGTTGGGCAAATATCTTGGAGTGTTGTTAATGAGTCAGGATAAAATGGACTGCGAGATGGTTTGGTGTGGCATCAGCAGGGATGTGAGCGTTGCACCGGACCATCATGGTGAAGAGGGAGCTGAGCCAGAAGGCAAAGCACTCAATTTACTGGTCCATCTACATCCCAACCCTCACATATGGTCATGAGCTCTGACCAAAAGAATGAGATTGCGGATACAAGCGGCCGAAATGAGTTTTAACCGGAGGGTGGCTTGGCTCGGCTTTAGAGACAGGGGGAGGAGCTCGGACACCTGGGGGAAGATCGGAGTCGAGTCACTGCTCCATCGCGTCGAAAGGGGTCAGCTGAGGTGGTTCGGACATCTCATTAGCATGCCTTCTGGGCTCCTCCCGTTAGAGGTGTTACAGGCAAGTCCAACTGGTAAGGCCTCCCCGGGGCATACCCAGAACACACTGGAGGGATTACATATCTCATCTGGCCTGGGAACACCTTGGGGTCCCACAGGAGGAGCTGGAAAGCATTGCTGGGGAGAGGGACGTCTTCAGTCAGAAGATGATAAAGTCTCATATATGTTTTGTCCAGCAACTCTTGGTCTTTTAATCCACCGGGAAGTGAAAAATCAGCAAGACCTGTTGCTCAAGTGAATACATCCCAGTACAAAACACACACTATATTGCTGTCATTGTTCATTTTAGTCAAACCATACAGTTTGAAAACGAGGCGCGGCTCCAACTAGAAAACAATGTTTTGATGCATTGGATGTGCTGAATGTGCATATTAAGGCAGTACAGGAGGAGGTGCACATTAATAATCCTCCAGGACTGTAACATGCTCATGTTTAACCCAAACAATGTGTCATGTGACTGCAGTTGGTTCAGATCCACAAACCAGCCGCACCAGAGTTCATTTGTAACCGGACTGAGACCACCTCTTCAAGAAGGTCTCGGTCCGGTTGTTTTGGTGCGTACCTGAATGTGATTGCTGTGTTCACATGTGCCCAAACTAACCGCATTCACGGGCAAACGAACTTGAGTTTGATTGAACCAAACCAAACAGGGCAGGTGTGAAAGCACCCTCAGGTCTCATGGTGGTCCACCAGCATGGGAAGGATTCGCCCCTGTAATTGTAAGAATAACATGGCCATGTAATCTATATTTTTACATGTCTGTATCCAAGTGTGTGTGAATGGCTGCTTATAGTTACTTCTGCAACTCAATACTCGCTGCGACTTTGTGTGTGTATGAGTGTTTGTGTGTGTCTTTGCATGCCTGTGTAACGGAGCCCTGGTTGGGCCTGAGTGGTTCTGATCCATCCATGGCCGGCATTCGCATCCAGGGCTTCTCGATTCCGCTTTGTGTGTGTGTGTGTGTCCTGGCGGGAGGCTGGCAGCCGGTGTAGCCATGGCTGGCACCCGGCCATCCCTCTACCCTCCCTCCCCACTCTGTCTGAGAGCACAATGGGCGATCCGGTAAAACAATACAGGCCCAGGAACAAGGCCCTCTATAGAGCGAGCGACACACTATCCCTGAAAGAGAAACACTCCAAAACGCAGGGCGGCTGAAACAGAAATAGAAAGCTAATTTCTACCCCTCCACCACTTTACTCTCTACCTGTTACTCCTTTGAAAGCCAGTGGTATTATTTTACCCCACATTGAAATTGTTACACTTTTTAATTTCTTACACTTTAGTTACACCCTCCAAACTGGTGGTCACCCTCTTCTCTTTCTGAAATCAGGTGGGATGAGTCAGTTCACTTTCACTCTGTGCAATCAGGAAACCAATCAGCTTTATCATGTGTAGCTGTTGCCTTTACTTTGATTTGAAAAAGCAAAACGTTGTGGGGATTCTAGCCTAACACAGTCAGAGCCTCAACAATGACCCACAGGATGATGACAACATTTGGGAAGTCTATGGTATTTCACTCTGAGTGGCCTACTGCCGAATTATTCACTGTGACTTTGCTTTTGTGTAGTCATTTGTGGTCTCAGTAGATTTTATTTTTCATTTCTTTAAACTTTGTGACTAATGTATCAAGCAGCTCTGATGCCATTTACAGACAACGATGAGGCAGCATTAGGCCAGTTAGGACATTTGCTGAAGAAACTCAAAGGGCCTTCTTAGACCTGGTATTGACATGTGTTTTGGGTGATGTGATCACAAATGGCCTGAACGACCACCAAGACGCATTGTCATCTTATCACTCAAACCACTTGCTTAGGTGGTCTGGGATGCATTTGACCACATATCTTTTGTCGTGTAAATACAAATGCGTCCTGATGGGAGAACTATGTCATGGGTGCAGGGTGTAGAGGTTGTCTTGGTGTCAGTGCACTAGAAGCTCTATAACTTACCCATTTTATGTTGAGTTGGACCACATGTTATGCAGGTTTTATACTTCTGCGTCAAATCAACGCCATACCTACGTCCACGCAGTCTACGCCGTAGCCTTATTTGCACCTCCCCAGAAATGTAACTATACTTTGCGGCAACGCAGACCTCCTGTCTGTGTTTGTAAGCTGAAACCATTTCCCTCAGTGGAAACAAAGCTTTTATTTACTTTAATTTCACAGATAAGAAAAAATAAATTGTGAAGACAATAAAGCCTCCACAAAAATAGCATTTTAAGTCTTGTGTGTGATTTATCCTGGCTTCATATGAGCAGAGGAAAAGTCTGTTATCGCTAGGCTAATTTATACAATGTAAAATGCCATAGGCTTGTGCTAATAACGTTAGCATGTTGTATTTGTTTGGAAAACGTGTTTAGTGTAAGACAGTTGTTTTGTCAGTGAACCTTGTGAGTTGTAATGGAGAAGCGTTACCTTTGTTAAATGTTGCTGTTGTCCCGGACTTCATATGAGTAGAGGAAAAGTCTGCTAGCTGCTAGGCTAATTTATACAATGTAAAATGCCATAGGCTTGTGCTAATAACATTAGCATGTTTTATTTGTGGGGAAAATGTGTTTAGTATTGGACAGTTGTTTTGTTAGTGAACCTTGTGAGTTGTAATGGAGCTTTTGTTTGATATCTAGTGCGGGCAAAAAATTATGTCGTTAGCATAGTTAGCATACATTAGCTCTGAGGGCTAACTTGACTGGTTACTTTATTATGTGAATGCCACTGTCACCCTGAAGGTCCCGCCGAATCTTGCTGAAACTCTCAAATCTCACAAAGAAATTAAAAAGGTAAGAAATAGTCAAATATTTGTATTAAAAAGTCGGGCACAGCCTTAGTATCTGCGTTTACTGCAGAATACTCCCGTTTTAGTTCACAATGACATCATGAGGATTGAAGATGAAGATCATTTACATGTATTCAAAGCTTTTTTGCAGTTCAGCTAAACAGGTGATGTTTTGTGGGTGTTTGATTCTGTAAAGACTGAAGCAGCCATTTGAAATCGCTGATCATATCAGAGATGTGGGTGGAAATTCACAGACCTGTAACCAGGCTAGGTTTAGACAGAGGAGTGTTAGCTTCAGTAGCTAATGCAATATACAAAGTAGCATGCAAAGTAATCAGTAGCATGCCAGCTTGTTGCTCAATAACAGTATTAAGTAACTGAAAATAAAAGTTCGCACACAGCAACGGACTCAAACACATTCCCATAACAATGCATGCTTTGAGCTGTATATACAGTAAACATTAAGACCCCCGGAACACACCCACTCACACACACACACACACACACACACACACACACACACACACACACACACACACACACACACACAGAGCCCTACGCAGTTGCATAAACCGAGCTGTGACCTGGCCCTGCGGGTCTGACAGGTAAAGAAGAAGAGCTGAGCAACCTGTCGATGCAGGTAGAGAAACATTCCACATGACCCCACACACACACACACACACACACACACACACACCCACACACACACAGAAAACAGGGAGTGTGTGGAAGACAGCACTGCTAACATGCCATATAGTCACTACATCTGCGTCTCTGTAACCCGGTGTAGTTTATTCATTTATCAAGCGCCGCAGATCTTCCTCTCAGTGCCCATTCGCTAACACCAGTTATAAACCCAACATCCCGTTCCCATTGCTATCTCTGCTACTTTACAGAGCTGTCACTGAGCAGAAATCATGAATCTCAGCCCTCCAAAGCAAGAGCATGCAAGACATGTAGGCCTAATCAGAAATCTAACGTTTCACTTGTTTGCAGATGGAATCTCTCCCATATTTATCAAACACGGCCCATCTCCTCTTCCCTGTTCCCCCCCTCAGGCTAGCGGGCATATCAGAAATGACTGACACATCGGCACATTTATCACACCTATCACCATCACCATCACTCCGCCACACATCTACCCAACCCAACACACACACAGACACACACCTCAGTTACATTACCACTTATGACACATTACACAGCTGATAAGATCCCTGGTGCTGATAGCGTCACCTTGCCCCAGAAAAGGTCGACAAAATGTGTTTGGGAAAAACTATCAAAGCACGCGCTGGGAGTTTTTAAAACATGCCGACACATCATGCTCGACTGTTGGAGGGAGGAGGACTAATGGTTTTTCTGCAGCTGCGGAAGGCTTTCCTGACTGAGTCATTAAACAGAGGACAATTAGGTTTTTTCTCTCTTCTATGAAGCAGATCAGCTGGTTACATTTTACTGGAATCAGGCTACTACGAATTAGGTACATTTAAAAATTCAGTCTAATGTCCAAGTTTAATCATGGCATTAATGACACATTTGTCTTATATTGTTTAACACAAAATGTTTTTGCATATGTTCGATATATCACACTTTGATTATTGATAATACTGATGCTTCTTAAGGCCATCAACTTTACCTTGTACCAGTTTTCTACCACTTTATCTGCCTTTCGCAAATCTCAAGAACAATTTATCCAATCTACTTCACACCTGGTGGTTGTATCGCTGGGGTACATGCTCTGTCAAAGTTGGTGCAGTTTTGTACTTGCGACACGTTCAGTGATAATGAGCTTTAAGTAAACAAACCATCAGTGCTCTGTTGCTCTGTGCAGCCATGAGGGCGGGGCTTCAAGGCTCTGCAGAGAGTCAAGTGTGCTAAGTGTGTTTCACCAGTGTTTCTGACTGCAGGGAGCAGTGATTTGGTCGCATGCTTTTCCCCCCGCTAACATTTAACACTAATAACTAGGGATCTGATCTGTTCAGCCAACTAAATCATGTGTTTCTGTAGCTGTACTCAGAATTGGCGGGGTTTAAAATTGAATTGGGGGTGTCTTAAACCAGAAATGGGCGGGGCATACCAGAAGTTGTTATTTAAAGCCTGAAATTAATAAGGGTTGTTCAGAAGTTGCTGTACTTATTAATTATTAGAAAACTTTTTACAAAACAGCCTCAGGATTGAGCTTTCGATCATTTCAGATCATCGCCTTGATTATAGAAACTATATTTTGGAATTACTAAGGCCCAATCCCAAAACCCCCCCTTGGCCATCTACATTTCCACTCGGCATCCACAATGGAGTCTCCAGTTGAGTTCATCCTACCGATCGCGTTTGCATTATTCATCATGCTTCGTTTGATGAACGACAGATGACAGGGGACTTCTGCTAGCTAGATTGCTAGCTAACCAGCTAACATTACGAGGCAGCATAGTTATATTAGCTGGCGTGTTATCTTAATGTGAAAAATCTGACAATTTTGCAGAACAGGACAAATGACATACACCAGATAGTGCGAGCTAGCTAGCTAGGCAACAAGCAACCTGACGACGGTAACGTTAGCTATGTATGAACTTTTTTCCCCGTCTCTTGCTCGGTGGTAGCCATGGCGACGTCTACCCCTCGCTGGCAAGTCAGCATCTGAAATCCCTCACTCCGAAGGGCTAGTTTCATACCCACTACTCCTCGTTATGCCCCCTACCCCTACACGCAAAAAGTAATTGGGACACCCCTACCCTTCGCGGGAACGCGCAAATGTAGGGGTAGGGCCAAGGGGTAGGGCTAAGGGGGGTATTGGAACAGGCCCAATCTTCAGCTAGTCAAAAATGCAGCAGCAAGAGTTTTTACAAGGTCAAAAAAGAGGGAGCACATAATTCCCATTCTTGTCACCCTACACTGATTGCCTATTAGCTGCAGAATACATACTGTGGTGGTCTGAAGACCTGTCCAGGGTGTACCCCGCCTCTTGCCCAATGTCAGCTGGGATAGGCTCCAGCCCCCCTGCAACCGCTAACAGGATTAGTGTTCGTTTTTAAGACATTTTAAGATTCTGATGTTTGTCTACAAACTGGAATTTCTTCCTCCTTCCATCCAGTTCTCCCCCACCATTAAGATTTTCAAGAGTACTCATTTCAGTATTCAGCTCAACACTACTAATAATGTACCACCGGCAAAATATTTAGTTTTCCTCTTAAGTAGAAGTACACAGTAAGTAATTAGTATATCGTTGAGTTGCATATTTTGTAAGTATGTTTGGGGCCTTTATACATTATTTTGGGGTACAGTGAGCAAGAATAGCAAATTGATTAAATATGTTTCATATCTAAACATCATAATAAATCTGTAGCTGTCTAGAGCCAGGTGTGTTGCTCAGGACTCAAGGAAGCACATAATCGAGTGTGAGGTTGTTTGTGTAAGCTCTCCTGAACATACAGTGCACATGGCAAAGACAAACTCTATGTTAAAGCTAATGGACAAACATTGCCACACTTATAGACTGAAAGGTGTAAGATACAGTCGCTACCAGCTGGCAGGGCTAGCACAAATCCTACACTCCTACACTGGGTATACTACCTGCTCAGAATTTACTTTCGATATATTTTTTTGCAACTGTCGTCTTGTCTTGACGTCACTTGTGCTCTGTGATCGAGGTTTACTGTATTTTCTACATAACTCTACCCCCCTAAAAAACAATCATGTCACTATCTATGAGGTTTGATGTAGGTTGTATCTGACCCAATAACAGGCCCACATCATATTAACCCTTAGCCACACTTGTGCACTTGAGTCTCCAGATGAGATTTCAAAATGTCGATCAACTTAAAAGTAACCGAGGCTGAATGGCTTCCCTGAAAGACTCCGACTTCACTGCAGGCTGCGCCGCGCTGCATTCCATCATCTTAACCGAGGCCCCATTAAATAAAGTAGTAGTCTTCCATCCAGCTGCCCTCCTGTCAGCGTGACTCGAGAGCAGCGCACTGTAATGCAGCAGCTCCGGCTAATTGGAATATCTCTGTCTCACTTCTCCAATCACACCTGACATGTTCCCGTGAGGGGGGAAAGGGGTGAGGTGATGAGATGAAGAGGCCCCTGGGCGATAGAGAGCTGCTCTCAAACTCTTTACCTCCCCGCCTCCCCAGCGGCGGCAGAGAAAATTGGGAGGCAGAGAGAGAGAAAAAAAGAGCAACTTAAAACTCTTAAAGAAGTTAGCAGTGTCTGCGTCTGAGAGAACAACCGAGACAAAAGTTCAACTGTTCTGAGGCGAGCCTGAGTCTCGGCCTTGCTGTTGTTCATGTCAAATCTTGCCTCATGTGTTACACCACTTGAGGAATGTGAGGAGTGTGAGAGTGTCCGATTTTCAGATTTTCAAAGTAAGACTCAACAGTTTAAATGATTAAAACATTAGTTGATTACTTCAAAGACAGATCGTGTCATGAATGCATCAGAATAGCGGATTAGACACGCCTAATGGTGTGTAAAGATATCTAATTGTAATGTACATCCAGTCACACTCACAGTATGTCTTCGCATGCCAAAAACCTGTCCTCATGCACTTCATTTCACCTCTCACTGTGAATTATAGCAAGTGTGACTCACCTTTCACGTACTCTGCACACGTGTGTGCTCAGATACGAGTGGACGAGTGTGTGCTTATATGCTTGCGTGCACACAAGTGACTTCAAGCTTTAAAAATGGAAATGGAAATCAAGAACGTTAATGTTGCGAGTAGCCCCGCAGCGAGGGGAGCGAAATCAACCAATGACTTCTCTCTGTTAATGAACAGTTGCATTTGAGCATTCCTTCATGCAGCAGTGTGTCCCCTTCGGTCTCCAGCGCAGGTACACACTGACACACACCTGTCTTTACCTTCCCCACCTGTCTCTTTGTTCACAAAAAAAAGGTCACAACAGGGCACGGCTACTTTCCTTTTTCTTGTTCAGATCAATGCAGCGGCCCTCAGATTTAATCATGTTTGCTCAGGTTTTGAAATGGACAAGCGAGGCTGTAGCATGGTCACGGGTAACCTGAATCAGGCTCACACACCTGCACCACAAGGCCCTCCCCTTTACACCTGTCTCCAGAGTTGCAGAAGGCAGGTAATGGTATGAGTCGGCGGTGGTGATCAAGTTTTAACTACCGGCCGGTGGTCAGGGCTGTGTGAATCTTGGTGTGACCTCCGGCGACCCCTCCACTGCAGTTTGCGACTCCTCTGCCTCACCGTGAATGGAGCTTTAAATGAAGCCCATTATCCAGTTGCAAAACCTCCCAAACTGAAGTCCCACTGGGGCTCCCTTGAGGGGCTGGTGAGGGCGTCTGTTATGGGTCTTCAGCCAGGAGTTAAAGGAGGCGGGGGGGCATCCATTACGGCTCTGGGGGATGTAATGTCCAGATGGCCAGGTGCTACAGAGGGACCTGTCCCACCCTGCAACAATCCCAGCTTTCATCCCCGGCAAACCTCAGCCCTTCGCCGGCCCAGACCTCGTGGTCACACAGGGCTGGTCAAGCGGAGAGAAGAGGAGGAAGAGGAGTGGTGACCCTGGAGATGTTTCATTGACAAGATTTAAATCTCCCTCTAATGCCAGCCGAGTCACTAGGAGAAAATGTTAGCATTGTACGTTTCTGCAGACTATGAATACGTTACATTTGTCCATTGAAAATCAAAGTTTATAAAGTGACGTAGTATATGAGCTGACATTATCATTAGGAGGTGGAGGGGCTGCTGGATGGCGTGACCTAGGTGAGATGCTTTCCGAGCTGCAGACCACTGTTCCACCAGTTTTAGTGACTTTTAGTCCCCAAAACGTGTGTTTTTGAGCGACCCATTGCTGTTTTGTGTTTCTTTAACAGAGACATATCTATATTTCTTCCCAGGATAGCATGACAAAATGCAGTTATTTTTTACTGAGACTTTGCTGTCTTTCCTCCTGGGACAGTGCAACGAAAAGTGGTTATTTGTTACTGAGACATCGCTGCATTTACTGCCGAGATAGTGCCACAAAAAGTGATTGTATTTCATCGAGCCATAGCTGCTTTTCCAGCTGGGATAGTGCCATGATAAGTCGTATTTTTGCCCAAACATTGCTGCATTTCCTGCCGGGACAGTGCAACGAAAAGTGGTTATTTGTTAAAGAGACATCGCTGCATTTACTGCCGAGATAGTGCCACAAGTGATTGTATTTCATCGAGCCAAAGCTGCTTTTCCAGGCAGGATAGTGCCATTGAAAGCAGTGTTTTTACCCAGACATTGCTGCGTCTCCTGCCAGGATAGTGCCATGAAAAGCAGTTGTTTTTTACAGAGACACCGCTGTGTTTCCTGCTGAGATAGTGCCACGACAAGTGGTTGTTTTTTACAGAGACTGTGCTGCATTTCCAGGGGGGATAGTGCCACAACAAGTGGTTGTTTTTCACCAAGATGTTGCTGCATTTCCTGCAAGGATTGAGCCACAAAAGGCAATGGTTTACAGAGACATTGCTGCATTTCCAGGGGGCATAGTGCCACAGCAAGTGGTTGTTCTTAACAAGTCATCAGTGCATTTCCAGGTGGGATTGTGCCCCCCAAAACCAGGTATTTTAAACCAAAACATGATCTTTTCCTAAATATAACTTTTGCCTAAACCTAACGGGTCCATGTCATTGGTTCGACAGCCCATTGGTTCAACAGCCCATTAGTCCGACTGTCCGCGGTGCTGAACGGCTCACGGTGGGCGTATGGTGCGCCGCGACCGGCTTGAGGCAGAGCAGGCTCACAGCTTATGTGTTTGTCACTTTCTTTTTCATTTTAACCCACACCATGATCTTTTCCTGACCCTAACCAAGTGGTTTTTGTGCCTAAACCTAACCAGACCTTAACCACAGGGCATCATGATGATTTCGGAACAACGGGACTTCGGAACAATGAGTTTAATATGGTCGGAACAATGGGATGTCAGACCAATGGGCAGTTCCCGTTAACCACAGCATTGCTGAAGCATAAAGTTTCAACGTACCCGCTTCATAGTATTTTACAAATGTAAAGTATCTGTGGTTTGCCAACACTTTCTCTGGTGATTTGGTTTCTTACACCAATGAAAAGTCATCTGTTTAAATTGGGGCTGTCTATGAAAATAATTAGCCTCACCAGCATTTCATCCTCATTCAGGGGAAAGTCATGTGTCAGGAATCTACGCTCGTGTCAACAGCACGTACAGAGACGTTTCAGAATCTTCAATCTGTCAACAAGTCCATGTGAGGCAAGAGTGTAAAATAAATATAGGACTTGCTACATCATCTCAAACAGTCATGCTGCGTCTCTTTGAGACTGGAATTACCCGAAGCAGAGGTAGAGAGAGAGAAAAAAATCTATTTTCGATTCCCTGTTGCTCAAGAGCTTGGCAAGTATAAAGCATGCTTTGCTCTCATTCCAACCCTTCACCACTCACGCAAACACATACATACATTCAGAAACTCACACACTTCCCACCCACATGCATACAAATCCCACCCCAATACACACAGGCCCATTGTGAAGCCACAAAACAGAAACAACAAGCCGCTCAAAAAACACCCAGGGGACTCGCAATTCACTGCTCAATCAATCTAACCGCTGTGCGAGCGGACGCACACGCTCGCTCTCACACGCACTTTAAGGCACATTTAAATGCAACAAATATGTTTTATGACAAATGAATGAAAAACATGAGCGCACGGAGAGCACTACATTGCATCGCCCTCGAGGGACAGGCCAGCAAGTGCAGATATAGGATTACTAGAATTGACGCTTCAGTCTTTCCATTGTGAACGTGAAAATCCAATGAGGGGCCTCTAAGTGGATGCACTCACACAGAGAACCTGTTCTGAGGCCGCTAATTAAATCTAAACAGGCGCTGACATTGATTTGAGAGGTCATTATTGTCCCCTTATGGTCATGGAGGACTCGTATGTTTTACAAGCGGTGTTTTGCGAGGGAGGTCAGCAAATACGAACGCCTGAGAAACCTGAAGATGGTTTCACAACACGACCTAAACCCCCCCTTCCAAAAAATGCTCTTAAAGTGGTCTCGTCTGCCTGTCATCGTGTCAGCAATCCATCATGTTCTGCCTGTACTTTCAGAGAGAGTGGTTAGTCACTCAGGGGTTCATTAGGCCACAATTGAGTAATTCTTCCACAGAAAGGCACGCTTAAACAACTGCCGTTCACCTGAGGGAGGTGTGGAGGTGATGCTGCAACTTTTTGTTTCCTTTCACGACGAATTTAGACCTGTGTGAACACAAAAAATATTTTCATATTTGTATCCACCACATTTAAATCATTTATTATCGATAAATCACACACAAATTAGGAACACTGTGGCATTTACAGCAGGGTGAGTGAACATTCTCTAAGGGACATTCTCTATGACAAGAAGCACCGCCATTTAGGGGAAATCCGGTCTGACACAAACACAGTCTGACAGGTGCTGGATCACCTGGTCACAGTTCAACTCAATTTTAGTTCCATGTTTTCAGTGAAAGAGGGAGGAAAAGGAAAAGAAGGGGGAGGGATATAATCAGAAACTACTGGAAAGGTAGAGGTGTCTTCCCGAGTTTCAGTTGCCACTGTAATTACCATAACCTCTGACAGCGTTCAGTTAAACTGTGACTGAGCCACGGTGGGTGTCTCAACCTGCTTTACAGGTATAAGAGAGCAGGAACATTAAAAAAGGACGAGGATTTTTTAGAAGAATATAGAGTGAAGCCAAAGAAAGGGCTGCTGGTGTTTCAGAGGGGAGAAACCTCCTGGTAGAGTTTCTGTATGACATGTGTTAATAACTCTTAAATATCCCACCCCGTCCCCTTCTCACCCTTCAGCACAGATATTTGCTGCGAGGCACCAACGTCCGGGTGAAGAAAAGTTCAGATAGGTTCGTTTTCCCTGACTGACAAAGTGCATGCGAAGAACACACACGTGGGACGGGGAACGCAGACCTCATTTATACATTTAATTCCAAAGTATGTGTCGGACGATGTTCAGTACAAGAAGTGGTGATCCATTTTTAGAATAGTTTTGCTGCAGTGTTTGTGTTTAGTCTGCTGCGTGAGTCACTAAGCAAACTCTTGAAAACTCTTCAGAAGACAAACAGATTTATTTGAGTGGCTGACAGATAAAGAAGTGGTGAAGCTTCATAGGTGTAGAGTTTGGGGGGAGGGGCGGCAGGCAGAGGACACCACCCCTCAATATTTAGAACATGTGCATGTATCCTCAAAAAGACATTTACACAAACTGGAGCATAGAGTCTCCAGAATGCTCTTTGCTTGCTAGCTCACTAGGTAGGCCTATCTTAAAGTTTGAAGACACTTTTACAACTTACTTGAAAAATTACTAAAATCCCCACCACAAACTGTGTTAGCTAAAATTATAGTTTTCTCCATTTTGGACTGGCGATTTATACCTCTGTGTCGAATTGATGTGACGCGCACCTCCCCAGAAATGTAACTACACGTCGCAGCAACGCAGAAACCATTTCCCTCAGTGGAAACTAAGCTTTTATTTACTTTAATTTCACAGATAAGAAACAATAAACTGTGAAGACAATAAAGCCTCCACAAAAATAGCATTTTAAGTCTTGTGTGTGATTTATCCTGGCTTCATATGAGCAGAGGAAATCTCCGCTCAGCGCTAGGCTAATTCATACAATGTAAAATGCAATAGGCTTGTGCTAATAACGTTAGCATGTTGTATTTGTTTGGAAAACGTGTTTAGTATAAGACAGTTGTTTTGTCAGTGAACCTTGTGAGTTGTAATGGAGCCGAATTTTGTAACGTTACCTTTGTTAAATGTTGCTGTTGTCCCTGACTTCATATGAGCAGAGGAAAAGTCCGCTAGCTGCTAGGCTAATTTATACAATGTGAAATGCCATAGGCTTGTGCTAATAACATTAGCATGTTATATTTGTTTGGAAAACATGTTTATTATTAGACAGTTGTTTTGTCAGTGAACCTTGTGAGTTGTAATGGAGCCGATTTTTGTCACGTTACCTTTGTTAAATGTTGCTGTTGTCCCTGGCTTCATATGAGTAGAGGAAAAGTCCGCTAGCTGCTAGGCTAATTTATACAATGTAAAATGCCATAGGCTTGTGCTAATAACGTTATCGTGTTGTATTTGTGGGGAAAATGTGTCCAGATAAAGACAAGTGTTTGTCTGTGAATGCTGCGAGTTATAGTGAAGCTGATTTGTGTACTTGTGTTTGAAATTGTTGCTATTAAGCCATGTTTAATGTGTGTTTAATGTGTGTTTAAAGTGTGTTTAATGTGTGTTTTGAATCACTTAACAGAAATCCTGCCACTGACCAGTGTTTGGGAGGTGTAACATAAAATGAACAGGGCCCCATCTCCTACACTATATCCAATTCTCTTTATACACCCATGCTAGCAGCTAACAGTGCTAACAGCATAAACAGTTCTAACAATGGAAACAATGCTGACAGAGCTAACGGTGTCAACTTAAGGGGAATCAAGAGGGTGGGCGCTACACTTCCATGATTCCAGCGTGGGTCGAGATGGGGTTATCAACAGAAACCACTGTATGAGCACATTGCAGAGCGGTAACTCAGCTAGCCAGTGGGATACACACTCAGGGACTTGCATGCACTAACATGCACACACTGCTCGACTGGCTACAACAATTACACAAAAGCTTGGATTACAGCTCACACACAGGAAGCGTGACTTCATTATCTGGTCAGGATGCCATTAATCGACTATCTTTACATAGCAAATAGTTGTTTGCTGCTATTTCAATGCTCTGAATGTCCTGTAAAGAGCTGTATCATTGAAACCATACATTTCTAATTCCCTCTAGAGGTCTGGCATGGACATTTTTTACTGTTGACAATCACGTCATCACCTGGTCAGCTGTTTCATTGGTCCTCGTCAGCTGTAATTGTAGTGAAGCTCACAGGTAACTGTATGCACTCCTCAGTTGGGTTTAAAGAAATAGTAAAAGCCACATTAAATCAAGTTTATCGGCGCCGGTTCCCACTGATTGATACTGTCACACTGCTCAACCTTCACACCTGATTAATGGCCAAGTGTGAATAATACGACAAAAACATACAACCCGCCATCACGGCCAGACGACTCAAAGAAAGCACTTTTAAAAACGTCTGGCTTGTCCGACCTCTATTTATCCAACATCTCTTGGTATGTGGGAGTTTTCCTTTTTCTTTCCCATGGGCCAACAATTACAGGAACATTTTCATCTCCCTGGAATTTAAAAAAAAAATGCCTCAGAGAGGAGAGGAGCACATAATGGAGAAACATGTTGTGAGGGAAAAGCCCTGCTTTCGGGGAGGAGACGCAAACAGAAGGAGTGATGGAGATGGATACGATAAAGGCGAGCAAGGGAGCGAGAGGAAAAAATATTGAGGCCAAGCGAAAAAGATTGATGAGAAGTGATGAGAGGTGTTTTCCTTTTCTGAAGACTCACTTGCTGCCCTTCTCTTCCCTCTCTTTCTCTTTCCTCCCCTCGGGCTGATCTCTCTCTTGCATGTCCGGACGGGCTCGAGTCAGTCCCAGGTAAAACTGGTCACCCGAGTCCTCCCCTTCAGCTTACCCCACCTCCATCTCCCCTTTTGCTCACCTGCCCCAAGGCAAGCCTTCCCCCTCCATCTGGCACCATGAGTAAGAACAGGAGAAACCACCGGGATGATCCGCAGCATTCTGCACTGATGAAACACTACAGGAAACAATACCCTCACTGTTGCGCCAAAGTTTTGTATGAAACAACTTTTTTTTTTCCAGTTGATTTACAGCAACATTGTTCCAAAATGAACCCATGTATGAATTTGACAATCCAAACTTTTGTTTGTCCCGCTGCTCTCAGCGCATGGCGACAATAGGCCAGCTCTCAAGGTTAAGCTGCAGATGTGTTAATGTGCTAAGACCGTGTGATCGGGCTTTTTAAGACATTTGAAGAAACAGCCGAGTGAATCGCAGAGGAAGAAAAGAAAAGGGAAAGGGATGAAAAGTGGAGGAAAAAAGCTCATTTCTGCTGACATGGACGGGCTGCTTAAAGGGGACAGCGAGCCAGGGCAGCAGAGAGTGACAGAGCTACAATGGAAACACAATGGAAACTCTCCTTCCCCCAACGCCAGCCATCTCCCCTCACTGGGTTTTTTATCCCGCTGTCGCCCCTGCCAGGCGACAACGCGGGCCAGGCTTGTTCAGCAGAGCCGCAATAAGACAACACTAATAAACGCCAACTGGGGGGAAAAACAACAAACAGCTTACACTTTCAAATTTTACACCGAACTAGGCAGGGCTAATTCCTCCTCCAATGTTTAGGGGAAAACACCAACCCTCACTAACCCCTTCCTTTTTCTCTCAAACTACCCCATCCCAACCCCAACCTGTTTATCCACTGTCAACAATACAGGGCCTGCCGTTGGAGCGAGGCACCTGCTGCTTCCTGGTTCACGGCTGGTGATCGGGAGGCGTTCAGATAAACAAACCCTGTCTCGTTTGGTTCGGGTGTTGACAGCGACACATTCCCGCTTTTCATCTGCTCTTCTCTTACGCAACCCCACACTGCGCTGGCGCTCTGCAATGCATTTTTTGACAGATTGCTTTCCCTCGCTGGGGTTAAGCATATTTCTGTGTGTCTGTGTGTGTGTGTGTCTGTCTTTGTGTGGCTTTACTTTGCTTATTCTGCAGCTTAAAAATTGCTTGCGCAGGCACCATTAAGTGCAGCGCTCCGGAGCCTTCCCTGGAGCAGGAGCGAGATGAACTGTTTATCTGTCTATTACAGTAGAAACCACACCCACTCTTATATTATCATGAGTAAGGCCCTGATGGAAGAATTTCTCCAAACTCAGTAAACAATGCCGCCGTAGCTCAGGTGAATCATCAAAGACATTTGAACCCGAGGGCCTCAGGTAACCCACAAATCAAAATTACTAATAACTTTAAAGTCTGTCTGTCGTGATCCAAAGCAGAGCTGGTGTTTTCAGCTCTCACTTTAATCTATAAGAGATACATTTGAGCCAGTGGATCGTCAAAAGAAGTTATGGTGGTTTCTTTGTCTGCCTGCTTTGTGTGACTGTCACTAGAGGTCAAGGTCTATTAGCAGCATTCTTATCTCTTCCTCACCGTTTAGACTGCACTTAAGTAAATTAGAGGCCACAGTGAACGCACACTCCCGCTGCAGCCTAATCCATCCGTCCTCAAGTTTGCCTCCTGTCCCAGCCCCTTCACACTGCTCTGTACAACACGAGGCCTGAGCATCAAACAATTTGTCGTGCATGGTTTAGTTTGAAATGTAAAGCCTGCAGCAGCTTAGGCTGTATGATCTGTGGTTGATGGTTCCTCCATTCCTGCTATATGAATTAAAGTAACATACATTAATGTCACAGCAGTTAGCACTGATTTCAGAAATAATCCATTAATATCAAGAATGTCTGAGACCTTTTTTTGAAATTACACTTTTTATAATGGCCATTATAGACTAAATATAAGTTTTAGGACTGTTTTAAAGAACTTAAAGAAAGAAAAAATTTGACCAGTATTGAGGCTGCAATATGACCACTTGGGGCATGTGCACGGTTGATGTCTGTCCGCTAAAAGTGTTCCTTTTTGCCACTGACAGGTTCAGATTGTCATTTTAAGTGTCTGACAACATTATGGAAAGGATCCCTACAGAGATAGACCTTTTTGTTGAACCACAAACAGTCCCAAAATAGCTGTCCGTACACCACCAGACTCCATTTAAGTAATCAGTAATTTTAGCATGTATAGAGACAGCATATATTCACATCCAGCTGGGTGAATTAAGGGTTTATTTCAGCCAAACCAGTATTGGTGATAGTTGAGACAGTGAAAAGACGAACCAAGATGTTTTTGGGGAGTTTTGTTTTCTTTCTATTAACTTTGTATTAAGTGTGTTTTTAGCATGACAAAATTACTCTTTTTTTAAATGGAGTCTGGTGGGTTTGGTGACAGCTATTTCGGGGCTGTTTTTGATTAAACAAAAAGGGTCTTACTCTGTCGGGATCCTTTCAGAAATGTACTCAGATACTTACAATAACAATCTGAGCCTGTCAGTGGCAAAAACAAGCACTTTTAGTGGACATAAATTGACTGTGCACAAATGCCCTGAGAAGTTTCATTGCAGCCTGTTTTGCCACTGTTGGTTGCAGTGCTGTCTCTCAATACTGGATCAACTTCAAATACTGTTGTTGTCATCAGCAATGTAGACACAAAAACACGGGAAGATAGGGTCCAGGTTGAAAAGTACTAAAGTTACCCTTTAACATTTCAGCCATGCCTGGTTCCATTTTCTGCCAAACGGTTTTTGCTCTAGAGTAAAGCCACGTCAAAGACTATGTCAAAAACAAAGTTGGATGCATACACAAGGCCTCTTACACCCTATGGTTTTAAATTAGGGCTGCCTTCTAATAGTCGACCAAACATTAGTCGAGCAGAAAGGTCATTAGTCGGCAAGATTTCACTGGTCGCTTGGTTGCAGAAAAAAAGTGTAGGAAATGTCCACGCTCAGCAGTCAGACAGGAGTCAGGTTCATTTCCAGGGCTGGTACCTGTGGTTATTCCACAGGCTAGTTAATAACATGTCGGGCAGGAAATCCAAAGTGTGGGATCATTTTGAGAAGGTGAAGGACGAACCCAAGGTGATATGTAAACTCATCTTCATTGGTCGACTACAAACATGACGTATCATCTGAAACATGGAAGTAGCTACATGCCCATTAGCCCACAGCGTCATTAACAGGCGGCTCGCTCAGTGTGTGACGTGCACTTGTAGATAAAATATAGGCCTATATTAATGAAGGTTCATTAGTACGGTTTTGTATTTCTCTGTAATGTAGCACAGTGTTAACAATGTTACTGATACTATTCTTTCTCACACCTTCAACTCAAACCACCAAAATATATCATTTAATCATTTAATTAATATCGTAAACATGCGGGCGACTAGTCGACTAATGGCCCTAAATGATGACTATTGGTCGACTTGGAAAATTAATCGTGGGCAGCCCTAGTTTAAATGCAGTGTGTCGTATTCGCATCATGCTATAGATGGAGTGTATTGAAGTTTTAGCTGCTGCACTTTGAGTTTTTAGGTGCGCTGCTTCTTCCTTTTTGATGTCTTATATCTTTCTTACTTGCATTATGTACTTGTAGTGGTAGCCTCATCTCCTCGGGGCTTTAGTGGGAATACGTCACCTCCCAAATGACCATTTGTATATCAACTACTCACCGTGTGTTACCTCAAATTCGTGAAGAAAACTTTTTCTCTCAAGAATGAAAAATAGAAGAAGCAACCAAGTTTGACAACTGCAAAACCGATATCAAAACATCCGTTTACAATCTCTTACAAATCTCATGCACTTGTCAAACAGACAGGCCTTTCAGACAGGGAGCTGAACTGAAAGTTAAACTTGTCAGTGCTCTCTTTAAAGCCACACTCCATTGACAAAAAATGTAATTTTACCTTGCTGAACACAGAAGTTGCTGGTCCGTCACTGCCTCAATCAGGTTTGTGTTATTGTATAACTTTGGTGAATCCACACTAACCCTGTAAAACACCAAAATCATTGGAACAGTAGCTCCCATGTTCAGTGAGGTAAAATTACTTTATTGAACTTGTGGGACTGAAGTCTATTTTTTTTTTGCATTGGACCTAAGCGTGCAGGTTCTTACTTTCTATATTAGATTTCTGATCTTGCACTACAGAATTTGCTCCTGAGTGCCGTGATGTTTTTAACTCTAAGCTCACGTGCTAACTTGACTTGTTCAGCTTGCCAAAGCTAAAGGTAGGACTGACAGGTACTGACTCAACTATTTGAGGCTGCTTCAGGCAACAATACGCACTGGGAGGGCAAGCAATCTGTTCAGCTATTTATCCATAAATTATTTTTCTTTTAATCTTGGCAGATGGGTTGTATATTTTGGAATTGTCAGTTGAAACATAATTAATCGTTTTTCTTTTAATTTAGATAATGAGCAGAAGATATTTGGCCAGACTTTTGTAATGGTTTTTTAATGCCATGATTTTCATATTCATTCACATGATACTTTGTTTTTTAAACTTATCCTGACATGTTATGTGCCTGGTTCATATATTCAGGCCTGTGAGCCTCCCAGACAGCTTGTGCTTGTGAAATTCATAGCGCAAATATCGGCTGCTAAACATTAAACCGTAGACTCCATGGTGATGTGATCACAGACCATCCATGACCTCTTGCCAGAGCCGCTGCTGGTCTGTACGTGCTGCAGCGGTCAACCCAGGCCAGCATTACCTCAGGAAAGAGATTTCGCTATGAAAACACCAGCCGTCTCCGCTGGCTGCCTCCAGTACAAACACTCCCAGGGCTCCCAGAGGGAGGTGGGGGTGGCTGTGGGAGCAGAGAGGGGCTAATAGAACCGGGAAACATGGGACAGTGGCAGGGGGAGGCGGACAGTTTGGGTCAGGGAGGGTGAACATACTTCTTGTAGGGTTTTGAGCACTACAAAAAACATTGTTGATCATCACACTATTGGGGCTGATTGTGCAAGAAGCTCAGATTGCATCAGTGTGGTGATCTGAAGCTGCAAATGCTGCAACTTTTAAACAGGCAAATGATGTCTTTTTGCTGCTGTGGCATCACCTCTCAGTATTACATCATCTGATGAACATACCTCTGCTTCAACCACTAACTGAACACAAGCTGGTGGACATGTATTTATAAATCAATATCGTCATTGTGGTCTGGTTGCTTGAAATGTCTCGAAACCAGGAAGTGCGTAAATCTTAATCTGCTGACATCTGATTGTCACTCTTATCTGGTTGTTCACACATTCTTTATCCAGCATGATGACCTGAAACATTGCTTTTGTAATTTTGGAAATACCAAGGTATTTTTCAGAAGTAGTACTAAGCAGTTTTGTCATAGTCTGTGTCTGGTGTGACGCAAAAAGTACACTATGGAAAAGTTTGTTCTTGAAGCCAGTCATAATTTTGTCATCAACAACCAAGCCTCTTGCCAATCTTTGAATTTACCTGACGATTCAGCGACAGTCCTTACCGACAGAAGTTCTGGAGTGTCGTTGTCTCTTCAGTTCGACATGTGCATTGGTGTCTTTGTGCAAATTATGGAATTCTCAGGACAATGAGCACCTCCATTCACACATTGGCTAAATTGGACAATACATTGACTTTGTACTCGGGAGCCAGCAGGCAAAGGTCTGTTTAATGTCCAGTCCAACTGATTCGGACATTTGGGTTCTCACATGCAGCTCCTCTGGGTAATTTTTAGAAAAGTTCAGGGTAGTGGTGCACATGTGATAAGGACTTTAGACTCTTTACCCCCATTTCCACCAAGTAGCACGGTACAGTTCAGTTCAGTTCGCTTTTTTCCTGTTTCCACAGTGCAAAGTTGTGGATGGTCCCAATAGAACCGTTCTGTACCGTCCCCATGTTTGGTCCCCCCTCTGTTGGGGTACCTAGCACACAGATCTGGTACTAAAAGGTGGAGCTGTGAACACTGCAGTCTGATTGGTCAGTAGAGGACGGTCACTCTGCTCAGGGCTGAGTTGTGTCTGGTTTTGAGGCTCATGTAACCACTGTTCATACTGTGGAGAGTTTTATTAGTAAACTGTAACTATAAAATGAAAGGATGTTTTGCTGCCTCTCACAGCAGCTGGAGTCTGAGAAAAAATAACTTCATTCACTGGGCCGACTGCCGGTGACTTTTAAGGTGGAACGTTAACTTGTAATGTTACTCAATGCATGAGATGATGACGTGAATCCATCAGCACACCTTAAATTTCACTTTGACAACTTTGACCATTACTTTAGTTTTTATTTCTCTCTTGGACTGACATACATTTTTAGTAATGATTAGATCTTGAAGCATTTATGTATATTAATTTCAAGCAGTTTATGTGGACTTCATATAATCCTCACGTAGAGAAAAACAAAAAGCATTGTGGAGCGTTGTTCCTGTGGGCTTCGGCAACACTAAATAGACCTAGGGTCTAGGTACCATGTCTGAAGGGTTACTTTTGGTTCCAATGGTACCATACTGAAAGTGTTTGGTGGAAACGGGGCTCATGTAGCAAATTTTATTGGAAAAATGGCAATATACCCAAGGGCTACATGATATGAGGAAAGTATACATAACGTTGCTGAATCCCGCGACAACACAGGCTGTTCGAATGCACTGTTTATACGTTCTCCTCCGAAAAGTTATGCATCAAAATTCTCATATATCACATATAAAATGATAAAGTAATTCACCCACGTATTTGGGAAAGCTGCAATCATGTGACTAATGTGCTGGCGGGACGAAAAAGCGGTCTATTCAGGAGGTAGGTTAGGGTGGTGGATGGGTCAGAATACACAGGACTTTTCCCAGGAGAACGATGTTCAGAACAGTGCTAACTTTGAGTGATCTGACGGTACATCTTAACCAAGTTTCTTTTACTAAACCTAACCTACGTAACTTATTCAGTTCGTAACGTTATTGGTGGGTTGCTAACTCGTAGGAAGTCGGGTGAACAGTTGTATGAGGATACATTGGGTAACTATATTACTTGCAATAAATAAACAGATATTAAAGTGATTTAAGAGAGATTCTTGTTAGATTGAAAAAAATACAGGAGATTATTTCCAGCATTTCATTACTGAACAAATTAAGCATAGTGTAATCTCATGTTAGATACACACACTCTGAAATATGTCATGTGGATGGTCTGGTATTCTCTATTTCACATCAGATATATCAGAAATACAGAAAATATTCTCACAAGCATCAAGTTTTGATGTATTTTTTTTTACTTTAATTTGCATCAATGTTGCATAAAAGTCAGGTTTTGGTGTTTTGACAGTGAGAAAACAGTCAAACACATCTTTATCTCATGTTTGTTTGCAGACTAAACATCATAACTGAGATTAAATTAGCTTGTTAAGCTGCAGGACGAGCATTTGTTTATCTTTTGTCTTTCGAGTTTAGTTTTCTGATACAACAGTGTATAAAAGCAGTGATCTCTATCAGCCAACTTGGAAACCCCACATGTTGGAAGTTCCCACCAACACATGAAAACACCTATGCAAATGTGAGCCTGGCATCTCGAGTGCATTACACTGAAATAAAAACAGTCCATGAACCAAACATTCCCCAGTGTTGGTCAGTGCGTCTGCAAAATCTGGATAAAGCTGGAGATGTTCACACTCCTCCCAACAGTTAATGTATTATCAGTGATGCTTAAGGCTCTCTATGAAATCCATCGGCCACAGACGACGAGCGAGCAGAGAGATACCGACCCTCCAATGAGAACAGAGACATGAATTAAGCCTCTAATGAGATATGAGGTAGATAGTCAGAGGGGAGGAGATACAAGGTTGCACTAATGTGTTTTGTCACTTCCCTCATCATCTCTCCCACTTCCTGGGGTGCTGCAGATAACCAGCCCAGATCACGGTGAGCTTGCCAGAGATTGGCTGCAGTGGGCTTATTTACCTAGTAAGGGTTGTCTGATTGGACCAAGGGAGACAATGGCATGTGTAAACAGCCCCGGGGCTCTGGACAGCCGACCGACACAGCAGTCCCTTTGTTAGTTAGGTAGCTACTCTAACTGTTGGCAGTCGACGCATGCATGATCACACACGCAATCACTGGTTGCAGTTAGAGTTGGACTTACATGGGGGTTTTTTGTGCAGTATAAGCTGCCAATAACCAGTTACCTGTGCCAATATTCAGCATCTTTATAGGTGAGCTGTATCAAGAGGTTATTCCTGCACAACACTGTGAATAATAATAAGTGCTGGTAGTGTACAGGACACATTACTGATCAAAAGGTTGTGTTAAATTGACATTAGCTCAGCATTAAATAATACAGCCCACCCATTCATTTCAATGAAACCACCATGTTGTCACTGCAAAGTTCCATCAACTTTTGCCACAACAAGCAAGCAAACATACCAAATGGATTACCCAACCGGCATGTAATGAGCCAAGTGTTTGCCTTGTGGTTGTTGATTTAATGGGTAGAATGATAGTGGCTGTGATAACTTTTCAGAGCTATAAAAACATGACATTAATATCTGAAACCACCGTGTAGTGTTTTGGCATCTGATACGCCTTCAAACTCATGGATTTGTTATTCAAACTGGACTTCCTGGATTGCATTTCATTGTCTTGCTGTATCTGTGACAAAAAAACTCCTTGTTGCGCTTGTCTTGCTCACTGGCGGTATATTTATTTATAACTTCCAGGCAACACAACCTTCATCCAACATCATGTAAACTGCAGGTATATTTATTTAAAACCTTTCTAAACTGGAGTTTTTAGCCATGATAGCAGCATGGCCCGAGGGTCTGTTGGTTGGTCAGTCCACCATTTTGGTCTAGGTCGGTGTTTCCCAACTGGTGGGTCCATTCTGTATGGACCGCAAGTGACTCAAAAACATGCCAAGTTTGTAAAAAAAACTACCTTTGTTTTGAAATACAGTGAATTTCTAACAAAGAGGTTTTATTTTGAAGGAATGTTTCCTGCTGTAGAGTGAGTGACTATCAGACAGTTACTTGACAGAGACAGCAAATGGCTCAACGTCATGGCCAAACCCAACTTTCTTCCTTACTCCTCTTCATCCCCTATGGGACATACGGCTTCAATGAGCTCTTTCCATTGCATCCAATCCTTGGCAACATGTTGTGCCTCTCCCCATAACAGGTTCATCTTTTCCAGCTTCAGTGTCACAGTCCTGCGCCAGGTGGTTTTGGGCCCTCCAGGTATTCTTTGCCTGGTGGTGTCCATCTTAAGGTGAATCTCATGATCCTGCTCTGCTCTGTTCTTAGCACATGGCCTAGCCATCTCAAACATTGGTGAGTGATTTCTTTGGTGATGCTCCAGCTACCCGTTTTATTGTACAGTTTGTGTTGGCCAAACATAAGTAAGACGCTAAGTGTATATTAAACTGTGTGGACCTTGAACTAATAACTAAGGAAAAATCTGGACCCTGTGGCTGCACCAGTTAGGAACCACTGGTCTGGACTACCATATCTCAACAACTACTAAGTGGATTGCCTTTAAATTTGGGACAGACATCAATTTTGCCCAAAGGACGAATCCTATTGACTTTGGTGATCCCTTGACCTTTCCTGTAGCGCCACCAGCAGGTCAAAGTTTTTACTCATCCAGTGAAATTTAGTGCTAATTACTAAATATGAACTTGCTAACAAGCTAATAAGATGTGAACATGATAAAAAAAAAAGTACCTGGATAAAACAGTGCCATCATCAGCATATTAGCAATGACATTGTGAGCATGTTAGCATGCTAGTGTTAGCATTTAGCTCAAAGTAACATTATGCCTCACAGAGCTGCGAGCATGGCAGTAAATTTGTTTCATTTTTATTCAAGAAGTGCTTCCCTCAACCTGGTCTCACAGAAATGTGAAATGACCACGACCTCTTAACAATGCATTACATGGAAGTGGCAAATATTTTGTCAAAATTACAAGACGCCACCACAGAAATATTGCCAATGGGATAGGCTCCTTTGTTGTAGTGGACTCACGAATTCCCTGGTTCAATGACGTTGCGTAGTTACAACGCCATAGATCATATAAAGAGCGCCAAAGTTCATGTAGGGAGGTGGTCAGGACGGTGGATGGGTCGAATAAACACAGGACTTTCACCCAGGAGACCACTGTTTGTGTTGCACGCTAAACTAAGAGTCGGTGTTGATTTCTTTTAACTTAATGTACTTAAATCCTTTACGTAGTTATGTTGCATGAAGTACTTACATTATTTTATGATTTACTTGCCTTCCGTACATAACAAACATAGTTATTTTAGTCAAAAACATGATCTTTTTCTGAATCTAACCAAGTACTTTTGGTGCCTAAACCCCACCATGCCACTTTGTATATAAGAAATGTAGTTATTTTTCTGAACTTAACCACCTAGTACTGGTGCCTAAATCCGACCATGCTGCCCCATACGTAACAAATTTAGTTATTTCAACCAAAACCATGATCTTTTTCTGAACCTAACCAAATAGTTTTGGTGCCTTAACCCAACCCTGCCGCCAAAACATAATGTGGTGTTAAGAGATTGGGGTTATTTCATGTATTTCTGTGAAATCATATTGGTCAACCTGATCTCATGGGCAGCTACTGCATCAGACACCAATGAAAAAAGCCATCCAGGGTGAAATGCGGCCAAACAACAATGGAAATTAAGGTGGGATGGGTTCAACAATGAGCGACTTTCACCTGGGAGGCTGGTGTTTGCTTCCTGTATGAAGGTAAAGCCAAACCCTGTTTTCCTAAACCTGACCACATGCTTTTGTTGTCTAAACCCAACCACATACATGTGTTGTTGAAGAAAAAAAAATAAGAACACCCACACTGGATCCATGCAAATCTGAAATCTGACTGCACACCTCATCTTTAGAAGTTATTGCTTATTACGGCATGAGTGTTTTGAAGCCTGTGAAACCATTTCTCTTCCAAAAACAAAAGATCTTGATCATTTTGTTTGCTGTATCAGACATATTTGTTGATTGTGTGGTTCCCACTGTGGAGCCTGTGATGTGTTGACAAGTTGATGGGTGAACTATAAGAAGCTGGATACAAAACAACCCATTCTCTCCAGAAAACTATTGTATCTAACACAGATATGAGGAATAACTTCAGGAGATCGGGTGTGTGGTGAGATGTGAAATTCGGCATCTTTAAATGTGACTTTTCTTGCCAAGAAATTCAACATGGCAGATGTTTCTTTCATGCAGTTTTTTGGCATGCATGGCAAGTCTAAACCTCATTGTAATGTAGTGAAAAAATAACTTATTTTTATGTATGTAATCGTGGAAGAAACAAGAAAACAACTCTGAAATTAAAAGAGATTAATAGCAAACTCATCCCTAAAAAAGTATGCAGACATATAAAGCTGCAACATCTGTCCTGAGATATCAACTTCTTGCTCAGTTTATTAAAAGGTGATTAACGCATGACTTGGCCCAGATATAAAAGGAGTGGTATTCAACACACTCTTCAAAAACACACCTTTGCAGATGGTGCCAAGATCATGTCATCAAACATAGCTTAGCTAATGCATGTCCCCTGGCACTGCAGCCAAATGAACAGAATACAACACCTGTCTGCTCTACTTTTCTGTGGATTTGTGATGCGGCTAAGAGGTGCCAGTCAGCTATCAGTTGGCTTGCTGCGCGGCTCAGGTGATTTGGCTGAGTGCTCGTTTGCTGTGAAGAGCAGTGAAGGCTTCATACGCGTTGGGTAAACCCCAGTGACAGTTTGTGGATGCAGGCCCATGCAAATGGGCTGCTGCCACAGAGGTTTTGACAGGTGAGGTTCAGTTTCGCCCCGGGCCTGGGAGAGACGGCTGTCCGTTACACGGGGCCAACCAGGAGACATGGCTGTAAAACATGTCCTGAGAGCCATGTGGTGCAGCAGAGTACACGGAAATAAACTCCAGAGGTGCTGCAGGGGGATCCCAGGGAAAACATTTGACTTCTGAGAAATCAAATTGGATTTCCAAGGATGTTTTGCCTGTTTAATCAGGCCTCAGATAGGGGAAAACAAAACGGTTGAAGCATTGTGGGAGTTGTTTCTCTCTCTTCCTCCTAGCTTATTTACGATTTTTTTGTTACAGTTTTTCAGGACAGAAACACAGACTCTATAACTCTGCATATTAAGAGAAAAAACACTTTGTTTTCTTTTTATCTTTAAGGAACTGATTCAGAATCTCATTTCCACAACTCTGTGCACATATGCGAGTCAGCGGGAAGTTCATTCATTCCTCTAAGAACCTTCATGATCCCCGATGTCCTGTGAAAGCCCTCCTTCTGTTGTTGTTGTTGTCTGTAACTTGCCTGAAGTATAATGAAGCAGTTTACTTTTGCGTCAGATTTCAGACAGACCGAATGCGCAACAGGAAGTTGGCATAAAAAGATCATTTTTTTTATAAGTAAAAAGTTTGACAGCATGCTTAGGTGGCTAACATTTGTAGCATGCTAACTCTGTAACATTTAGAGTGCATGCCTAGCGGATCAAACGACTTTTAACAAAATATTTCACAACATTGGCGACACACCTGACAAGCCAACATTCTCACTTGTTGGTCGTCAAGCGCTATTGGTCCTGTTTTTATCTCTGTACTGTCCATGTGCATATTCTACGAGACTGGGTGGCTAATAACACTCAAAATGAACTTTTCTGAAATTTGGTGTTAATGTTTGCGTCTATCCATTAGGATGCATTTCCTTGCGTTGAGCACTAGGGGCACACTTTGTATTCTATTCGGAAATATGGTTCCAAACAAGTTGTTACGGTTATTTCTTGTTTTCCTGAAAAAAACAAAATGCAGTGAGGACTACAGATTGCAACTGGCTGAATTTTTTCCCATGTGCCACGCATGAACTCCCAGTTGGGATTCCTTTAGCATTCATTGTTCAGGAGGTTTTTACTGGGAGTTGAATTATCTACAGAGGTCTCTGTAAAACAAACAGATCAGGTGATTGAAACCAGTAAAAACACTGATTAAAGTAGTCTCTTATTAAAAGTCAGTGTTTTTGAGCCAGTGTTTGGTTTGTCCGTTCTGGGCTACTGTAGAAACGTGTTGCAACATGACGATTTCCATGAACGAGGACCTGCTACCTATGTAGATTTAAACAGCTCATTCTAAGGGTGCTTTTACATCTGCTCTGTTTGGTTCGGTTCAATCGAACTCAAGTCTGTTCGCCCCCTAAGTGCGGTGCATTCGCATTCAGGTGTGCACCAGAACAACCAGACCGAGACCTTCTTGAAGAGGTGGTCTCAGTCCGGTTCCAAACGAACTCTGGTGCGGTTGGTTTGTGGTGAAAAGGTGTTCCGACCTGGATGTGAAGCAACTGCAGTCACATGACACATTGTTTGGGTTAAACATGAGCATGTTACAGTCCTGGAGGATTATTAATGTGCACCTCCTCCTGTACTGCCTTAATATGCACATTCAGCACATCCAATGCATCAAAACATTGTTTTCTAGTTGGAGCCGCGCCTCGTTTTCAAACTGTATGGTTTGACTAAAATGAACAATGACAGCAATATAGTCCACGATGAGCAGCGCTAAAATCAACCTGCGTAGTTGTCCCTCCATTGTGACATTAGAAAGTGTCACATTTATCTTGCAAGTGTACTCTTCTTCAACGTTTGCTTTACTTCCTGGATTTTTCCCACATGGAAATTCTGACCAATCAAGAGCAGCTTTCTCACACAAGGCATTTGATCTGGTCCTCTTGTAAATGCTGCCGTGAGAACACGAACCAACTCTAGGCAATTATACAACTTTGGAACAACATGAGTCCCTGATTCAGACCAAAGCAAGACAACTCTAGGTACAGGTAGGACCATTTGGTACTCAGTCCCCTACTGGTAACATTTCTAACTCATGCAGCCTTTTCATTCCTCTCCACTTCTGTTTAACCCAAATCCTTCGTGTCGTGCCTCAACTCTTCACCTTAAACACCTCACCTCACACACTTCCTGGCCCTCTCAGGTCATCATTCATTCAGCTCTGACACTTTCTGTCATAGACTGAAGTCTGTACCTCCCTAAGTGAACCTGTGAACTTCGTGCCACCTCCATTACTCTTAGACCATCAAAGCTATTTCTGAATCTACGACAGGTGAAAACACTGTGTTTTTCACAACCGTGTTGCATAAATTAGACAGAAATCAGTTTATCCAGAGACATTAGAGAATATTCAGATGCAGTTTGACATTTGTGCACTCATTCACACAAACACAAGCATTCAAACTCATCTGTTGATGAATCTCTCATCATAGCAGCAGCAGGCTCCCAAGCCTGTTGCAAGTCTGTGAGAGTGTGTGTGTGTGTATGTTTGTGTGTGTGTGTGTGTGTGTATGTGTGTGTGGGATGAGGGTTTAGGCACGTTGTCTGCTAGGCCGTCCAAGAAGCCCCAGGGCACCTCAGTAAAAGAGATAATTATCTTTTATCTGCTATGTTGTGACGGGAGATTATGGTTCAAATTTACGATTGTTAAGGAGACAATGCAACGCGAGGCTGCTCTTTTCAAAGTGGCGAGGGGGTCTCGAACAAGTGAGAGAACTCCCACAATGCCACGGCAGCTCATCCCTCATGTTTCAGGCTTCAGGTCTTTCGAAACAAAGGGAAAAGGATAAGAGCAACAACAGCCATTTACTTTCAAAAAGGACGATAGTAATCCTGTAATATATGTGGAGGATGCTATATAAACAGTAAACTGTATCTTGTGTGGGTATCAAAGTGATATCAGAAGACAATAAAGATACCAATAAAGTCACTGCTAGCTCACTATGGAGCGTAAAAATACAGGATTTTCCTAAAAAACAATAAACTCATACACAAGTAATCCCTCTCAATCAACACTTGTGGCCCACTCTCAGTGTTTGATGGTGCATTTATCTGCAGAGACTCTGCCCTCTGCCTGTAGTTTCTATTTTCTTGTAATTTGGGACATTTGAGGTTTATAAAAGGTCGTGACCAGGTGCCAGACTGTAAGCAGCACACTTCCATTAGGAAGCTACAAAAATTGCAGACAAAGTGCTGAAAATAGGCAAATATAGTGAAGGGAAATGCCAAACAGACTAAGCTGGAGTTTGCTTTTACTTTCACTTTTCCAGGTGATACTGTTTACACACAGTAGCTGACAATCCCTGCATAGTATACCTTTAAAAAATACCCTTAAATTAAGCCTTAAATTTCTATAATCTCGTGTCCCTGCAAAGACTTGAAGGTTGCTGTGCTCCAAAGTGAATTTTTCGAATCTTAAGTTCAAGGTAGGTTTTTTTTTTTTAGTATAAGGCATTGTTGCTCAAAGTGCGGCCTTGCGGGCCAATGGTGGCCCTCAGAAACATTTTGTTCTGCTGCTCCGTCTCCGCAGAGAGAGTGCCCAGAGTGCACTCTGCCACTCTGAGAGTGTGGTTCTCTGGATAAACGAACTGTACGTTCCGACAGTGCTCCAAATTTACGAACAGTCCAGTTTGCGCCAGAGTGCACGCCGGCACTCAGAATAAGTATTTCTGAACGCACCACTCATATCATCTTCCTCCATTGTCTAACACAAGCCCACAGAACTTGCTAGCTAGCACTAGCTAATGTCTGTGCAGAAATGTTTTGCCTCCAAGTAAGCCACGCCCACCACTGGCCATTGCATACTCGATGAAATGGTTCAAAATTTTGGGAAATGCACTAATTCTCTTTCTTGCCAAGAGTTAGATGTGAAGATCGATACCACTTGCACCTGTGTCTGTTGAATATGAAGCTGCAGCTAGTTAGCGTAGCTTTGCATAAAGACTGGGAACGGGAAAACAGCAAGTTTGCATGTTAATTATTGAGCTTCAGGTGATTGTAGTCTGCTTTTTCTTTCTTACTTTTGGACATATTTCAGCCAACTGTCTCCAGTAGTTTCCAGTCATTATGCTAAGCTAAGCTAAAAGGCTGCTAGCTGTAGCTTAATTCTTATGATTCGCAAATTTTCTTCTCCTAGGATTGTGAGGGAATGACCCACCCAGCTTTATGTCTGATTGGCTAGTACTTTTGGCTGTCGTTGGTCGGGTTGGTTAGGTATAAGGGGAGTTAGATTGGTTAAGGTAAGGATTCAGGTAAGCCAGTCAGAGGCCATGTAAGGCAGTGTGGGGCGGGTCCAAGGAAAAATACATTTCCATGTAGACTAATCGATGACTAATCGACTATTAAAATATTTGGTGACTATTTCAGTAGTCGACTAATCGGTTTGAGTCATTTTTCATAGAAAAGTACTATAAAAGTTACCAAAATACTCTTATTGCAGCTTCTTACGTTCAAATATTGGCAGCTTTACACACTCTCCCATGACGGTGAACTAAAACCCTTTGGCGTGAGTACGAAACAAGACATTAGATGATACAATTTTGAGGTTTGGGAGAGACAGACCGACATTTTAACACATTTTAACACATTTTTCAATTCTTCAACTAATCGAAGAAATAATCGACAGATTATTTGACAGTGAAAATAATAGTTAGTTGCCATTTTTTTAACACTAAATAAATAGAGAGAAGAGCAGTATGTTCCCTATATGTGTCTTTGAGTGGGCTCAGAGACTCTTAAGCAGATCAGTCGATGGTCGAAGGTTAGAAATGGAATAATTTTGTGTTTTTTACATTTTAGTTTCAGATCTAGGAACAGGAAACAAAGAGACACTAACAAATCTGATTAACTAATTGTTGCTTACTAATACTTGCCCATGAGTCGTCAGAAAAAGTCCACTTGCTAAAGTTGTGAATACCATGTAAGACGGCATATTGTTCCAGTTTTGGGTGGAAATCTTTAACCCACAACACGCTGCTGGCTCCCCCACATGTGACCACACTGACACAGATTGGTCCGTCCTTCAAACCAGTATTACTAACACGAGTCTCTGTATTTGTGTGTGAAAGCTGTAACACACCTAAACCAAGAGATGGAAAATCATCATACTCTTGTTATCGTTAAAGTTTCACATGTTTGTCCCCATTTGTATTTTGTGAAAATTATAATATGACTGTCTTATGTGATAAAGTTTGAATTTCAAAGCATGATTTTATGAAAAAAAAAGACATATTTTTAACATTCAAATTCGCCAAATTCTTCCAACATGGTGACCCCAGATCTGACCTGACCTCTGCCAACGGTGACAGCGGCGCTGCCTGGATGAAGATGGACTATTCCTTCGAGCCGATTACGCCCACAAATCTGTCATCATCCTCACCTGAAAGACGAGAGGCAGACGCAGGAAGACGGAGAGACAGACGGGGAGAAAGACAGAGACAGAGGTAAGTGGTTTGTGATGACGATGACGACGATGATGGAGGGAAGAGGGGGAAGAGATCACAGAGAGTTCGCCGGGCCGCACTCATCCTCACCTGAGCCAGGCGCTGCACGTCCAGTCACCCTTGGCAGACGTCCACAGCCAAACACCAGAGGGAGAGAGGTCAGCCAGAGGCCATGGGGTCCCACCGCGGGGCAGAGTGCTCCTCAATCCCTCTGTACACACACACACTATTCCCATTCTCATTCCACATGCCCCCTTGACCTCACTATTAAAACACAGGAGCAAATCTCCAGATTGGTCACAGCGGCTCAGAAACAAATGACGCCAAATACCTGACTTCTGTATGGCCTCTTCTGCAGGGAGGCATGAGAGGGCTGCAGCCTGCCGGATTTGGCAATTCCACTTGTGCAAATATATTCCGATATTGGAAACGTGGTTCCCAACAGTCCACATGGTTTTTTGGGGTAAGGTGGGGGGGGGCTGTTTGAGTTGTGCGGAGTTTACAGGCCACAGGCGACATTTCAACAATGGCGACCAGAACAAATAATACATGTTGCGTAAGAGAGGATCGACTTAACGAGAGCGATGATGTGCAGCCGTGAAAAATAATACAGAGAAGAATATTTTCTTCCTTCCTCAGTGGATCATGTTATTATTTACGCTTGCATCCCGTGCTTTAGGGGTAACCCTAACCCTAACCCTGACCCCCGACCCCGTCAGGGAACATTCACCTGGATGTTATGACTCCCCAGCGTCTGTACCAGCATTAATATAACAGGAAAATGTCTTGGCTCAGGATGTCAGAGGGATTTCACAGGTAAAAGTAAAGATGTTTACTTTGTTTGACTAAATCTCGTGAGTTATTATAGTTTTGTGTTTTTCATTAGTTTTTATTTTTATTTCATTTTTAATTCTTGCTTTCAATTAAGTTTAGTTTACAGAGCGGGTTTGCTCATTTCAGGTTCCTCTTTATTCTTTAAAAATGTTTAGTTTTATTAGTTTTTTATTATAACACAGGGAGGGTATTTGTTGAGGGTAAGATTTAAGAAGTTCAGGACAGGTATTATGAAACAAACACAACACTTAATAAAGAGAATTGACATTTCAGTCTCAATAAATACATGCAGTAAAGACTAAAGATATGTCCTGTATATATATTTCATTTTAGTTAGTTTTATAAGTACACTACATCATTTCACTTAGTTTCCAGAGTGGGTTTGCTCGGTTCAATTTTATTTTTTATTTTTTGGAAATGTTTAGTTTTAGTGACCTTTTTATACATTTCTTTTTAATACATATATATAATATAGGGAGCTATTTTTGGGCGGCAACGTTCAAGAAGAATTCAAGATGGGTATTATGATACAAACCCAACGTTTAGTAGAGATAATTGACTCACAGTCATGTCGATATCTCAGTCTCAATGAACAGCAATACCTCCTTCTATTTGTTGTGTTGATAAAATTTGATCACATTGACAAAGACTAAAGACATCTCCTGTATATTAATATTTTGTTTTAGTTTAGTTTTTTATAAGTCCTTTCTTTTTTAAATTATTATATGGGGGGCGTTTGTTGAGGGAAAGATTTAAGAAGCTTGGAAATGGTATCATAGTACAAACTCAATGCTTACTCACACTCATGTCGACGTGCAGCAATGCTTCCTCATGCGTGTTAACAAAATTTGATGAAATTGAGATTAAAGCTAAACACATTTCCTGTATATTCTTATTTTAGGTTAGTTTTAAATTTAAGTTTCGTTTTGTTTTTGTTCCCAAAGTCCATTTTTATTTCAGTTCGGCCTAAAATGTTTTATCCACACCTAGTTTTAGTTTCAGTCAGCTATAATAACCCTGGTCCACACTACAAGCACTTGCACAGTTGTGATTCACTGTGGATCATTGCAGCAAATTGTTTTATTTAAATCAGTAACATAGCAGAGGCACAGCAGCCTGTGTTGTTATTGTGATTCAGGGCGAGTGTTTGTCTTTATTTTTTTGTCAGTAATATGACAGATCAGATCATTGTAGCATTTTCCTTCTCTACTAATAGGGGCCATCAATTTGATATGAGACTAAATATTGTCGTAGATTTTGGATATCTTAATATCTTAAGTGTCGTCTTTTCCTGGTTTTAAAGGCTGTATCACAGTAAAGTGCTGTAATTTCACCAGACTGTAGCTGCTCTATTATTTGCTTTTACCCACTTTACCCGTCATTAAATCCACATTACTGGTGATTGTTCGTCAAAAATTGTGTGAATATTCTGTGAAAGCACCAGTAGTCAACCCTGCAGTATCATCGCAATATCCAGCCCTTTATGTTGCTGTATTTTTAATTTTTGGACGCCATTAGTCTCCCTGTTGTTTTACTGTGTATCTTTCTACTGGGTAAAGCACTTTGACCTGCACCCTCTTTCAGCTCTGTGTGACACTCACAATAATAGCGGTGGTCAGATCTGTGAAAAAGCTGAGCTAACTTAGGTAGTTTTCTTTTTCCCCTCCGTCACATGTCACATGTCGGCTGCAGTGCACGGTGCGCGTGGGCAGCTTTTGTTGCCGCGGCCTTGAAAACACAGAACTATTAGATCTGTGGGCTTTTGGGAGTTCTGCAGCGGGAATCCTGAGCAGAGCTGATAACTTCCGGGTTGTCACAGGATCGCGAACATGAGGGAAGCCACGGTGTGGTTAATGAGTGGTCGAAACCAGCAGAGTTCCTCTTGTTTTCCTTGCTGAGTCATTTCTCAGCAGCAGAGGTGAGCTCACTGTGCAGGAAAGTGGATGTTAATCGGTGGGATTGTTCCAGAAAGTTTGTTTTTAAGGTTTAAAACTGAGAGATTTGACTATTTTTGCTTGATTTTTTAAAATATTGTTTCAGGTTTCAGCATCTCATTGATACATGTGTCAGAGAAGGTCGATAAGCAATCTGAAATCAGAAGGAAGTGTGTGAAATGACGCCGTTTCCTGATAAATCCCACTTTGCTAAATGACTGATAGATGTGTGATGCGTGCGTACAGTGTTGCATGCCTGCCGCTGTGTATTTATGTATCAGTACGGACGAGACAAAAGCCCCTTCAGCCCACGGTGCCTGTGTGGCCTGGCCTCTCTGACCCTGCCATTTGATTTGTTCCTCCATTGCCACTGTTTATTTCTGCTCCTTCCTGTTTGTGCTCAACTGACCGTAAGAGCCGTTCCTGTGAATGCTTGGTAGAGGAGAAGAAGAAGAGAAAAAATGGCGGGGTGTCGCTGGTTGTGGTTGTGGTGGTGGGTGGGAAGGTGTGTGTCAGAGATCACAAGGCGCAGAAAGAGACAGAAAAGACGGCTCTCGACCACAGCGCTAACATGTCAACAGAGATTAAACTAGTTTATTATTTTCAAAGAGGGAAAAAAAAAAATTACGAAACAAAAAAGCAGTCATATTTTACACTAGTGATTATTATTAAATTTTTACAACCATTCAGTCTGCATAACATAAAGAAATAATTCTACATCTTTGTTTATTTCGTATTTTTGGTACTCTGATTTATACATACAAATAACAAATACAGGAACTTTTTTCACAATGCATATAATCTGTGGGCAGGAAGAAAGTCTTTCAGGTGTTCAAATGTGCATGTGTGTGTGCGTGTGTGTGCGTGTGTGTGTACGTGCGCGCGTCAACACAAACCAATTGCCCGAGACCTATAGCACATCCAAAAAGAAAAAGAAAAAGAAGAGAGACGCCTGCAGCCAGAGCCGCCGACTCTCTGCAAACTTAATGCAACACAATTCACGCAGGCGAAAACCGAGGCCTGCCCTTTCTCAAAAGTCTCTCCCTCTCGTCTTCTCACCTCCTCCTCCCTTTTTTTTCTTTCCTCTGGGACTCAGAGGCGTCCTCTCCTCACTCGTCTGGCGGGAGGTCTCTTCTCCTACTGCTGCGACTCGTACCCTTCTCGTCGTCGTTAGCTGCCCTGGGGCATGTTTCCTTTTTTTTTCTAACTTAATTAAAAAGTCTTCATTAAATGTACTGTATTTCATACAATTTGTACAAATATATTCAACGTGTGTCTCTCCTCATCTCCAGCAAGAAGAAGAAGAAGAAGGGGCGCGGGGGGGGGGGGGAGGGAGGAGGGCGGGGGGTTCCTGTTACACAGGTGCAAGGTGGAGAAGAGGGGTTCGGAAATTTCGGGAGAGTCAGAGTTTTTTTTCAATGTCTGTTTTTGTGATGTGTGGAAAAATGGCTTTTTGTACACAAATGGAGCTCCTTATCATGTGGATCGGCTGGGAGGGCAGCCTCAATGTGGTGGCGGTGGCGTTGGGTGGAGGAAAACAAAATCTTTCCCCCCTCCGGAGGTCAGTGCGCCACAGTCATGTCTGCAAAGCATTCACATCGCAGAGGTACACTTTGATTTTTATAAAAATAAGATACAACTGAGGAGACAAAGGAGCCGAAAGCCTGTCCTCGTCGCACCGCAGCTCGGTGGCGGGACAGGGGGGCTTGGGTCGGGCCAAGGAGCGGTTTATTTGTCTGTTAGGATATGGAAGCAGGTCAGCAGAGGTACCGAGGGGTGTGGTGGTGGCGAGGCCGAGGGTTCAGGGGCGGTGCAGCGCAGGGAGCTCTAACCCATAGCTGTGACCATACTGGAAGGGTGGTGGGGGGCGAACGGGAGGCTGGAGGAAGGGTGCATGGGTGTGGGGGTGGTCAGCGGGGTGGTCAGCATGTGGCCAGAGTGCGAGAAGGGAGGGAAGGACGACATGTGGCGGGAGAGGGCGGCCGGGCTGAAGGAGCTGCTCTTGTCCATCAGGCTCTTGGAGAAGTCGTCCATGCTGTCTTGGGACTTTTTGCTCTTCTTGGACTTGCTGGACATCTTCCTGTTCCTGGTCTGGATGCCTTCCTTCTTCATGGTCAGAGGTCGGTTGATCTGCTCTCGAAAGGAGACAGAGAAGGTGGCACAT
The DNA here is from genome assembly GCF_006386435.1 of Epinephelus moara. Classification (NCBI taxonomy): domain Eukaryota; kingdom Metazoa; phylum Chordata; class Actinopteri; order Perciformes; family Serranidae; genus Epinephelus; species Epinephelus moara. The sequence continues at coordinate 29,574,760 of NC_065528.1, read as the reverse complement.
TAGTATTTTGTCGCAGCGGCGTCGTGTTCACATGCGAGATAGGGATCAGGTTCAACATAAAGACATTCGGCGTTGCGGCCACGCTTACATTAGGCAACAATAAAAAAAGAAACCCGTAAGTGAAGGGTGTCACCACGTTTCAAAATAAGTAAGAAAATGTGGAGCTTTTAGTTTTCTTTGAGGCAGATTTTGGGGTTTTTGGGAGACATAATGATATGTAATGGAGTCCCATTACGGGCAAATCTGACTGTCCCATCCTGAAACACAAGATTGTTTATACACTCTTTGTGTGTGTGTGGATTTAAATGTTGATTCATTTAAGCTGAACTGTATCTGAGGCTGCGACTGTGCCAGAAAGAAAGAGAGAAAAAAGGAAAGATGGAGGAGAAGAGGGGGGGGGTGTACGGAGGGAAGATGGAGAGTGTGCAGAACAGAGACGGAGAAGGGTCTGGCAGCTAATGTCGACCACAGAGACACATGGCCATGACGACCGCCGGCGTCGGCCAAGTCCTCCTCTCCACCCTCCTCCTCAACCGCGTGGCCGTCTCCTGGCCAAAATGGCCCCAGCTGCCATATTCCAGCATAGGTTTTAGCCGGGAATGGGAGCTGGATGATGGAATTCCGGCTGTGGGCAGGATTATGAGGGGAGGTGGATGAGGCCGACTGGCTTCCTGATCTTTCTGAGCGGTTCTTCCCGGGGAAATGGGAGCAGGGATTTCTTGCTCGCTGTCTCTCGCGCTCTGTCTGAGACATTGGCATTTTTCACAGACTCTTTAAGCAGAGTGGCCTCGATGATTAGCAGAGGGCAGAGATCTGTGTGCCCCCCCCCCTCCCCCTCCCCCCCCCACTCCCTCTAGTGATGTGGTTTCATTCTCTAAGATGTGGCTCCATACTGGGTGACTTTCTCTGCCTTGCTTCCAGCTCTGAGGCATGCTACGCCCACCTAAAGCCGGTCAGGCCTGCGCTCTTTGATGCTGAGATGTCTACCGTCTCGCAGAGGAAGCCTTGGGCCTCTGGCCTGCGCTCGGGCCGCCGCCCCGGCACATCAAACAAAAGCCAAGCCAAAGTGTTTGAGTCAATGACCACCGCAGAATACACAGTGCAGCCCCTCACATCCTCTCTCCCAACACCAGCAGCTAACCACCTGAAACCAGAGGTACGGAGGTGTCAAAGCTGAACACACTGTACCTCACTCACAGATGCACAGATGAGGAAGACATCTTTCACATGTGGTGACCTCACCCCCTCCTCCTCCTCCCTGATTACTAAAAAGAGTCTTTGTCTCAGGTGTTAACAAGGCCTCATGTTTGTGGCAACTTCTGTTTCCACAAGCTCCTTACGGGACAATGAGCTGCTACCATCAGGTGTTTTGGGACGGCACACATGCAGGCGAGCTGCGGCTAAATTCTCCATGAAGAATGTGGAATTTGTTTCAAAGGGGAGCAAGCCCCAACAGAAGTCTGGATTTACCAAAATAAACTCATTTCACAATTACAGCAGGGTCGGGGTCAGTTCAGATGCTAATGTGTGAGTGGGAAATATTATTCTTCTCTCCTTTTAACCTTGAATCTGCCTCTGCAGCGCCTAACTATCTGCCAAAAGTAACATGGGAAAATGATTTAACAGGGAGTGCTTGCGTGACAAGCAGGGCAGCAGAGCAGGATACTCTTCCCCCCTTACACACAGGGATATAGGCAACCTTTATCTGTTGTCTGCGCAGAGTGTGAGGGGGGGGGGGATATTACCTACATGTGGCCTCAGAGCAGTTAGCCTGCTTATTATTACTATTAGTTTCAACTACAATGGCTGTTTGATTAAAAGTGACAGCTTTGTGCAGCAGGAGAGGAGGGAGAGGGGGAGATAAACGAGTCCCTGGGGTTTTCAGATTGAGGATGTGAAATGATGTGGTGAGGCGCTAACCAACCCAAAACGAATCAGGCGGATTGGTGGTCAGAGGGGGGACTCCAAGTCCCTGGCGCGCGTGGAACCAAAAGGCTAGAAATAAGAAGAAAAAAAAAACGGGGCCTGGAAATTAATCGAATTTTAATTAAGCCCCCCCTTCTTTAATATTCAAAAGCAAGGCGGCTGCGGGCTTAGTTCACTTCGGTCTTATACATTTTAGATTCGCACTTACTGCCAATAAATCATATTAATTCTACAGTATTTGTTATCACCGTGCCCCGGAAATCCTCTGCAGGGACAAGTCCGATCAAATATTCAGAGGAGGAGGGAGAGGTGCCCAGCAGGACGTGATGAGAGAGACAGAAAGAGGAAGATGGGATAAAATATTCAGGACCTTTTTCTTTTTAGGGAGATATATCCTATGCAGGTTTATTACTTACATTGTGCAGTTTATAGTACAGGCCGCAGGCGTTACACACCGGGTCCCCGTTGGCGTTTCTCCGCCACAGCGTCGTCGTTGTCGTCTGGCAGTTCGCGCATGACGTCCCTGCCCGTCTGGCTGCGGACTGTACAGCAACACAGGAAAGAAAAAAAAGGCCACAAGAACGTCACATGACCACGCAATAACCCAATCAACATGGAGGTTTATTCTGAGACATGTGGCACCAACGTGCGGGGCTGCCATTCCTGCAGGACGCGTCTTTTACGCACCGAAATGTGGATGTTTTACGCACTGAAATGTGTGTTTTCCTTGTGCGTTTGGCAACTGTAGCCCAAGTTAACCAGGGAAAATGTGGCATTTAAATGCATCACGGTTGTAGGGTGGCAGCCCTGCATGCATGGCGTCTTATAAACATCTAAATGCATCACAGAAAAAAAGCCGTTTAATTTATTTCATTGCACATTAAATGCATTCTTTATTTCCACTCTGGCATTGTGCATAGCTAATTTTAAAAAACAGTATTTTGTCTATATATACACTCCTAATGTCCACCCATAGGATTTTTTTTTACAAGCTGAAAATAGTTTAAAATAAAGACAGAAATACCAAAAACAGAGCTGCTTTCACTCGAGGCTAAAAATAGCGTCATAGAGCACATACCTCCTGGAGAATAAATATTTACAGAAGACATAAAAGCAGTGCCTTGAAATGGGAGAGCTATTAAATCTGATTAAATCCCCCCCTCTCCCTTTAAAGTGCGTGTTTGTGCCACGGAGGCTTGTCTTAAATGTCCACCCTCGTGACATTAAACAATGAAAGTGAAAAAAGGGGCATATAGATTTGGAATCGACTCAAAGATGAATTTTTAAAACACAAATCATGGATAGAAAACACGAGCACATTCATGCAGTGAAATGAACCCTGCAGTGGCCAATTAAAAAGCATAATAATAAAGGAAATAAATAAATAATAATAATGATAAAAAAAGAAAGTGTGTATTTTTAGCTTCGCTGCAGGCTACCAGCAGAGTAAAACCCTCCCTTCATCCTGACACAGTGAAAGTCATGTCTTCCCATGGATTTAAGCTGCCTGTCTCACAGCCCCCAGTTTGCTGCAGTGGCTTGACATTGATGTTATAATCTCTAAAAACAATCGATAGACAGGTGACCGCAGAGGACACGCGAACGCAAAGGACTACATTATCTCGGGGAGGGATTTCCAATTATACACACGTGGTGGCCTAATAACCCCTGCTGCTGTGTGCTGTGAATAACCAATCAGAGTGGAGGAATTATGTCTATTAAGTGCATTTTTTTTAATTAAATAATTTCATATAATCTGCTTTTAAATTTAAAATATAAGCAGATTTGTGCGCACATGATCAGATTCCAGGTGATATCTCGCTCCTAAATCTGTGATGTCACTTCTGGCCTGTAGATAAGATTTTTTTTCCCTCCTAAATAAAAACAAGATCAAATATGGCGTGGCAATTACCCACCTGGTCACCCCCGCGCATTTAAGCAGAGATTATAACATTAAACAATCTCAAGTCGTGACTGTGAGCTGGCCCCGGGCTCGGACTCCGCTGCAGCCTGTTCTGTTTTGACTGGGGAAGCGGGCTGTGTTGTTAAAAGCGACTTATCTGCGCTGCTCAGATATCCGGCAGCCCTTTCCTGGGAAGTCGGGTTTTCACATTAGAGAGGCGAAGGGGTTGGAGGAGAAGTCCAGAGCAGGACTGGACAGCCTTTGCCTCGAAAGATTTTTTTTTTTAAAATATGTGTGTGTGTGTGTGTGTGTGTGTGTGTGTGCTTTCATAAGAAGGCAGGGGGAACTCCTCTAAAGCTAAGGAGATGCAGCTTTGATGAGAGGGGCTTTCCCTGAAATAACTGCAAAGTGCAAAAAAATAGCTCCACCTGAAGAAGTGCAAAAATAGCCTCTAATAGCCCAGATGTGTTTAAAATTTTGAAATGTCAAAATAATATTTAAACGATGGAGCTCTGTGCGTTTGTTTGAATGCAGGCCTGCAGCCACAAGCTACAGCTCTCTTTAACGGAGGCAATGCATCTCCAAAATACACATGGGGGCCTATTGTTTGAACAGAATCAATGACAATTTTTTTTAGCAAATAAAAAATAGCATCGTCATTGCATTTGTATAAATATATAAAAAAAATACTGTGCAGTTTTTCTATGGTAGTATCTGAAAAACAGAGACCTGCACTTGTCGAGTCAATTTCCTGCAGCTAATAGGCCTACTTCTTCCTGGATAGGGGAAAAACAGAGAGAGAGACGGAAATGTCATCAATAGAGAAAATGTGGTGGAGACGTACCAGCCGCCGCTTGGGTTTGATGAGAGGGCGATTCTGCCCGTTCATCTTGTGATAGAGTCCGCAGGCGTTACACAGATAGTGACCCGTACCGTCCCGCCTCCACAGCGGAGTCGACGTGGCCCCGCAGTTCACACACTCTCTACCTTCTGCAAAGAGCCAACAACACACACACGTACACGTACACACACAGAACACGGACACAGTGTCCAGGTCAGTAGGTCTTTGGGAATAAGCCTCAGTGAGTGTGTGCTGCAAACAGAACAGGTTAGATTTAAAATATGTATTTAAATCATGCAGTCTTTGCAACAGTAATAATTTAAATGCACATATAAGCATGCAGCACATATTTGATTATAACACACATTGGTGCAGCAGTTGTGTTAAGGTCCATAATGCAATTTGCAATTATTTTTTTTTAATAAAGCACAATATTTTTAAGCTACGTGCTTGGATTTCCAGACTAAAGAAAATGCATTTTACTCCGTGATAAATTGGAATTAAAAATAAAAATAAATCGAATAAAACAAGCCTTCTTTTTTTCTTCCATCAGCCAATCTCTCATTTTAATAATAATAATAATAATAATAATAATTGTGTGTGTATCGCGCTGACAGGCTGTGCCCTTTGTTTTAAATTGATTGAGGGGGGTGTTCATGTTTCACTGGCACTTCTCTAGTGACACCGACAGGTGAGACGCGCACTCACAGTTTGATTCGAGCAGAAGGGGCCCTGAAACTGAAACAAGGGAGCTGCAGCCACAGTCAGATTATTTGAAAGCAGAGACACACGCACACACACGCACACACGCACACAGGGCTTTTTCTATGCAGTGCCGAGAGCTTTTAGCATTTTCATGCAGCCGCACTTCCCCTTTTTCTTATTTTACGAGCTGCAGAAACACTCACACACACTCACACACTTCTCCACGGAGAGAAACACACACACAGTCCGAGTCATACCGCGTTTTGACTTGACAGACATGCAAGCACCTGATCAAGTATGTTTCTGTGTTGCCTTTGCAGCTGAAATCAAACAGGAACTGTGGATCCTGCGCGTCAAAGTTGAGTGAAAACAGGCCTCTGCGACGCAAATATAGTTTGCATGATATATGTGCGCTGATGACCTCATTAAACAAACCGGGAAATATCTTTAAAAACGCACATTATCTCACATTATCCCGGCATTAAAAATCTTTATTTGCATTAAGTGTATGCTGCTGAATAATCCCGATGATATGCATCAACTAATCCAGTGTTTTCTATCCTCCCCATCAAAGCCGCTGATATTAATCTCATTACAGAAAAACTGCTTTTCAGCGGCGGCGGCAGCAGCAACCTTTAAAATAATTACCCTCGCCCTTTTTCACAATTTGGAAACATCTCCCCTCTCACACTGCCTCTGTTCGCTCCCCTCCCTCCGTGCTTCGTGCACTCTGCCACGGCGACGGCTCAGCCGCTTTTTCCCTGTGAATGAACGAGCAGCATCCGGTGCTCTACCGCTGGGTAAACAATGCAACTGTGGCGCGCACTGGTCTGACAGTAATGGGATTATCTTAAACATATAAACGGGGCGACACAGCCCAGAGAGCTGGCTTCCCCTCTGTCCCCCCCCCCCCCCCCCCCCCCCCCTCTGTGTGTGTGTGTGTGTGTGTGTGTGTGTGTGTGTGTGTGTGTTTGTGTTACCTGGCGACAGGGGTTTGCGGATCGTATGCACCACCANGTGTGTGTGTGTGTGTGTGTGTGTGTGTGTGTGTGTGTGTGTCAGTGCAGAGGAGGAAGAGGAGGAAAAAAAAATGACCTAAATTAATCTATTCAACTCTGAACTGCTTTGCGTCATGATGGTTATATTTCTGTGAGTGGAAAAATGTCCAGCGGAGTCTGGGGAGAAGAGTTTTATTTCTAGCTGTGTGTCGCATTTTAAATTTATTTATTCACATTTATTAGAATTGTTTTATTTAAATATATTTAAATCTTTGAAATTAAATGTGTTATTTTATTATTATTATTATGACCAGGTGATGAAAGAAAGCTTTGAGGCATTCTGATGCGCCTGTTCTGAACACAGGTTGACCTGTTTGGCCTTTAGCCCCAAAACCAGAGCTTGTTCATGTGAGGGATGGATGAGCTGCTCATGGGCATTTTTTTTTAGTATGAGATTAAACATGGCTGATCATTAAGGCTGCAAATCTGGGGAATATGGTGTTAGATCAAAAGGGAATGTAATAAAAGCGCACGCCTACCTGAATAGGACCTTGATTTTGGTCTTGTTTTGGAACCATAACTAGAAGATGACCCACCTATCAGGCTACTTGGTGGGAAGAGGCCTGGGCCGTATTCAGGGACATAGGGTGGGTATGTGGCGATGGGGTGGTGGGCAGAGGATGACCCTGCTCCGATTGATGCCACGCTCCGGCTGTGAGATGACTCCAGTTTCATACTCTCGGCCAGGGTCACCTGGTACTTTATGCACTCTTTATCCTCCTGCCGCCCGGAGCTGCTGGGGCCCGGGGTGGATATGCCCGGGTCCGGGGATACGTCTTTCGGTGGGGTCGGGGGAAACGTGAAGAGGTGCGGACTGGTGTGACCGGTGGACAGGGAGGAGGAGGAGGCCGGGGGGTAGACGGACAGGCTGGCCGGGGAGCCGTGGTGCAGGGGGTTCTTGGGGAAGGGGCTCAGGTTCCAGGGAGAAGTGCTGTGGTGCGGGGCGATGCCTTTGCTCCCCTCCAGCCAGGGCAGAGAGCCGTGCAGTAATGAGGGACGGCACACCTGGCTACCTGGGGCCGCACAAAAACACAAGAAAACATCACAACCTGACCAACAATAAATACACATACATTTATTTAACTGAGTCCAGCGACAGGCCTGAACAAGCGCTGCGTGCTGCGCACATTTACGCACTGATTTAACACACATTTACTGACATGTTTTATTTTGAATATCCAACACAAAGCCCGGGTGTAATTCGCCCCCAGCTGCGTATTCAAAACACTTTCTATCGAGACACTGCCGCCGTCTAGAAACCTTTCGATCCTCTCTTATGTCGAGTTTCAGGTGGCGTCGCATGTGCGTAATTTTGACCTTTACCTTTTCCAATAAACAGGCCTCGACGCGACACTTGTAAGTCAAAAGCCTCAAAAGAAGCAGCGTCGTGATTGACTGTTGGGGAAGTTAAATAAAGGGAACTCCACAAATGACTTCGTGCTGCCAAACAGGATATTATAATAAAGATAAATATTGTTAACGCGCTCAGCAGTGAAAACATGCTGCCGAGCGGCACCATAATATTCCAGGTGTATCTGGGACTTGTGTGCCAACACGGCTGTTTGTTTGAATCCGTAACTAAACCCTCGATTGATTCGGGGAGACAAATTACGCACGGGTTTTTGGACAAAACTTCTGACATGTGAGTCAGCTGAATGTCATATTTTTCGTCGTGTGTGTGAAGCTGAGACGGGAATAGAATGTGATATTAGCGGTGGACAGAAACCAAAGACAAACTGGAGGTAAACCATACATATTTACGGCGTGGTTTCACAACACTTTACGCTCTCAGGTTTTTTAAGATGAAGTCAACTCAGGCCAAAACCGAAACCTGGTCTGGATCACAGTCAGGTAATACAAATAATTCCAAACACAGTGACAGTAATTGAGTATCCAGGGGTAGATTACGCACACGGCTCTAATGTGCACATCATTAAATAAAAGGCCTAAACAGGCCGTTTACTTACTGTGTGGAGGAGGAGGGTACCTCTGGACGGCTCGGACAGAGTTTCCATAGTATGGAGAGACGTGGTTGCCCTGTCCATCGATATTAAAGAGTACATCCACATCGTCAGCGAGCTGATACTGCGAATGGTCCATGTATGAGTGGCCGAGGCCCGGGTGATGTGAGCCGGGATGCTGCTCGTTCAACACCGCGGGATGATGGCTCATCCATCGTGGCTGATCCGCACTTACTTCCATCGCTTTGCTCTTTTTGTCTTTAGTAAATGTTCATGCACGCCGAAGCAAACCGGCACAAGTCACAAGATAAGAAAGAAATCAGTCCCAAATCCGTGCGTTTTGTTAAATCCACAGGTTCCGCGCTTGCTTCCGATCACCTGGAGACAGAGAGGAGAATTTATTGTCTTATTTTTTCACAACACATGCAGCACGGCTAGAAACATGCACGAGGCGCACGCTTAAGTGAATTTAACCCTGGTTTCAGAGAAAGAAAAAAAAACACATGATATTTAAACACGAAACATACCCCACATTACAAATGCAACAAAGGTGTTGTCATATAAATACGTCCAAAATGGAATCCGGTCCCACGCAGAGTTCCTGAACTTCTTCCTCTCAGTTGACAAAAAATAAAACTGTTTCAGCCCGGCTCAACAAGTTAGAGGAGGTTTGTAGGCGACGGGCGCGCGGCTTGTTTGCAGTGGATGGCTTCACTGCACACTGTCCAGCACCAGCAAGTTAAACTCACTGATCAAATCTGTGTTTGTGCGCAGTTGTAGCCCTCTCCATTAACTCCGCTCCTCTCTCTCTTTCCCTCTCGTCTGTGTGGCTGTTGCTCACTCACCCTTTGCTCTACCTCTCTGTGTCTCTCCCCCCTCTCTCTTGCTCTCTCTCTCTCTCTCTCTCTCTCTCTCTCTCTCTCTCTCTCTCTCTNCTGTGGCGCGACGCAACTTAAGGAGGGCCTGTCAGTGTCATCAGTTAAGGGGAGGGGCCTGCCCTAATTGAATATAACGTGGGCCAGGAGAGATGCAGGAGTGCTGCAAGATTTCTTTCAATGACCTTGCCAAAGTAGATATTATTATTGATATTATTAAAATGTGTCCATTAAGCGCGCAGAATTAAACTTTACGCACGAAAACACAGAGGCGTCCTGAGCTCATGGTGCAAACAGCCTAAACAAATCTATAAAACATTAACAAACACACATTTTAAAAAAGGAAAATTAAACATCTACTTATTTTAAAAGCATCTGTGGCTGCAAATTAAAATAAAAGTAGCGAGGAATCAAAAAGGATTTCAGACTGTCTGCGCACACACACACTCACAGAGACAGAGAGAGGCTGCAGCAGAGCCTGTTGCTCCGGGCCAATAGCAGGTTGCGGGACATGTACGCTCTTAAAATTGTGACAGTGCGTCCTCTCGCGGTGACAGGCACATTATTCTAATGGCACATCCGAGCTCCTCACCGTGAAGCAGACGCGGACAGGGACGCCTGGGAGCTTATAGACTCTCCCTTCCAACTACTAAAAAAATAAAGCAATAAAAAATATGGGGTTTTATTGACTGCCTGCACTCTCACCCCTCGGACACACGCAACAATGGCTCGTGTCATTATTTATTCACAAACATTAATGCGTTAAAGGAACACGATAGCGCGCACACCTTTATTTTTTTTTAATTTTTTACGAGTTTAAAAGATAAGAAAATATAATTTAAACACTCTAAATCAAAGAGGAGTTCACCCTGTGTGTGTGTGTTGAGTGTCACACAGCGGCACGAAGAGGGAGCTGCTCCTCGGGGAAGTATTTCATGTCAAAAGCGCAGTTTCTCCATATTCTGTTAGATTGGCAGGGTGTAATAGTAGAGTTGTGTGTGTGTGTGTGTGTGTGTGTGTGTGTGTGTGTGTGTGTGTGTGATGGGGGCAGCCTCGGCGACGCCACTGGATGTGACGTCAGCGCGGTGTAAACAGTCAGGAAATGAACCCTCTTTGCAGCGCGGCAGTGTCGTGGGTAGAGTGCGGGAGCGCGCACGCCCTTGCACCACGTAGGTACCAGCGTTTATCCTGTGACAGTAGCAGCAGGTAGGGTTTGGTTCAGTGCGTTTGGCTGCACCAAAACGCATGACAGTGATCACTAATGTGATGAATACTGAGGTGAAAATGCAGTTGGAGTGAAGGTGTTAAAGGCCGCGCGCTCAGGCGATGGCTCCATCAGCGCTTATTTATTTGATTCCTAATTTATTTCCCCCTCTTCTGTGATGTGGAGGTTCTCAGCCGGGCGCGTGGGAGCACACACTGAGAGCGACTTGGCAAAGCGTCGTATTTTTCCTCTCCAGGATAGCCCTACCTGGAGAGACTCACACACACACACACACTCACACACACACTCAGAGAAAGAGGGAGCGTTCCTCACTCAGGCAAACCTGAGACTGAACTTGGATGCAAACTGCTGTAGCTGCCATTGTCAGGCTGTCAGCGGACTCGTGTAATTATCCTCTTGAAAAGTATCGCGCAGCCATTATCCACAAAGTACCCGTTATAGGTGCTCAGAGGCAACACATGACGGTAAATGTAGCCTAAAATCCCGATTATGTTTTTTTGTTTCTTGACTGGATGTATCGAAGCTTAGAGAATGGGACATGGAAGCCATCCCATGACTTGATTCCCAAGCCTCGGTGTCAGTAACGCCGGAGCTTATTCAGCGCGGGAATATAAGACTGGCTCTCTTAAAAAAAATAGTTGTCATTTATAATCCCAAAACTGTCGCCATGCACGATGGGAGAAACAGTAGCTTCAGTTCCCCCTTTTCTCTGTCTCACTATGTGTGTGTGTGTGTGAGAGAGAGAGGTGTGTGTGTGTGTGTGTGTGTGTGTGTGTGTGTGTGTGTGTGTGTGAGAGAGAGAGAGAGAGTCTATTTTTGAAGTTAATGGCCTACAAATAGCAGCGCTGTTTGTGCGTAAAGGTTGATTCATAAAAGCAGGCGAGGGGCCAGTCCGGCTCCTGATGATGGCGGAGATATGTGATCATGTCAGCCAGCTGTGATTCAAATCAAGACATGGCACGGTGTCTTTTCGCTGCGGCTGAGAATTTAAGACACCAGCGGATTATTCCACTGCCAGTGTGGGGGATAAAATGTTTTAGATAACAGTGTGTGTGCATGTGTGTGTGTGTGTGTGTGTGTGTGTGTGTGTTTACTTTACCCCCCCCCCCCCCCTCCAACTTCCTGTGTATGACCTCATCAGCAATTACAATCATTGTTTTTTCCCTCATAAATAATAATTTCCTTCCGTCAGCTGATTAATCAGAGGTCAGGGAGATAAGACTCACACAGTAATAATAGTGATACTTAATAGCAGACATGAAACACCACCAGCCTGCTGCTTGTGCGACTTGTAAAATAATTTTTAAAAATTCAAAATATGTAATAATAATTAAAAAAATGTATTAAAGCGTTTTGTTGTATTTATTTTAAATAGCAGCACGCGTAAATATGAATTGGAGACGATAGCAGAAAAATTAAAATGTGTGTGCTCGTGTGTTTTTATTTATTTATTATTTTAATCCATGAAGGCCTGCTTCATTAAAAGCTTTTTTTTTGGTTTATAATGTGCTTACATTTTTATTAATTTCAATAAATATCCGCGACTAACCTTTTACTTTAATTAAAAAAAAATATTTACAGCAAAATAAATAAATTAAAAATAAAGCTAAATTGATGCAAACACGCACGCCACTGTATATATATTATTAATAATAATAATTCAAAGTGTGTGATGCTGCCATAAGATGCCCAGTCACTCATTAAAAACGCCTGTAATTATGATACAAACACATTACTGGGTAAACGCTCACCTATACATTTTGAAACCCCATGTTACATTTCTTTACCCCCGTGAGTCATTCATCACCTTTCTGGTCTTTTCAAGAAATCACAAGGGCAGCTCTTGGTGCTGTCAGCATGTGAACACACTCGGCTTCTTAGAACAAACCGAGGGCGTCACACACTCTGCACGTCGAGCGCCTGAAACTCGATTTCCTAGAATGATTAAAAATGAGAACATAAAGCTGATGTATTTTTTGTCTCTTGTTCTTCGCGTGTGTTAAGATAGAAATGAAAAAAGCCAGCCGGCTATTTTGTGTCATTCTCCCCAACGAGGAGGGGAGGGAGGGAAAAAAAGAAAAACAAAACGGTCTGCCAATTGACTGACTCGTGATGCTTATCAGTGTCTATATCGCTTCTCGCCAGACGCGCTGATGTAATCTTTCATTTAGCGTACAGGGCCTTTTCACCTCTCAGCCTATATGGATCCCCCAACAGCAACATTCATGCTCCAGCTCATGTAGAAATTAAATTTAAATTTGCTTCAGTATAAATATCAGAATCATAATAACTCACTCGAGGCCGCCTCCTTTTCTTTTTTAAGATTTTAAAAACATTTTGACACATTACAATATTTAATCAAACCCATCTCACATGTGTGGGAGCTTTCAAAATATATAAAAAAATTAAAAAATATATATTAAATGGCGGATCAATACCAGAGTGCACGAGGTCTCTCTGTGGCGCGCTGCCGCCCTGCATGCAAATAACCGTTGTCGGAGCTCTTGGCCCGTGACTGTGCGCGTGTGATGCCCTTAATTTGGCATCCTGTTCACTCCAACAGCGGCTCTCTCTCCGCCATATCAAGACATATCGACCAAAGACGAGATGGAGGAGACTAATAAGGGAAAAAAGGGGGAAACGCAGCCTCAGCGAGCCCCGGCTCCCTTTTTTTATGACCCGCCGGCAAGGTAATCAGATCAATTTCACGGCTTGTATGGGATTCTGCCTATACCGCCAACCTGAGCGGGAGGTAATAGGTCGTTAAAAACCCTCATCTGTGCTATTTTGGGGAGGGAGGGAGGGTGGGGGGCAGGTTGGAGCTAAATATTTCAAGAAACGCACTTCGTTTGGGGTTTTAATTTTATTTTACGCGTCAAATCCGTGTGCGTAAAAGCGGAAACGGTGATAATTATTGCAGAGAAAGAGGCTAGGTCAACAACAAACACGCCGGCTAGCGTTAAAGGCAACAATGGCGGACGTTGTGGATATTGTAGCCATGTATTATCACCACAGCCCTCCTGTTTTTTTCCTCAGCAAGTGCAGCCGGGAATGGTGGAGAGAATTTAGCGTCTTTTGTGGCTTTGGATCTCCGCAAATTCTTTTATCTTCTATTTCCGTTTTCTTTATTTTTTTTTTTGCATTTGAGCTAGCATGCAAAGCTCCCGTTCACAAAAGTTTCCCCATCATTCACACACACACACACGCGCACACACACACACACACACACACCGAGCAACATCACTGCGCTCTCATGTCTACAAAAAGCCACTGACGCGGGGGATTGGACAGAAGGATGCACCGGCACCGGAGCAAAGCTAAATATTTACTGACCTGTTCCGTGGACGCTGGACGGACCCGGGGCTTTTTTTTCTGCAGATGTGAAGAAGGAGTGACATAGAGATGGAAGCGCCGATGGCATTTAGAGACAGACGGAGACAGAGTGCGCGAGCTGTGTGGACGGGAAGGGAGGGGAAAAAAACACACTCTCACACACGGAGGAGGAGGAGGAGGAGGAGGAGGAGGTGGTGGAGGAGGAGATGGTGGTGGTGTTGGTGGTGATGGTGCGCGCGCCCTCGGTCCCAGAGTCACATCATCACACCGCGAGGAGAGACACGCGCGCACATAGGCTACCGGGCAGACTGCACGCGCATACGGGCCAACCAAAGGCGGCCTCTTTTACCGTACTTACTGTACTGTGCACGCCAGCTCTTCCGGGTCTTGAACGCATCACAGGTTAGATGAATACAGAAATTAAAAAGTAACGTAGCGATATTTTTTCAAGCTTTTCCAGTCTTATTTTTACGATTATATTTCTATAAATAAAGGTAAGGCAACACCTGACTGTGCCAGGTGACGCCCACGTGCCAAATATAAACCCCTGCCTGCAATCAGGTGTGTGCGTAAATGTGGAGCGTAAAATACTCGTAGGAAAAATCAGTTTTAATGCTTGAAATGTGGCGCTGTTATACCATCAGTGTGGTTTATTTAGCAGCGCAGCATCCAGCATGTTGTGTATTATCTACAGCCAACTAATAAGAATGGCGCCTGTACACTTTGTGCTCTGCAGATATTTTCAGTCTCTCCGTGACACACAAAATGTTGCACCTCCTTTTGTTGCTGGAAGAGGAGCACCCCCCTGTTTTTTCTTCTTCTTCTGCTTCTTCTTCTTCTCCTCCTCTCGCCACAAAGGACAGATGAAGCCATAGCCGGCGTCTAATCAACAGCGAAGATCCGCGCCAAACTCCACAGCAATTAGAGCTCCGTGCGAACAATGTGTAAGCAAACAAATCTGAAATCTTTCCATATCAGTATGGTAATGCGATCGGAGCTGCATTGTGGTGCTTGGTGGCGGTGGTGGTGGTTTGTTTTTTTTAGCAGTTGTTCTGGAGAAAAAAAAGCATCCACCAACTAACCCGGAGCGCACAGAGGCCTGCTAGCCTGCTTATTGACACCATGGTTCATTGAAAGGAGCACCAAGCAAATCCGATCCTTCTCTCTGTGAAATGCACTGAGGAGAGGAGAGAGGAGAGGAGGAGAGGAGGAGAGGAGGAGAGGGAGGATGCTGCTGCAGGCTTGGTATCTCTCACGTTGCGCCTTGACTCTTCTTCGGAGCCTGTAAACTGATCACACCCCAAATCTATCGTTGGGGAAGAAATTCAATTAAGGTAATAAATTGCAGATAATTGGCGCAACTCTCCAAAATGTCTCTTTTTTAAAACCCCAATGAATAATTCAGTGTGTTCCACGCGCGGATTTTTTTTTATGGGGAAAATAGAATTAGAAAAATAACACATCCACGATTGTACTGATTTATTAATCTGCGTTTCAATAAAGTGCTTATTTTGGGCGGCGATTAGCTTCCCAATGCAAAGGTTGGAGTTAATATGATAAAGGCGCGCGCTGATGGCTTTGATAGGAGCTGATGGGAAACAACGGTGAAAGCACGTTTACGCGGCTGATAATTAACGCATATTATAGGTGTCATAAAAAGATTAATTATGAGGGGAAATAACGGGAATCAATTTGGTGTTGTTCGGTCGGGATGCACAATTAAATAAAGCGGGAAATACATTTTAATTTTTGAAAACAGAAAAGGAGGGAGTCAGCGCGTAATTAATTGTCAAAGGAGGCTGTAACAGGGTGCAGGCTTTACCTCGCGTTACTAGGCCACGCTATACCAGGCGTGTTTTTTTGTTGCGCGTCCAAAGTCACGCTCCTCTTCTCCCGCGTGCGCCCGCCGCCGTGAAATCGCGTGATTAATGTAGAATTTGACGCGAGCTCCCGCGTGACAGCAGAGGCTGACAACGGCTAAACCCTGCGGTGCACCGGGCCACAATTACGCACAGTGGCCTCCTCCTTTTATTTTTATTCCTATCAGTTCTATCGCAGAGATATTTATAATATCTCACCTGCAGATGTGTCATGATGTCACCTTTATGTTCTGATTATTTTGCAGCTGCAGGAACATCCAGTGCAGCAGCAGCAGCAGCAGCTTTATCTGAACCGTGGCTTTTCTGCCCCGTTAGCGCATAAACGGAGTAAATCATTTACGGTCACCCGCTTTTATAGCCTCCCGGTGTCGCCTCAATTTTATTAGACACTTCCCACTCCAAATGTGAAATAAACGCTGCAGTATATATCTCCCCTTTTTTCCTCATCCCTGCCTACATGATTCCTCGCTGTAAATGTCGAATAAGATGACCTTAATTTGAGACAAAACACCTCCAAAAATGTATGGGCCACGTATTATCTATTTACTTATTTATTTCTGCTCAATGTGTTTTATTATTCTCGTCCTGTGCACCCTCCAAACGTTAAGCCAATGTGTCTTTTTTTCTCCTCTCTCTCCTTCCAGTGCAGCTCCTTCCCTGCGATTTTTATTTTAAAATATTAGGCCGAGGTGGGGAGAATTATAAACGACTCCGCTCTTATCTGCTCCCTTCACGTATCCAGGATCACAGAAGCTGATTAAGAAAGAAGTCACAGCCAACGCTGGATTCATAATGATTTGGAATAATGAATCCTTATCTCCCCTCTGCAGATTATCAGCCTTTCAGCTCGCCATGTTTTGTTACATGGGATAATTTATTGCATCTAATACATCACAATGAATCTGATGGGGGAAAGTGATGGCCATGTTAGCAGAGAGGCTGCTGCTTTTTTTTTTTATCCCGGGGCAATGAAATGCCTTTACGATTTTTAATTGGTAAAATATAAGGGAGGGAGAGGAGGGGAGGGGAGGGAGGGGGGGATCTGATAAAAAAAAAAAATAGAAGCACAGAGGTATAATCTTGCCTGCTAGTGTTCCAGCAGCACTCTGCACTATAATTAGTGTGTCAATTTCAACCTGAAATTAACAGCATCGACCTGCCATCTCTGCGCGCGCCGCGCCGGAGTCAGCGAGATCCTAATTTCGCATGATTTATTTTTCACCAAGAAGAGATAATTAATCATAAACAGTGAAAAACAGTGCAGCAAAGTGGAGATAACAAAATATTTGCATCTAAAAAGATTCGATGGAGCTAATTCGCTTTCACTCCTCCTCCTCTTCCTCCATCCATCCAGAGCCCACCTGATGTAGCCACTGCTGCTTTTTTTTTTTTAATTTTCTATGATTAATCTTTGGGTGGCGATGTATCATTAATCACTACATAAGGTGGCGGGTGGTGGTGGTGGTGGGTGGAGACATGTGACCCTCCTCCTCCCGCGTAAACAGCAGCTACAGTGTGGGGAACTGTAATTGTTGTGGTGGTGTCACCATGTTGGGACGTGTGCCATCTTTCTCTCTGCTACAACCACCAGGCTGCTGTGTGTGTGTATTGTTAATGCTAGTAATAATAATTTATATATAAGTTATCATTATTATTATTTTTATTGGATAATGAGTCTTTGTTTGGAAGTCGTCATTGGCACGCTGCCCGCGCAGCTCTGAATTTTTTGGATGGCGCTTGTGTTTAAACTTGGGCATGCTCACCGTGCCAGGATACATTTGCATTTTATTTGCAGCTGTAATTAGCTGATCAGCATCTCTCTCTCTCTGTCTCTCTCTCTCTCTCTCTCTCTCTCTCTCTCTCTCTCTCTCTGCCCATCTTTATTCTCATTATGATTTTGTGTTCTCGCCGCCTCTTTCACACACACACACACACAATCCCTCATTTCCCAATGTCCTGGCAAGCGCCACCAGATGTTTATCGGTTTTATACCCAGGGACACTGCCATGTCAAATAAACCGGGGATGGACACTTACAGGCGGCTGGGTATCCAGGCGAGCCCTCCCCTCCTCTCTCCTCTCTCCTCACCTCCTCCGCCTCCTCCTCTTTTTCCTGGCTGAGCAGAATAATCCTGGACTGGGTGGCCACTGGGAGTCCAGTGTGGGTTTCATATGAAAGGAAAAACAACCAGATCACGTTGGTTGTTGCTTAAAAAAGGAGGAGGAGGAGGAGGGGGGAGGGGGGGGGGGTCTCCAAAATAGCCTGGTTTTAATTCACCTCCTTTTGTGCGCGCAGAGACAGCGCGTATAGGAGGCTGATGCTGCGGCCCTGATACTGTAGATAGAGATGTGGAGATGAGCTCAATGAGATGCGAGTCTGGGGAGTTGAGGAGGTGGGTGGAGGTGGAGGTGGAGGTGGTGGTGGGGGCAAACATCCAGTCAGGAGTCCTCCCAGGAGAGACGCGCACAATGCAACCTGCCTGTTATCTGCAGGGGAATGCACTCTCCTCTTTAATGAGCAGTCGTTTATTAAAAACACTCTTTTAACCTCATAATTGAAAAAGAAACACACACACACACACACACACACACACACACACACACACACACTGCAGCCCCACATATACAGTAGCTATCTCAATGTAGATCACCTGTGTTGCAACAATCACAACAGCGCGTCAGAGGCTTTTGCGCACAGTCCCCAGCTGGCCATGATACACAAATATTTATCCTCTGATAAGGAACCGCCACGATGGCAGATAACCTCCTCTTCCACCGCGTCAGGACTCTTTGTCTGCGCAGTCTCAGCAAATTACCAAACATTTCCCCCTTCCCCTCCTGTTTCACTCTCCAAACTTCTCTGTTGCTTTTAATTTGGTTATTAGGAGCCTCCCTAAGCCGCTTTAGTCAATGACTGTTTGTGGGAAAAGAAAGGAAGCAGAGGAGGAGAGATGGAGATGGAGGGGGAGGAGGGTTTCCAAAAAAAAAAAAAGAATGAATGAAAGACTGGTTTGATTTCCCCCCTTCTCGCAATCCACGGAACAAATAGCTAACATTTAACGTTTACACCCTGCCTGGCGACTCACTGGCGCGGCGGGGCCGAGCCGAGCCGGGCTAAAGTGTCCCGAAAGCCTTTGGAGGGGGTGTAAGTCCCCGGCTATCGGGTTCTCCAGATCCCCTTTAAATGACTGTCAAAGAGGCAAATATCAAATTGCACGTGGGGGGGTCTCAGTCTCCTCCCCCGCCCTCCGCGCGCTCTCCCTGCCAGCCTGGCACCAGTAGTGCGTTACTGTAATGTGATTACTTCTGCAGGAAGAGAGGGATTTCCCAGACACAGACACAGAAACAGACATCAGGCAAATATTAATCTGTGTTTGAAAAGAAATGTTTTCTCTTCTAAGATGATAGTTTTCATATCTGGTAATTTATCAGACAAAAGCAAGGCCGTAGGTTTGATTTCAACACTGTGGGGGCCACAGATGAAGGTTAAGGGGGGGTACTCCAACAGAAACCTTCATTTCCTGTGTTCTGCTTAATTTTCATGCACCAATTTGTGCATCTTCTTCATCAATTTATGGTGTAAATGTCTTTAATTTTGCCAAAACGGCTCATTCTAATTATTAAAAGGGGCCTTTTTTACTTGCATCCCCTCCGAAATCTACACCTACAAGCCAAACTGATACATGTGGAGATTAATTTAGACATTAATAATATAATTAAACATCACAATAAATGCTTTAAGATGAAATGAAGTGCAAATTCTTAGTTTTTATGCATCTTTTTGTGTCATTTTCTGTCTCTGAGGTCGTTCTGTGTCTTGTTTGGTCATTTTTGAGTCTCTTCCTGCTCAGTACGTGTTCGTTTGTGTGACGTTTTGCTGGTAAAAGCTAGGGGGAGATTTTGCAGCACTAGCCAATTAACTAAGCTTAGAGCTAAACCTTTGGGTTAAGCACCAATTTGTGCTTTAATTTTGCCAAAATGGAACGTTTTAAATATTAAAGGGCCTTTTTTTACTTGCAGTTTATCCAAAATCTGCACTTACAAGCAAAAAATGATACATGCAGAGATTTTGCAGCACTATTAACTAAACGTACAGCCCTGTTTTAGACATTAATAAAATGATTAAGCACCAGAATAAATGCTATAAGAAGAAAAAAGGTGCAAATTATTAGTTATTATGGATTTTTTGTGTCTTTGTAGTCGTCTTGTGTCTCTTTGAGGTCTTTGTGGTTCATTTGCATCTTTTTGTGATCATTTTTTGAGTCTCTTCCTGGTCTGTACGTGTTCATTTGTGTTACGTTTTGCTGGTGAAAGCTGGGGGAGATTTTGCAGCACTATCAACTATAAACTTACAGCTAAACTTACAGGTTATGCACCAATTTGTGCGTCTTCTGCATCAATTTATGGTGTAAATGTCTTTAATTTTGCGGCGTTTTCCACACGTCCACTTCAAACTCTACACCTATGTGCAAAACTGATACATGTGGAGATTCTGCAGCACTATTAACTAAACTTACAGCCCAGTTTTAGACATTAATAATATAAATAAGCATCGGAATAAACACGATATGAAGGAATAAAGTGAAAACTATAAATTGTTGTGGATCTTTTTAGTGTTTGTAGTCATTGTGTGTCTCTTTAAGATCATTTTTTGTCTCTTTGTGGTTGTGTTATCCCTTTTTGTAATTATTTTGTGTCTCTTGTGGTTCATTTGCATCTTTTTGTGGGAGTCTCTTTCTGGTCAGTGCATGTTCAAGTAAGTAACTACACTTACAGCCAAGTGTTAGACATTAATAATATAATTAAGTGTTAAAATAAATGCTATAAGAAGAAATAAAATGCAAATTATTACTAGTTATTATTAGCTGTTATGGATCTTTTTATATGTCTTTATAGTCATTTTGTGTCTTTAAGGTACTTATGTGTCTTGTTTGTGTCTCTCTGTGCTTCATATGCATCTTTTTGGGATCACTTTTGAGTCTCTTCCAGGTCGGTACGTGTTCATATGTGTGACATTTTGTAGGTGAAAGGCCAGGTGAGGCCCAGACACTTGATTTAACAGTTTTAGACATTGATAGTATAATTTAGCATTAGAATAAAAGCTATAAGAAGAAATAAAGTGCAGATTATTACATTAAAATGAATGTGGGGGGGGGGGATATCCCAGGGCCTCAGTGAGAGAGGGGCCCATTAAAAGCCTGGAATGAAAACTTTGGCTTTGTTTGCAATTTTAAATTTGTAATCAGAGCCGTAACAAAATTAAAATCAGCTGAATAAATCAGTTGAAATACTGAACTTTGTATAAACAAAATAATGGAAGCTCCCTGAGGCTGCTCTCACCCCTCAAAGGTGCAAAATGGTTTAGTCCAGTCCTGTACTCAGACTGCTTATGTCGTGTCTTTTACCTAGAATGAGAAATCAGGGGTCCAGAAAAGAAAAGAAAGAAACGTAGAAAGGCATGTAAGAGAGAAATAGATCAAGACAGGAGGGGCAGGGGGCCCACAGAGACTGCTGATGCACAGGGCCCAGAATTTGGTGCTACAGCCCTGTTCAGATGTAATAAACAGTCAAAGACTAGAATGTAATTTGAGTGTTAAAGTTTTTGTGTAATTTATGTCGACAATACTGGCTTTAATTTATTGTATTTTTGTATATTAAACTGTAAAGCTGTACTTGCTTATGATAAATAATGTGTGTGAAAGACACCACAGAATATACTGTACATTAGTGTTTTACTATAAGACATTTTTCTTTAATAAGGGACTGTTCTTTATTTGTCAGAGCAGGGGGTGACTTAGCTTTTTTTGTTTGTTTGTTTGTTTGTTTGTTTGTGTGTGGGTCGTTGCTTTTGTTTTTGTTTGTTTGTTTGACCCGAAGCTACAAAGCTACAAATATTTTTTACTCCTTGTGTGACTTGAGGAAAATACATGACCCTCCCTCCACCATCAATTCGGTGTTTGATTTTTTAAAAGTTCCCCTTTGATTTTTGATAAAATCAAACTTGAAACTGTTTATTTTAAAGAATTAAAGAATTTAAAATGAGATGTAGAAAGTGATTTTGATTAAATATCACCATTTTAAGGTCGGATTAAGTTGTGTTTTTTATGTCTGATGGAAGCTATAGCATATAATGTGTTCAAGGACCGTCGGAAATTTGAATGTCCAATGATAATTTTTGTTTTTTCAGTTTCTGGCTGTGATGAATGGACATTTTGATGATTTTTAAAGGAAAAGAAACACGTTTTCTTTAAAAATCTGCAGTAAAATAATACAAAACACAACCATTTAAAGTTCCCCTAACCTCCCTAGTACTTAAAAAATGATTTGACATGCCTCCCCTTTTTTGCACCACTCCCTGCCCCTTCACAAGTAACGAACAGTCCCTAATAGCTCCTGCGTTCAAAGGAAAACAGAATCCGTGTTTCCCCCTTTATGAGAGCAGAATCCAGTCCGATGCTTTAACACTTACTGAACTTCATCATTCAGATTTATCTGCAGAGATAAATGCGGAGCCAAGCTTATAAAATCTGCACTAATTTGTAGCACACTCCCAACTTTCCCAAATTAGACTCAGCGCCGTGTTGGAAATAACACAGTGTATGGCCTTATCTGCAGAAGGCCTGTGCATTGTCATTAATCTTCACCAGGCTAATTAAATTAATCCATCGCCTCTTGGCATTGGAATATAACGACCACCACTAAATCCGCTGCAGGATAACGGATTTGTTTTTTAAACCAAAAGACTTGTGTGCTTTAATAGCTTACAAACAGCAGCCGGCCCGGGTTCATTATCAGTGTGCATTAGTTTTATTTTCTATTTTCTAACGGAGGGTCTGAATCAAACGCACCTTTTAGCTTCCACTGTGCAGTTCTTATTTTTTGTAAACGGAAGGAGGTTGGAGAGTTGTGCTTTTGATTGACAGTCCGTCCGCGGGATCATGTTTAATCCCTGCCTCTCTCGAGCCTGTTCAGAACTCATTTCTCCACCGCGAGATGGGGGACTCAGATGGTTGCCGGGGCAACGGCGATAGTGCTAAGCCATTTCCATTTTCTGCGAATGAGGGAGGTGGTGGTGGTGGAGGGTGGAGAGGGGGGGGACATTTGCAACAGAGGTCGTCACAAAGTCATTCACAAACACAGCGGAGGGGCTCATTACTCTGAAGGAGCAGGATTACTCGTTACTTTACTCCAGAGTAATGTGTATTTATTTCATGAGTCACCACAGAGCAGGGGCCTCAGTCCTCACACTGTGGAGGAAGCGCTCAGACACAGGGCCGTGATCACATATTTAACACTGAGGGGGGCCCTTCTCAATCTGCACCTCCTCTCCAGAGCCCCCTGAAGTATTTAGAAACTTAACTTTTAGGGCATTTTGGGAGAAAAAAAAAAAGATGATCAGGAGTTTGTCAAAGTTTTGATGACAATGCCGTTTTAGGGAGCCAGCATGTGACCGAAGGCCGCACAAGAAAACTGCACACACTGTCACTTTTCTCTAACTTTTTATGACACGTGATACTATAAATTTTGTATGACTTTTTATTTTTTTTAAATTTATTTAACGTTTTTTATGACCTACACACACGTAACAAAAACAACGACATCAACGGTGACATCCACAAACATGCAAGACAAAGTGTGCAAACAGCACTCTCATCAGGTGACGAGAGCACCCCCTGAAAATCTGATTTAGGCAGCCCTTCCAGAAAAATGCATTTTTTTGTGATTGTTGCAGGTAAAAATCCTTGATTATGCGGCACGTTTTCTTAAAAAATGCAATGATATATGCGGGATATTTATGCAATTTTATGCGATGAAATTGTGGGAACATGCAAAAATTGCGGGAACTTGCAAAAACTACGGGAACTTGCAAAAAATTGCGAGAACTTGCAAAAATTGCAGGAATTTGTAAAAATTGCGGGAACTTGCAAAAACTGCGGGAACATGCAAAATTGCGGGAACATGCAAAAATTGCGGGAACTTGTAAAAANAGCAAGCATACTACATCACACAAAGTGCAGGGAATATTTAAGTTCTCATCTTGTTTTATTTCAGACCTTAATAAACACATGGCTCAAACTTACAAAGTATTGCTGAGCCAAACAAGTTCTGTAGCTTTACAAAAAGAATATGCTACAACTTCTGTAAAAATGAATAAATAAAATATAAAAAAATAAAATGTGTGCTTCCTGTTTTACAGAGGTAGCTATACAAAACAGACGTCTTCTGTTAAAATAAGTGCTTCCAATGCACAAAGTGCAGTCTCTTACTGTAACATAAATTTACATAGGCTACTACTAATATACTTACAACTGTATGGTTTTTGAAACTAGTATGATTTAACCCACTGGTAGTCTCGCTCACCAGACCTTTCTCAAGAAAAGAAAGGTCTGGCTGGGCCGACTCTCACTTTAAGATTGGAGAAAAAAACACCCCGCCTTTTTTTATTTCTTTCAACCAATCACAATCGTTCTGGGCGGTGCCACAGCAACAGTGCGCTTGCAAAAATATTGCCGGGGGGAAACAGGTTTTGGTGTAACACGCCGACAAAAATATCACCTACAGGACGCGAACCATGGCAGAAAAATGGCTACATCCCCGCAAGATCAAACGCCGCAAAAGTTAATAAAGGACGTGTTGAACACTGCTACACAACCGGAGGTGGTAGGGCGGGACTTGAGCGGGTGGCTTGTTCCGCCTAATGAGAGGCTGATCTATGCAGCGAACTTCCGCCCACTCAGACTAACCCACTGGTAACAAAAAAGTGCAATCTTACAACTGTAAAGTTGCATCAACTCCTGAATGAAACTACAACAGTCCACTGTGAAAATGAAAACTATAACTGCGTAGCCTCTAACACTGGCTAATCATTCGTCATCCTCATCCTCCATCCCCTCTCCCTCAACGTCCATCTCCTCCCCCGCGTGGTTCGCAGCTTTTCGATGACGTTCACGTCACGTAATTACGTCACTTCATAACGTTCCCAAGGCAACAGGGGGAAAATGGCTGCTCTTGTGTGAAGTAAACGCAACATTTTTCAACTTTCTGCCAAGATATATGTGACTTTCTTGCACCGAAAATGCCCCGCATATTTCACACATTTTGCACGGAAATCCACCATTTATGCAGCGAAAGTGTTGCGTCTTTGAAAAAATGTGTCCCCCGCATAAATATGCGGACTTTGGCTGATCGCATAATCGCGTTTTCCGGGAGGGACAGTTTAGGCCTTCAAATAAATACACACGCATTCGTCCTTTGACTTCTTAAAAGTACTACAGAGGGCAGATTTAAAAGAAAAAAAACAGGCTTTGAAAACACGGTATGGCAACATAAAGTACATATCACTCATATTACAGTCTAGTTTTCCACTTTTTAATACATGTGAAAGTCATGAAATAGAGACAGTGTTGAGCAACAGCTTCTGCTGGGGTACGGCAACACCACTTGGACACGGAATAAATTCAGTGTCATAACTGCATTTGGCCATGTCATCAAGCCAGTTTGCTGTCCCTGCCAAGTAGCTGTCCATTAGTAAATTATACTACAGCAGGAAACGGCACTTCAAAATAAAAGAGCTGTGCCAGAATTTCACTGTATTTCAAAATAAAGTGTGTTTTCAAAAACAGTAATAATGATTATGGCAGTTTGTAAAGTTTATTATTTTGGACGGTGGTGCACAGTTGCCTGTCATAGCAATTATTTTTTCAGTATATTTTTTCATTAACATATTAGGGGGTAACATTTTGAGCATATTTGAATATTTGTGGGGTTGCGACCCCCAATATAGATAATACAGTTATGGCCCAGCTCAGACCCTTTTTTATAGTTAAAGTATTAATACCACAGTGATAAAATACCTCATTACAAGAAAAAGTCCTGCATTTAAAATGCTATCTTTAAGTATAATCTAGAAGTATTCAGTAGCCAAAAGAAAGTCACCCCTATGACTGATGCATTATACAGCTGATTTTGTTTTATCTTTATTGGTTCAACATGTTTTTATGTAAAATCTTAATCTGCAAAGTAACGTCTGACTAATGCTCTCATATAAACATAATAACCAAGATATTTTCCTAGTAAATAATGTGCAGAGGAAATTTAAAGTAGCAGAAAATGGAAATACCCAAGTAAAGTTATAAGTACCTCAGTTTTGTCCTTGTAAGTACTTGAATAAATGTATTTTATTTTACTCTTTTGTTAGCATCCGTTTTAAAACTGACCATTAATCAGTTTAATCTGACCATGACAACCATCTCTTCTGATGGACTGAGCTGAATAAAACTGAAGTGCACTTTTCTCAGCATCATTTTACAGCCAGATAAACTTATTTTAACTTGTCTTAATTAACATACTATAAAGTGAATGTGGATTTAGGTGGATGTGTTGGTTTATTTAAGCCTCCACATGAAAGCTAAGGTACAGAAAAACAGATTACTTGTTACTTTACTCAGAAACTGTGTATAGGTACAAAGCTGCAAAGTGTCTGCATCCAACACTATTTTACTATTTTAATATTAACTGTCAAAATATTGTGGATAAGTTTGATGTTTAGTGTAAACTTAGCCTACCTTGTTCTTTTCTTGTAGCCTCTAAAAAGTCTCTTACATTTTGTTTTGTACTGATTGAAAGAACATCTGATTGTGCAGCATCAAGCAGCAGCCTGCCAATCGGTCAGTCACTAGTCAGCCAAACATCGTCCAGCCTCACTGAACTTTATTTTGTATTCTAGTGGAGACTTAAAAGTTTTCAAAGTTACCAAATACATCTAATTGAAAATGTTGAAGTGTATAACGTGATGCACTAGACAGCCATACTACAACTCCCAGGAGGTGGGGCTTCTACCAACAGGTGTGTTGCATACAGCCAGTGATTATGGTGCGTTCGTTTCGGAAATTCCCACTTCCCAGTCGGAAGTTTAAACTCGAATGAGATCGGATTTCCAACTCAGAAACTCGGAGCAACCGCATCAACCCCGACTTACGAATTCAAGATGGCTGCCGGTCACATACATAGTGAGTAAACACTCTGCTAAAGTACTGTTTATAGCAATTTTATTATTTGCTTACATTAGGTCACCCATAGTACTGTTCAATTTTTATCCGTGGGCATGTTGCTACGCTACATAGCATAGAGCGTTGTTATCAACTGATAATGCTAACAGTGGCTACGGCTAGCCCAACGGTAGAACGGTAATGTCCGTGTTTTTTTCCGACTTGTCCACCGTTGTCAACTAGAATGCAAAAACTGTTGTCAACTCGGAGGTGACGTCATTCTCACTTCCGACTTCCGACCTCCGAGTACAAAACGAACGCACCGTTAGACTGAGGTTGGTTACTGTTACCTGCCTGTCCATTGTTGCCTCATGTTCACTCTGATGAAGCTCAAACACTGCAGAGACGTGAGTGTGCAGAAATCTTTTTCTACCTGTTTGGACTTATTGATGTTTCCAGCACCTTGCTACGACCAAGCCGGGTGGAGAGGTGGTTGGTGTGCACAGTCTTAAGAGCTAGCATTTAAGTTCCTCCCAGGATAGTGGCAGCAGAAGTGGTTGTTTTTTGAGACATGGCTGTTTTTCCTGCTGAGATTGTGCCCCAAAACTGGGTATTTAAAGCCAAAGCATGATTTTTACCAAATCATAACCGAGTGGTTTTTGTGCCTAAACATAACCACCGAGTTGTCAAAACTAGGCATGCACGATATATATCGGGCCGATAAATTATCAGCCAATAATGAGACATTTTAATAATTATGCATTATTCCGATAATTAGAATTATAGTCAATAAATAGCGCCGATAACAGGAAGCTAGGTTGCTGTCATTGACTTCACAAAGGCAGCATCTACACACCCGACACAGTGGGTAGCGGCACACGTACTTTTAAACTTGGTTTGTGCTGTCTAGAGGGTAAAACATGTCGCAGTGTGGACGTCTTTCACAGTTCCAGAAGAAGACATTAGGATTGCCCTGAGGGTCTGATCTCCGACCACCAACACCGGTTGGACACAGCGCTGAGGGACCGTCTCCAGAGTGTTAGCACGAGCTAATTAGCAGCAGCGGCTAACATCCAACACCGAGCTTTTAAAAGGCTGTTGATAACCGTTAGCCATGTGACGCTACAGTTAGCCATTATTTGTATTGCTACCTCTCTGGCTGCGTGTTTGTCTGAGTTGAGCGTTAGGAGGTAAATCAACAGCGTATTGCTATTCTACTTGGTAGTTGGAGGCTCCATTGTTCTTCCCCTCAGGTGTACATAAACTACAGATAATACACTTCTTTTTAAAATACAAAAATGTGAAATTATCGGTTATCATATTGGTTGAAAAAATCCATATCGGTCAAAACATCAAGTTTCAGCGTATGTGCTACATAATAATGTGCAAACGTATTCTCACATATTCTTGGTTTGCAGAAATGTACAGTGCCAACATTCTGTCTGGCGACTAGGTTGGAAATGAAGTGGGGGAAAGCGGATGTTAAGGGGTTAAGCACGGCAAAACTGACATATTACATTTTTCCTTGCACCTTATTTCCTCCCTGTCTCTTCAGAGGGACCGGCGCACAGCTCCATCAGCACCCAGCGACGACGTCCACGAGAAGGTGAAGATGAACCGGCCTTTCTGATCAAAGCACCCGTCTATAAAGCTCAAGGCTTCCTGAGCGGGTATGTTGCCTTTATTCTGGGAACACACACACACAGACACACACCCGTACAGTGAGAAATGTCTTTCAATCAGGCTGCACAAACCTGCCATCTTTCTTTCTGGCATTTTAAATCAACTTCACCTGCATCTGGAATCCTGCTCCATCTCCCCGGGGTGCCGCTTACATACAACCAGGTTGCCGGTGTCAGCGTGCCGGCAGGGTGTTAATGCACTGCTTGTTAGTTTTAATTAAGTAGCCTATAGCCTAGTGATCAGCGAGATCAAGGGCAGTTATTTAAATAAGAAGCGCACCAGGCCTCCAGTAAACTGCAGGCGAGAGTTGTTGGCTCCAGCTCGGCTCCTTTTCTCCATCACCTGGCCTCATTAATTCAAAACATCTTTGCCTCTCGGTTGACATGACACCACACCTGTCAGAACATAGCCCACTCCTCAGTCAGTCCTGGCATCAGTGGTCTCGTAATTTTATTTTCACAACCGACCAACTTTCTTTCTCAGCGGAGAGCCACGGGCGTCTGCAGAGTTTATTTGGTCTGTGTCTACACGATAAAGAGGAAAGTTAGGTGAAGGACAACAATCTGGTAGAGGAGACTGATCAGGAGGAGTCATGATAATAAGGCTAATAAGGTATCTCTCTCCTGCACATTGTTGAAGAGTTTGCATGTCGCCTATGAGGCTGCTTAAATTAAGCCACATCCAGCAGGTTTTTTTTTCTCCCCCTTTTTTTTTTTAATATTGAATATGCAAACATATTTGACAACGAATAGTGTAATTGCAGATGATGCTTTAGGCCTGTCTTTAAAGGGAAAAAGCTTTCAGAATATTCAAACTGCCCTCCTTTCACATCACATCCCCAACAGCTTTTGAAAAGCTGATGTTTAAAAAGGAATTGATAAAGGAGGGAGAAGATCCACGGGCGGAGGAGATAGAAGAGTTGCTTTCAGGCTAAATACTGTCTGACGCAGTCAACACATCTGATGAAAGGTCGGGATATTGTTTCAAGAGTAAGCAGAATGGAAGTGTGAGTTACAGATTGTTGAAGGAAAATGGGTCTATTATGCAGTTTGAACTTCTGAAGAACATTTATTACTTTTATCAAAGCAGCCAGATTTGGACCGACTGTTCTCTATATGACCTCGTAAAATTGCTAAAAAGTTCTAAAATCCAGCCGTGTTGAATTATTAATTTATATTTTTATTAGTTTGTAGTGATGATATGTTGAAATACATGCTAATAGCACACATGCCCCTCCCAGAGAATGGCACTTTTATGCTTCTGCGCTGGCGATAGCCGTGGCCGGAGGCATTATGTTTTTGGGTTGTCCATACATACGTACGTACTGTACATACATTCGTCTACATCCTACCAGTTCTCGTGAACATGATATCTCAAGAAGGCCTCAAGGGAATTTCTTCAAATTTGGCACAAACGTCCACTTAGACCCAACAATGAACTAGTTGGAATTTGGTGGACAAAGGTCAAAGGTCAAGGTCACTGTGACCTCAAAAAGCAGACCTCGTCACATATCAACGTTTGGTCATGGACTTTCCACGTCCACTTACGTCGCTTTGTCTTTATAATCTTACAGAACGTGAACACCACTTTCTCGGGTGATAGTCAGTGTCTGATGGACCCACCCACACCCCTTCTTGTATGTTTGTGTTGATATTGAGTGTGTGCTGATATTTTATGCTGTAAAGCACTTTGTTATTTATATTGAAAAGTGCTATACAAATAAAGTTATTATTATTATTATTATTCTTGCCTGCCCCACTTGGACTTTCACCGCCTTAACTTTTGTCCTAGTCCCGCCACGTTTCCCCCTAATGCCGCCGGGCACCATTAAACTGTAACGGCAGCCAGCCATGTATCATGCCAACGTTAAAGGACGCCTTTTTTTGTTGACTGCAAGTCACTGCCCAAGTGCAAGTTTTGACAACTTGAAATACTGCCGTATTTCCGACTAACGCCAACTGGATGCTGTTAAACAATAACGGCGAATGGCTGTGTATTATGACGACGTGAAAGGACAGCTTTTTGCATCTGTGTCTGACACCACAAGTCACTGACCAAGCGCCAGATTTCAACGACTTCGGAGTGAGACCCAGTTGTTTTTGGCCATAACTCAGGAATTTAATTGCTAATTTTGACAAAATCTCACAGAAATGTCTGAAAGGGTATGAAGTGATGACATTTTCTATCCAAAAGGTCAAAGGTCAGCTTCACTGTGACATTATGATTTCCTAAAAATACACTTTTCTGGCCATTATTCAACGTCATAACTACCACTAACTAAGACATTTAGATACTGAATTGGTGACTCTTATCCTGGTGTCCACCTTAAAACTGTGCTGATTGTATAGATCATCTTTGCTGCCATGTTGAAGGTGTGTGTGAAACATCCATGTTTTAGAATTTGTAGTTTCTTTGCAGCAGCATTAAAGCAACTACATATCAGTTTGGACAGACAGGATATGAACTGTAGTGGAGGCAGACAACGGCATTGCAGTAGTTCTAGTTTTGTATGAAGACTGGTCCACAGTTTTATGGAATTTTTCCAATTATTCAGAAATCCAGTTAAAATGTACACTGAGGTTTAAAAGATTAATTTAATTACAAACATTATGTTTTTATGTTGTCTAAAAGAATGATCGCACACACATTGGGCTTTAAGTTATTACTTTAATAAACTTATTTGAAAAAGCAGGTGCTGTAGCTGTTTTAGGTCCTTACAACTTTTATTTTTCTGAACATTGAATTCACATTTAATAACAGCTGCTGCACTGACGGCACACTGGACTGGACGTCCGGCCAAACGACCCCCCAACAGTGATGTCAGAGTAGAGGTGCTTCCCATCAGCTGTTTAAGGTAAGACGCCAACTTTTAGTGTTGAATTACCCTTTAGTTTTGTCTGAAAATTAAAGGGTAATTCAACACTAAAAAAGTCTAAAAAAAAAAAAAAAACTTAAATCAAGGCCCACCTTTTAGCTTCTGTCACAGCTTTCACGAAGATAACTTTGAGATGTGGCCTTTAAGACTGTGAGATGCATTTGAAAGCTCTGGAAAATGTATTCATTCATTCATTCATTCATTCATTCATTCAAGCCTTTATTTAAGACTTGGGGGGAGACCCTCATTTTCAATGATGCCGAGCATGAACAAAGACATTTAAAACAATCCATAAGCAAACAAAGAACCATCATGCATATCACTTAAAGCAGATATGAAATCACACAAAACAACAAACACCAATAGAAATAAATGAGCTCTGAAAGTAGAAACACAAGGTGATAAACATGCTAAGGTGTAGGTGTATAGTTAAAGGCATTTACACTCAATTAAAACGAGATCAGACATAAGGCACCAGGGTGTTAGAGAGTCTAAGGCTAAGGTCTTTTGCAGATTATTCCATGTATCAGGATAATGACATTCTTCCTAGTTCAGTTCTGATTAAAGGAGTTATGAGTGATGAAATGTAGGGTGGAAGCATCAAAGCTTTATGTGACCTTGAGTTGAACATTTATTGATTCCAAGGTCAAGAATGAACTTTCATGCCCAACACTGTTTCAAATGTTTTCCATTGTATTACCCTATTTTGGTTGTATCATGCGGGAGGACTGGAGTGCAGCTCTGGCCACATATTTCTTCATGATTAAACAAAACAACAGGGGTATTTTGCATAACTGCAAAATACAGAATAAATAGTCATTTTACAATGTTACAATTAAGACTTCCGTAACTAGAGATTAAACAGCATTTAAAGCAAATATTCTGAATACTTTACCTCTTTTTGTTTTTTTCTTGCGGTCCCGTTTTGTCCAGCAAACCCCTCAGAGGATTATTCATGATCAAAGATACGGGCTAAACAGAAAGACTGAAACCTATCTGGAGCCAAATGAAACACATTGAGACATTGTACATAGCAGGCAGGAGCCGCTGAGATTACAGATATCCTGATAAATAACACCAGCAACACTTATTATAATGCCAGTTTCAATTCTCAGATATTTCCCTACAAACCCTGCGACTCTGCTCAGACATAAAAATCAGGAGGAATAAGTCAAGATAGACAGACTCTTCTAACGTTTTGTCCCAGTAGATGTACTTAGACTGCTGCTCATTAGATACTATAATCTTATCTGCTTCTCTTCCTTCAAAAACATATCCATCACAAACTGTTATCCATGAAAACAGATTATGTTATTGTTAGATCTCCCTGACCTCAAAGGATTTCTTCCAACCAAAACAACAGGTGGAAGATGAAAAGTGTGAGGTTTGACGACAGAGAAAGTGCTGTTGTTTTTGTGACTGAAGTGCACAATGAGGACTTTATTGAAGTGTTACCTTTTAACCTCGTCGGCGAGGCACTGTGGCGTTCATGTGGTAACTTGGTGGAGTCTTCCTCTGGACGAGTTGCTTCGTTATTACAACCTGAGCACTCATTTAGACTGTTAATACTCATTGATGTGAGGTTAGAATGCAGTTATCAGCTATTAAAATTAAATGGCCGAAACTTTAAGTTTCTTTACATTTCAACAACACTGTGGTTAACATGTGGTTAGGCACAAAATCCAGGTGGTTATGATTAGGAAACAATTATGTTTTGGCTTACACTCATGTATAGTGGTTTAAACACTGCTGTAAACACTGTGATGAGTCGCTAAAAAGCACTCACATTTGGGGGCAGAAACACCACTGGGCACACTTTGTCGTGTCATTATGAAAACACCCACTTTTGGCCACACAAACGCCTCTGAAAACACAGTGATGAGTTGCTAAAAAACACACACGTTTGGGGGCAAAAGTGATGCTGGAAATGCCTTGATGTCTCCCTAATGAACCAGCGGTGTTGTTGATTTCGATCAGTGGTCTACAGCTTGGCAGCTGTCTGCCACTATCGGGTTGCTAAAAAACACCGAAATATGGAGGCAGAAACACCACTGAAAATGTAGTGTTGAGTTGCTAAAAATCAACCTGTTTGGGGGCAGAAATGCAACTGGAAGCGCAGTGACGACTCGTTAAATACACCCACATTTGAGGGCACAAATACTACTGAAAATGCAGTCTTGAGTTGCTAAAAATCACCTCGTTTCGGGACACAAATACCACTGGAAATGCAATGACAACTCATGAAAAACACACCCATGTTTAGGGCCACTAACTTCACTAAAAAACACTGTGACAACTAACACCCATGATTGGGGGCAGAAACACCACTGAAAATGCAGTGTTGAGTTGCTAAAAATCACCATGTTTGGGGATACAAATACCGCTGGAAATGCAGCGAGGCATCACTAGAATACACAAGTTTGTGGGCACAAACGTCACTGAAAACAGCAACATTTCCCTTCAAAACTGCCCATGTTTGGGGGCAGAAATGCAGCTGGAAGTGCAGTGATGACTTGCTTAAAACACTCATTTTTGGGGACACAAATGTCACTGAAATTGCAGCGAAAACCTGCTAAAAAATGCCCACATTCGGGGGCAGGAGTGCCACTGGAAACAGAAACAACTTGCTTAAAACACGCCCATGTTTGGGAGCATAAACATCATGAATACACAGCGAGAACTTGCTGAAAAACATCCATATGTTGGGGCAAAAGCAATGCTTTTGTCTCGCTAATAAACTACCGGTCTTGTCTATAGCTTGGCAGCAATCTGCAACCTCCTGGTTGCTAAAAAACATCCGTGTTTGGGGGCAGAAATGTCACTGAAAAGCAGCGACGACTCACCACAAAAATGCCCACGTATGAGGGCAGAAATACCACTGAAAATGCATTGAGGACTTGCTAAAACATACCCATGTATGGGGGCACAAACGTCACTGAAAGAACGACAACTTGCTAAACAAGATGCCCATGTTTGGGGGCACAAATACCACTGGAAACTTAGCAATGGGTTGCTAAAAGTCACCCACATTTGGGGACAGAAATGCCGCCAGAAACGCAGTGACAACTTGCTAAATACACACCTATGCTTGGGGACACAAACATGGAAACGCAGCGTGAACTCGCTGAAAAACACCCGCGTCTTGGGCAGAAGCGCAATTGGAAATGCCTTCATGTCTCGCTAATGAACCACCAGTGTTGGTCTCAATCAGTGGCCTACAGCTTGGCAGCCATCTCGCCCAGGTTTTACACCATCCAGCATGCCCTCCATTTCCCAATGACATAGTGAGCTAATATGTCTCAGCATAACAACAAACAAAGCCATTTAATGGCTAATAATGACATACTGAATATGTTAGTCAGTATAGCAGCAGCTCTAACCTGAGAACCTCTGCTAACGCCTATTTAATGGTGATAACTTTCAAACCGAACAACCTGAATGGCCTTTTAAAACAGTTTGATGATGAAAAAGAGGCAAGGTAGGGAAGATAAGTGTAAACTGTGTGTGAACTATTGCTATAATTGTGTAGCTCCATATGTATTTAATATATACATCAGCATGCAGACGTACAGGGTTAACAGATTTGGCCCAGGTCCTCGCAACATGAGAGAAAACTACTCTGCAACAATCAACTCATGTGGAAAACATTCCTTATCAATTCTCCAACATACAGCGGCAAACTGCTACCGTCTGTCTGCTCAGGCCAGCGTCAATTTTGAAGGAAACGGGAACAGATCGCAAAAATAAAAGGCCGCAATTTTCCTTTGATTGGTCTTATCATAAAGCAGAAATCTCAGATTGCTCTGGCCCGTCATTAAGTGTACAGCCATGTATAAAAAGGTTATGAGAGCTATCAAGAGAAGGGTGACGTGGCTGCAGTTAGTGAATGAAAGATTGGACAATATCCAAACAGCCCCGGCAACAATAAGAGAACAGACTCTGCTGAGGAGATTGCAACAAATGCAGGTTTTTGTATTCGGAGATGTCAGCCTATCTGGTGAAAAGTAGAAGGAGATGGATGGAAAAGGAGACAGAGACTGAATAACTAGAAGCCCCACAGGCATCTGCCACTCATCTGCCACTCAACCGATGCAGATCCAGTTTGATTTTTAACTCCTTAATACTTGATTGTATTATCTGGGGCGTGATAAAAATAAGTCACAGTTTTCAGCCGAGAGCAACAAAATGTCAGTCAGAAGCCGCGGCGGAGATATGCTAAAAGGCTTTCTGTGCTTCTGGCGCAGACAAGCAAGATACAGAGCAGATTATGCTTTATTAGCTGTTCATGGAGACTTAATTGTGAGATCAAAGTTAACAGTGTTCCATCGGTGCGAGGCAGAGCAGATTTCATTAGGCTGAGAAATATCAGTGCAATAATAGTGTCATCTGCACACAGCAAGTTCAGAACTCAGAGTGTCTTAATAATGTTTTTGGACAATTTGGAACAGGAAATTCAGCCACATGCAGCCATTAGGATGAAAAAAATAGAGTCAGAATGCTCCCAAATTTAGAAAAAATAAAGTTTGCAATATGGAAAGGATTACTAAATGACAAAGACAATGGAAGTTGGCGTGATGGCTACATTTAAAGGAATAAAAAAACAAGGGCTGTTGGCTGTATAATGTAATATCATATTATATTGTATGTTGTGCAACCAGGTGGAGGAAGTTTTAGATATTGTAATCAAGTAAAAGTAGCAATACTACAGTGTAAAAATACTCTGTCCTCTTGATTTACACATTTTTCCTGGAAGAGGACAGACTGTCTTTGACTCAGTTCACCTCACATCATACAAAAGAAACTTCAGTAACAAGGCCGAGGTTAAAGGGACCTATAATTTTCTGTCACTTACATATGCAGTGTTTCCTTATTTTGTCATATATAATGTTACAATACCAGATGTAACATTATATTTAAATGTGGCCAAAGTGTCAGATAATCTGTGTTAATTTCATTGATAAAACTATGACGAAAAATTTTTGATCTCTTCAATTTTTTTTCCATGATGAAAATGAGACGATGCCGCACTGAAAATAGATCTTGACAATAAAAACTAAGACAAAATCTATATTTCGAGACGAGTCGAGACGAGACTAGACGAGGTGAAAATGTTAGTAGTGGACTATCAGACTTTGAAAGTCGAGAACAGCTGTGCTTGCACTTGCATATGCATCATAAGCGACATGCTGGTAAACTCCAGAAAATAGTCTGTGCCAGAATGTTTGGCTAGCCAGCAAAGACACTCACACCGGAGCAGCGTCAGCCGTTGGTGC
The DNA here is from genome assembly GCF_006386435.1 of Epinephelus moara. Taxonomy (NCBI): domain Eukaryota; kingdom Metazoa; phylum Chordata; class Actinopteri; order Perciformes; family Serranidae; genus Epinephelus; species Epinephelus moara. The sequence goes on along the minus strand of NC_065528.1, from coordinate 29,538,235 downwards.
GAGGTGTTAGCTGTAATTCAGCAGTAAATAAGCAGCTGTGTGTGTCTGACTGTGGATGGTGGAGCTGCTGAATGGATTTTTGGAGTTTATTTGTTGCAGCGGTGGCTGTTTGCAGTTAGCTCCGCTTGTTACCTGCTGAATGGCAGCAGAGCAAGCAGCCACTGGTCGCTGGACTTCACATCTGTTGATCCCCACTGGACTCAAATCAAATCTGGACTGTCTTGGGTTTACAGTTTGATGGTGTTTGACAGGCAGGTAGGAGGCTCAGTTATCTGTGAGTGTAGCTGTGCTGTAAGTAAACACTCTGAACTCGGATCAGTTTTCTCTGACAGAGATGAAAGTTTCGTTTGAATCACCAACTCTGTGAGAGGACACCAGTTTAAACCTCCAGACTAACATGTTGCAGATGAAGAAACAAGTTATTTTTCTGCTTCTTAACAGTCACATGGATAAGTCAGAGTTTACAATGAACCTGGGGACAAATCCTAGTTGGCTCACATTAGTTATTTGTTGAGAGCATAAATAGAGAGATGTTGAGCTTTTCAAATGATGATCAGTAAGTGTGTGTTCGTAAATCAGCCCTTAAACCTGTCAACCACCGCTGGAGACTAAAGCACTCTGGGCTTAATTCATTTAAGTATTCTTTATTTTGAATGTAAATCCGACATATGTTATAGCTATTATATGATGATTGATTGATTGGTTGAGGAAAGGGAGCAGCCAGGCTTCATGCTGGGCCCTCTGTACTTCCTCCTGGCGGGAGCAGGGAGCCTCTCTGGTGTGGAAAGACACTGTGGAGGGTCGCTCCATTTTCCACTGGAGATGAACGTGGCTTGTGCTATCATACAGCTGGTGTGTCTCGAGTGTTAGATGCCAACTGCTGCTTTTTGGGGGAGTCAAGGGGTTCGGGCTCAGTATTTTATGTGATGATCTCAGACAGGCCGGGTCCAGGCTTCCGCTCACATGGGTTCTGTTCAGTTCGGGTTGTAATTTCTTTTGGCCTGTTGAGAACTCGAAATACAATTATGAACCTGAAAATGAGCACAACTTGAGCCAATATGACAAAAGTCTGCTGTCAAGTCAAATCAGAACTGTATTTGTGAAACTGATGAAAGAAAGCTAATTTTTTTTCTTTTCAAAAAACTCTCTTCTCTTGAGTGGATTATCCCAAAAGGATGAAAGATGAACAGATTAAGACACACATCAGTTGACTGACTCTGTACTTCATGTCCCAGCTTCCTGTCTGTGGCTGCCAGGTAACCATGTGATTGACAGGCCACATACTAACATGAGCCCCTCACAGGAGGTGTGGCAGACTTCCACTGTTGCCGTGGCGCTGACCCTACACGACCCCTGCTGTAACCGGCCGGTCTCAGATGGCTGGCTCATTTTTTATGTCTTATCTGAGCGACGACGTCCTTTTCTCCACGCCGCAAACATCACGCACACACATATCAGGTTTACTTAGATACACACATAACACTGACGTAGAGTCAGCTCAGTGCAGCTGACGGCTTGTTGACCCACGAGGAGCTGACCCTGTGACCCCATGAAGCTGTAGGGTCAGAGGGTGGGGCTAATGAGGGGGTTCCCATTATTGGATGGCATCAATGGAGTGTTGTTTTAAAGAGTGAAGACAGGAAGTTACCTTCACCATGACAAGAAGCTCTGCTCCCTCATTCCTTCCTCATTCAGTTCGTCATCATTCAGGTGCAGCCATGGTGTGTTTTTTAGGGCTAAACATAAAGGCATAGTACAGCAGTTAGTAGTATATATTCCATTTTTTGATTATATGTTTATGGAGGATTATTTTTGTTTTCAAATTTTAAAAAATATGCGTGTTTATTGGCGTCTTTTTAGCATTTTAAAAACAAGATTATAATATATTAGTAATACAAGAATCCAGGTAAGAGTGGATGTTGTTAATGTCCTCTAGTTTATGATTTATATAACACTTTTCATACAAACAGAATGCAACACAAATTAAAACTCAAAATAGAAAACAATTTTAAATCAGTCAATAAATAAGTAAATAAATAAGTTAAAATAAATAAGTAAAAAAAAATAGAAGAATATACCAGCTAGAAAAACAGATACATAAAAAAAAATTATTAATAAAATAAAATTAAAAAATAAATAAAATTTTAAGAAAGAAAAATAAATAAATAGTACATATACTGTAATAAATCTATTGCAGTATNAAAAAAATTATTAATAAAATAAAATTAAAAAATAAATAAAATTTTAAGAAAGAAAAATAAATAAATAGTACATATACTGTAATAAATCTATTGCAGTATATGTCATTTTAAATCACAGTACCAATATATTGTACATGGTGATATAGTACATTTTTAACAAGACACTATTTTTTCAAATAACCAGACACAAATGTATGTTACTAACCCAGAGAATCAGCTACTTCATTGCACTGCCTACATTTAAATGCACAAACTATTCCTATTATTGCCCTTATTCCAAAAATGACAATATTCATACTGAGCTGTTTACATGACTAATAAATATATTCTTTTAACCGCCATCTTGAAAAGACCAGCGTTGCAATAGTTTTTCATGGTGTTTAAAAGTATGTGTTTCTCCTTTAGACCAGAAATGTGGGTTTATAGTTTAGTTGACTTTAAGTGGACAGCGACTAAGTCTGTTAAGAACCATACAAATTGCTGATTTAAGGAGCTTTCTATAGAGAAGAAATTGTGGTGTATCTAAGGCTAGCTGTTTTTAGTTTTCAAGGAAAAATATGTGGAGATTTTCAAAGGAGCAGATTAGTTTCGTCTGATTTTATGTCCACATGTACCCGAAAGTTGTGTTTTCTGTTGTAAGACGTTCCCAGTTTACAGTGAATTAAGTTCTTCTGTGATGAGAGCTCTGAAAATTTTCCATTTACAAAAAAGTGAAGTAATAAAGCAACCTGGTCTCACTCTGAAGTTGTCAAAATCGGCACTTGGGCAATGACTTACAGCGTCCAAAAAGCTGTACATAAAAGTCGCCATGATACGCAGCCAGTCGCCATTATAGTTTAATGCCACTCGTACGAAAGTTAAGGCGACGAAAGTTAGAGAAGGGCAAATGGTAGGCATGGTTGATGGGTCCAACAAACACCGACTTTCACCTGAAAGAGCGTCCCTTAAGATTTTAAAGCCAAACCCTGAGACTGTTTGTAAACGTAAAATTTCCTGTGAAAACAGAAGTGTATCTTGAAAGAAGACAGTGCACGTAACAGGCAGAACTTCGCGTCCCAGAACCTCATCAATCAACGCACCCAGGTTACCTTGGACGTTGTATCTGGATGTGGAAACCAAACATCAATATGTGACAAGGTCGGAGTGAGAATGAGTTGTTCTCATTGGGTCACAGACTGTATCTTTAAGGCTAAGTTAAGCTATTAGCATTTTTAATGACTTTGTGGTGAAACGAGGAAACCATCTTCTCAGCTGTAAAAGTCCAATGTTGGCTCCTCATAGAAGTCTAACCTTCACCTTACACCTGGACACACATCAGACGCTGCAGCAGGTGATTCTGTTGTATACGTGCAACAAGTGTGTGACAATGAGGCCAAATGAGACGGCTGCGTGGCGAATCAAAGGGGGTGTAGATTGAGGGAATAATAGTGTTGTGTCACTCTGCGGTTTGGGAGAAAAAGATGAAATGGGCTTTTAGTCGTCGAGGAAACCGGGGGAATCAAACACTTCCTGGCTTTAAAGTGGAAACAGCGGAGACTTCCTCCCTCATATGCAGGTAGAGGAGGCACCATCAGGGAGGAACAAAGACGCAGAGTCTAAACATGAAGCTTTACGCCGTCACCATCTCTGTCCTGGAGGACACAGAGGGAGCTTGTGTGTGTGAGCGTCCACATGTGTGCGCTCGGTGTGTGTGTGAGCTTGTCGGCCTCTCTTGGGGTGGTAACGCACACCGCGCCAGTGCCGTCGAGGGGGGGGGGCAGAGGCTCTGCGGCAGTTTCTGTGGAGCTCATTCCACAACCGGTCACAGGGTTAAGTGCCGCAGTCATACACACACATGCAGACACACACACATATGAACACTGGAGCCATTGAGTCGAATGTACAGAGTAGACGCCACCGGAGGGGGGCTCCTCACATACTCACAAACACACACTAAGCACACACACACACATGCACACATACATGGTAAACGGGAGCTGAAAGGCGAGTGTGACCACACAGACTGCAGGAGCTTTATGACTAACATCCTTTAATGTTCATGTAATTCTGAGCTATTGTAGACACTGAACTGAGTTAATTACAGCAGCAGGAAGCTCTTCAGTGAGAGGTGGAACTAGTTAAAGGGCTGTTTCACCCAAATCACAAACATGTTTTCTCACTGAAGGGGCCATTTCCACCGAAGCGTCTTTTCTGCGGCCAGCTTACTTTGTTAATGCTTTACATCACTGTCTCTTCAGTCGTTCAAACACAGTCGAGGAGGGACAAATACCAGAAAGACAAATTGTCACATCTTACACTGGGGGTGACAGTAGCTTTTTCCATAGGGACTTGGGTTGGGAACCGGAGGGTCGCCAGTCCAGGTCCCCAGCCAGAGCAAAGATGGAGTATGGATTGGTAGCTGGAGAGGTGCCAGTTCACCTCCTGGGCACAAGTGGCGAACTCCCAACTGCTTGGGGCGCCTGTCCAAGGCAGCCCCCTCACCCTGACACATCGGTCTTGTTTGTTTGTGCATGTGTGTATATGACAAAACTTTTTTTTTTTTTAAAATATAATTTCCCCTCGCAGATTAATGAACTATACCATCTTGTTCTTCTTCTCCTCGTCTTTACATATACACCAGTGACGGAGAAATCTCTTAATATGCTGTGTATATGAGCCCACACATATTCTCTCTCCCTGCATGCTTCACCCTTCCCCTCATCCAGAGCAGGTACTCTACCTTGTGCCAACATGTTTACTTCTGCTGATATTCCGTATCATAGCAACCAGACATAACCAAAGCATCTCAGCTGAAAAAAATGCAACGCCTCCAAAACAGCTCGATGTTTTCTGAGGAGCACCCAGTGTTTTCAGGTTTGGTGGACTTGTAGATATTAACCTCTTATAGGTCAGTGTTCTCAATAAAATATTGTAGTTCCCACCTTTAAAGAAATGTCATTGAAAATTCTTGAAGTCATAAACTTCATCGCATTTAATAACAGCAAAACTATATCAAACTCTCTGCGTCAAACTTAGTGAAACTTGTCTATGCTCTCCTCAAAGCCAGACTCCATTGACAAAAACAGTAATTTTACCTCACTGAACACAGGGGTTGCTGGTCTACAGCTGCCTCAGTCTGTTAGTTTGTGTTATTGTGTGACTGTGGGTTAGTTTCTCAGGTGACTATACACTAAGAAAAGACATTCTTATTATATTGTATACCATGTCTGCCAGGATGTCCCCCTGAGGGCAGATTTATACTTGTGGGTCAGCTCTATCCAGACCCTACGCTCATAGCCTACGCCGTTGTGAGAATTTATACTTGTGCGGTGGTGTGTCTGTGTCACTCCACAGTTACACCTCCAAAACACTAGTTGGCGGCGGAGGTTTCTGTGAAGTGCTGTAAAGTTTAGTTGATTCAAAACACACATTAAACACATTAAACACACATTAAACACACATTAAACATGGCTTAATAGAGACAATTTCAAACACAAGTACACAAATCAGCTTCACTATAACTCGCAGCATTCACAGACAAACACTTGTCTTTATCTGGACACATTTTCCCCACAAATACAACATGCTAACGTTATTAGCACAAGCCTATGGCATTTTACATTGTATAAATTAGCCTAGCAGCTAGCAGACTTTTCCTCTACTCATATGAAGCCAGGGACAACAGCAACATTTAACAAAGGTAACGTTACAAAATTCGGCTCCATTACAACTCACAAGGTTCACTGACAAAACAACTGTCTTATACTAAACACGTTTTCCAAACAAATACAACATGCTAACGTTATTAGCACAAGACAATGGCATTTTACGTTGCTGCAACGTGTAGTTACATTTCTGGGGAGATGCATGTCAGGCTACGATGTTGATTTGATGCAGAATTATAAATCCCGCTTAACACTGACCTTTTAAGCAATATTAAATTTAGAATAAGTTAAATATTTGGATACACTTTTTATGGGACTCTGGCATTTTCTTAAAGAAAAAAGCTCTAGAAAATTTGAGGTGTCACAAATAATATGATAACGTTTATCTGTAACTCAGCTTTTTTTTCTGAGACTAAATAATGGACCAGAAAATTACATCAGTCAGTTCGACAGTTAAAAGAGGTTAAAAGTTAACAGCAATACCATAATACGTTTACTGTAACACATCTGTTATTTAGCTTTTGAGAGCAGATTATGTAGACAGATGTATCAAAGCATCACAATTACACTGTGCTGCTGTACTATTACAGACCTACAGACAGTTGGATTGTGGATGTGGCTCCATGCAGCTCCAGTGGAAGCTAGTGTGGTACTGTAGCTTGGCTGGGCTGCAGAGCATCTGTCTTTGTGTCTTTGTGTCTGGGGTAAACCCCTGCTGCTGCCGAGCTTTTGTCTCTTCCTGATCGGCTCTAATGCTGCAGCACTAATTGTTTAACACAGAAACACGTCTTTTCTCCCTTTAATGTTTTTGTTTTTATTGTCGTCGATGCATTTATTACAAAACCTTTGTGGATTTTGAACACACGCCTCCCTCGCCCCTTCCCCTTCCCCTCCCTCCTTCCTCCTCCTCCCTTCTTCATCATCTCTCCCTCTCTCTCACTAAAATGCCCGCCCTGAGAAAGAGAGAGGGGGGAGAAAAAAAAGAAAATGTGAACATCAGCAGAAAAACGGATGTCTGGCAAGTTGCATCATTTTCAGAAACAAACAGTGTGAAACCGTGTTAGCCAGCCTATTAGCATATATACATAAAGACCGTGTGTGCGTGCCCGTCTCCAAAATAAAAGGAAAACACAAAAAGAGGCGAACGTTACTCTCCGCTACCCGTGACGGACGTTTCTCAAAGAGATAGCGCTCTGGGTAAACATGTGATCGCCACAGATCCAATCAGCTCAAACAAAGGGGATAAGCAATGGAGCTGGGTGAATTTTCTCGTGTGTGTGTGTCTCTGTGTGTGCGCTGTAATGTAGGTGTGCATCTGTACTATAGTGTGCCGTGTTGCTCGTAGTAAAAGTGCAGAAGAAAGAGGGAGACAGAGGGAGCCAGGCACCACTGTTATCATTTGCATCATAATGGTAAACTGATATGAATAGTGCTGCGTCGATGCTAAGCTCTTAACGTGCATGGAAATTGCTTACCTTCAAGAAATGTGTCGTGCTTATGTGCGAGTATTGTTTCGTGGTTTCATCATACTTTTTCTCACAACACACACACACAAAAAAAAAGTCTCGCCGAGGTATCGTAGGAGTGATTTAGAGACCGCTGGTGAAGATGCGGCCGCCTCCTGAAATAGGTAACATGAATATAAAAAGGCAGAAATTTGAGTGGATCAACTTTTTATTTTGGGTTTGTTTTGTTGCTTCCAAGTTTGAAATAAACGTCAAACTTTGAGCTGAGGAGAGAAAGACGTACACAGAGACTGAGAGATGCTCCGATACAATATCAAGAGTTTTCCTTCTGGTTGTTGTGGTAAATCCAGTTTATTACAATTTCTAACCACGATGATGATATATTACTCTACAAGTTAACTTCTGAGAGATCTGGCAACATGTCCTTTCAAAAGAAGTCCAACAGAAAAGAAATGCCATCATTCAGACACTCATACAAGTTGTAAACAAACCCAGAGGTTCGCCAAACTTTAAGGAACATTCACCCACAAAATGATCATTTGTATATCAGTTACTCACCTGTGTTATGTTGAGTTTGTTAAGTTTGTTTTTCTCACATGCCTTATCTGTGAACGATGAATCCAAAAACCCTAGCCTAACCCTAACCCTAACCCTCTCAAACAACTTGAGCAGTATAATCCAAGTCTCATTTTTACAGTCCTATGCTCAGTACCTCCCAAACACCTGCATCTTCACTAGAAAAAACACTAATGCATTGATAGTCTCATGCATGGACGAGTAGCGTGCATTGGCAACTAAGTGTTGAAACACATGTTCATGCCCAGGCTTAAATACTTAAAGAATTTTCTCAGTTTTTGGATTCTTCGTTCAACATGGAGACGTGTGAGAAAAGCAAAGTTTTCTTCTTCAAGTCAAGTCAATGTAACATTGGGTGAATTACTGATATACAAATGTTAATTTTTTGAGCAAAATATTTCTTAAATCAGAATTGAAAACAGAGGCAAATGTAAAAATTAAATTGTTAAAATTATCGTACACAATGCCAGACAGCAGGGCTTATTTATTTATTTACACCACTAAAAGCACAATATCATCTGACATGACGAGGGCCTTAAAGGACAACTTCGGTATTTTTCAACCTGGGCTCTATTTCCCCATGTGTATGTGTGCGTATGATTCATGGGTACCACTCGTTCTAAAATTGGTTCAGTATTGAGCCGCGAAACGAGCTAAAACGGTAATGGGGGCAAATGCGTCCCGTATAAAAGTGCTTTTTTTCGCCACTGACCGGTTCA